>NW_027251767.1:945386-1258272 GCF_044704955.1 Pristiophorus japonicus | reverse complement strand
GCTTCTTTCTTCGTTACTGTGGCTTCGCGTCCTGCTGTTGCTCGCTCGCTGCTGCTCCGCAATGTCGATTGGATACAAGGAGTGGGCCAGTTCTCTGATGGTCGTGGAGCAGCTTGGAGACGAGTGCGAAAAGGCGACTGAGAAGCAAATGAGGGAAACCTGCAAGAAGCTACTGGGGAATTAGCTCAAATGGTCGAGCGCTCGCTTAGCATATGAGAGGTAGGGGGATCGATGCCTGCATTCTCCACTCTGCTTTTGGCTCAGAGCAATTCTCCAGAAAGAAATGTGGTCTCACGTGTCACTGAGTTCACGCCAGATGGGTCAAAGCACAGCAAACCTTTTTCTGCCATGTCATAAGCAAGACGTCTTGATTTTTGCAAAGATGGATATATGAGGCGAGAGAAGCCAAAAGAACGACTTGCGAGCATTGATTGCTTTTCTGAGCATTTGACTCAGGACCTTCGATTGAGCAGACTGATATGCTGCCTGCTGCGCGAAGAAGGCACTTGCCATGCAAGCGGCCAGGCAGCACGACCAAGTCGGGCAGCTTGCAAGGTCTTTAAATTCAGAATGCGCAGCTTGCAAAAAATCTGCGAGCCTGATAAGAAGTCAAAGCTACACTCTTGTGATTGTTAGTCACACGCGTTTTCCAGGCTGTAAAGAGTCGCTGGCGGTTGACAGTCCCACCGCGCTGCAGCATGGGCTGGTACTGAAGACGCACAGGCCACGCCACGAGTCCAGATGCGTCAACATGCTCACGGAAAACAATCATCGCACAGGAAAATCTTTGGCGTTTCTCTTCGATAGCTCAGTTGGTAGAGCGGAGGACTGTAGTGGAATACTCAGCAAAGTCATCCTTAGGTCGCTGGTTCAATTCCGGCTCGAAGGAGCTAGTGTACTTTTGGATTAAGCAGCAATTCGCTCAAACCAGTTCTCATCACTTTATGGTGCATCATGTTGCCACGAAGGAGCAGGACACCACTTTTCTCGTCTCAAACCTGAATGCACTCTGCATCCACCTTCACACAGCTGTTATGCTTGAGCATTTGTGTCTGCTCACCAGCACAGAGTTTTTTTAAATTTCAAAATTTGCATATAAAAATTTGTACAGTCCATTCAAAAGCAGTTCAGTACATTTAGCTGCGGTCAGCAATCCCATACACTACATTTGGGTGCTGACGGCAGTTCCGTTCGATACATTTCCTTGCTTTTCAGTTCAAGTACAATTCGGTACAATATGGGATACATTGTAGTGCATTCAACAAACTGCAGAGCAGCAACACTTCAAAGCACTCAGCACTCCCTTTCAGGCAAAACAAGTTGGCCATCAGTCAGACAGCGCTGTCGCCTGCTCCCTCACACACAGGGCGGCCGCTACTTTCCGGTCACCTCGCTTCCCTTCCACGGCCTCGTGCTCTTCTCGGCTTCTTTCTTCGTTACTGTGGCTTCGCGTCCTGCTGTTGCTCGCTTGCTGCTGCTCCGCAATGTCGATTGGATACAAGGAGTGGGCCAGTTCTCTGATGGTCGTGGAGCAGCTTGGAGACGAGTGCGAAAAGGCGACTGAGAAGCAAATGAGGGAAACCTGCAAGAAGCTACTGGGGAATTAGCTCAAATGGTAGAGCGCTCGCTTAGCATATGAGAGGTAGGGGGATTGATACCTGCATTCTCCACTCTGCTTTTGGCTCAGAGCAATTCTCCAGAAAGAAATGTGGTCTCACGTGTCACTGAGTTCACGCCAGATGGGTCAAAGCACAGCAAACCTTTTTCTGCCATGTCATAAGCAAGACGTCTTGATTTTTGCAAAGATGGATATATGAGGCGAGAGAAGCCAAAAGAACGACTTGCGAGCATTGATTGCTTTTCTGAGCATTTGACTCAGGACCTTCGATTGAGCAGACTGATATGCTGCCTGCTGCGCGAAGAAGGCACTTGCCATGCAAGCGGCCAGGCAGCACGACCAAGTCGGGCAGCTTGCAAGGTCTTTAAATTCAGAATGCGCAGCTTGCAAAAAATCTGCGAGCCTGATAAGAAGTCAAAGCTACACTCTTGTGATTGTTAGTCACACGCGTTTTCCAGGCTGTAAAGAGTCGCTGGCGGTTGACAGTCCCACCGCGCTGCAGCATGGGCTGGTACTGAAGACGCACAGGCCACGCCACGAGTCCAGATGCGTCAACATGCTCACGGAAAACAATCATCGCACAGGAAAATCTTTGGCGTTTCTCTTCGATAGCTCAGTTGGTAGAGCGGAGGACTGTAGTGGAATACTCAGCAAAGTCATCCTTAGGTCGCTGGTTCAATTCCGGCTCGAAGGAGCTAGTGTACTTTTGGATTAAGCAGCAATTCGCTCAAACCAGTTCTCATCACTTTATGGTGCATCATGTTGCCACGAAGGAGCAGGACACCACTTTTCTCGTCTCAAACCTGAATGCACTCTGCATCCACCTTCACACAGCTGTTATGCTTGAGCATTTGTGTCTGCTCACCAGCACAGAGTTTTTTTAAATTTCAAAATTTGCATATAAAAATTTGTACAGTCCATTCAAAAGCAGTTCAGTACATTTAGCTGCGGTCAGCAATCCCATACACTACATTTGGGTGCTGACGGCAGTTCCGTTCGATACATTTCCTTGCTTTTCAGTTCAAGTACAATTCGGTACAATATGGGATACATTGTAGTGCATTCAACAAACTGCAGAGCAGCAACACTTCAAAGCACTCAGCACTCCCTTTCAGGCAAAACAAGTTGGCCATCAGTCAGACAGCGCTCTCGCCTGCTCCCTCACACACAGGGCGGCCGCTACTTTCCGGTCACCTCGCTTCCCTTCCACGGTCTCGTGCTCTTCTCGGCTTCTTTCTTCGTTACTGTGGCTTCGCGTCCTGCTGTTGCTCGCTCGCTGCTGCTCCGCAATGTCGATTGGATACAAGGAGTGGGCCAGTTCTCTGATGGTCGTGGAGCAGCTTGGAGACGAGTGCGAAAAGACGACTGAGAAGCAATTGAGGGCAACCTGCAAGAAGCTACTGGGGAATTAGCTCAAATGGTAGAGCGCTCGCTTCGCATGTGAGAGGTAGCGAGATCGATGCCTGCATTCTCCACTCTGCTTTTGGCTCAGAGCAATTCTCCAGAAAGAAATGTGGTCTCACGTGTCACTGAGTTCACGCCAGATGGGTCAAAGCACAGCAAACCTTTTTCTGCCATGTCATAAGCAAGACGTCTTGATTTTTGCAAAGATGGATATATGAGGCGAGAGAAGCCAAAAGAACGACTTGCGAGCATTGATTGCTTTTCTGAGCATTTGACTCAAGACCTTCGATTGAGCAGACTGATATGCTGCCTGCTGCGCGAAGAAGGCACTTGCCATGCAAGCGGCCAGGCAGCACGACCAAGTCGGGCAGCTTGCAAGGTCTTTAAATTCAGAATGCGCAGCTTGCAAAAAATCTGCGAGCCTGATAAGAAGTCAAAGCTACACTCTTGTGATTGTTAGTCACACGCGTTTTCCAGGCTGTAAAGAGTAGCTGGCGGTTGACAGTCCCACCGCGCTGCAGCATGGGCTGGTACTGAAGACGCACAGGCCACGCCACGAGTCCAGATGCGTCAACATGCTCACGGAAAACAATCATCGCACAGAAAAATATTTGGCGCTTCCCTTCGATAGCTCAGTTGGTAGAGCGGAGGACTGTAGTGGAATACTCAGCAAAGTCATCCTTAGGTCGCTGGTTCAATTCCGGCTCGAAGGAGCTAGTGTACTTTTGGATTAAGCAGCAATTCGCTCAAACCAGTTCTCATCACTTTATGGTGCATCATGTTGCCACGAAGGAGCAGGACACCACTTTTCTCGTCTCAAACCTGAATGCACTCTGCATCCACCTTCACACAGCTGTTATGCTTGAGCATTTGTGTCTGCTCACCAGCACAGAGTTTTTTTAAATTTCAAAATTTGCATATAAAAATTTGTACAGTCCATTCAAAAGCAGTTCAGTACATTTAGCTGCGGTCAGCAATCCCATACACTACATTTGGGTGCTGACGGCAGTTCCGTTCGATACATTTCCTTGCTTTTCAGTTCAAGTACAATTCGGTACAATATGGGATACATTGTAGTGCATTCAACAAACTGCAGAGCAGCAACACTTCAAAGCACTCAGCACTCCCTTTCAGGCAAAACAAGTTGGCTATCAGTCAGACAGCGCTGTCGCCTGCTCCCTCACACACAGGGCGGCCGCTACTTTCCGGTCACCTCGCTTCCCTTCCACGGTCTCGTGCTCTTCTCGGCTTCTTTCTTCGTTACTGTGGCTTCGCGTCCTGCTGTTGCTCGCTCGCTGCTGCTCCGCAATGTCGATTGGATACAAGGAGTGGGCCAGTTCTCTGATGGTCGTGGAGCAGCTTGGAGACGAGTGCGAAAAGGCGACTGAGAAGCAAATGAGGGAAACCTGCAAGAAGCTACTGGGGAATTAGCTCAAATGGTCGAGCGCTCGCTTAGCATATGAGAGGTAGGGGGATCGATGCCTGCATTCTCCACTCTGCTTTTGGCTCAGAGCAATTCTCCAGAAAGAAATGTGGTCTCACGTGTCACTGAGTTCACGCCAGATGGGTCAAAGCACAGCAAACCTTTTTCTGCCATGTCATAAGCAAGACGTCTTGATTTTTGCAAAGATGGATATATGAGGCGAGAGAAGCCAAAAGAACGACTTGCGAGCATTGATTGCTTTTCTGAGCATTTGACTCAGGACCTTCGATTGAGCAGACTGATATGCTGCCTGCTGCGCGAAGAAGGCACTTGCCATGCAAGCGGCCAGGCAGCACGACCAAGTCGGGCAGCTTGCAAGGTCTTTAAATTCAGAATGCGCAGCTTGCAAAAAATCTGCGAGCCTGATAAGAAGTCAAAGCTACACTCTTGTGATTGTTAGTCACACGCGTTTTCCAGGCTGTAAAGAGTAGCTGGCGGTTGACAGTCCCACCGCGCTGCAGCATGGGCTGGTACTGAAGACGCACAGGCCACGCCACGAGTCCAGATGCGTCAACATGCTCACGGAAAACAATCATCGCACAGAAAAATATTTGGCGCTTCCCTTCGATAGCTCAGTTGGTAGAGCGGAGGACTGTAGTGGAATACTCAGCAAAGTCATCCTTAGGTCGCTGGTTCAATTCCGGCTCGAAGGAGCTAGTGTACTTTTGGATTAAGCAGCAATTCGCTCAAACCAGTTCTCATCACTTTATGGTGCATCATGTTGCCACGAAGGAGCAGGACACCACTTTTCTCGTCTCAAACCTGAATGCACTCTGCATCCACCTTCACACAGCTGTTATGCTTGAGCATTTGTGTCTGCTCACCAGCACAGAGTTTTTTTAAATTTCAAAATTTGCATATAAAAATTTGTACAGTCCATTCAAAAGCAGTTCAGTACATTTAGCTGCGGTCAGCAATCCCATACACTACATTTGGGTGCTGACGGCAGTTCCGTTCGATACATTTCCTTGCTTTTCAGTTCAAGTACAATTCGGTACAATATGGGATACATTGTAGTGCATTCAACAAACTGCAGAGCAGCAACACTTCAAAGCACTCAGCACTCCCTTTCAGGCAAAACAAGTTGGCCATCAGTCAGACAGCGCTGTCGCCTGCTCCCTCACACACAGGGCGGCCGCTACTTTCCGGTCACCTCGCTTCCCTTCCACGGCCTCGTGCTCTTCTCGGCTTCTTTCTTCGTTACTGTGGCTTCGCGTCCTGCTGTTGCTCGCTTGCTGCTGCTCCGCAATGTCGATTGGATACAAGGAGTGGGCCAGTTCTCTGATGGTCGTGGAGCAGCTTGGAGACGAGTGCGAAAAGGCGACTGAGAAGCAAATGAGGGAAACCTGCAAGAAGCTACTGGGGAATTAGCTCAAATGGTAGAGCGCTCGCTTAGCATATGAGAAGTAGGGGGATTGATACCTGCATTCTCCACTCTGCTTTTGGCTCAGAGCAATTCTCCAGAAAGAAATGTGGTCTCACGTGTCACTGAGTTCACGCCAGATGGGTCAAAGCACAGCAAACCTTTTTCTGCCATGTCATAAGCAAGACGTCTTGATTTTTGCAAAGATGGATATATGAGGCGAGAGAAGCCAAAAGAACGACTTGCGAGCATTGATTGCTTTTCTGAGCATTTGACTCAGGACCTTCGATTGAGCAGACTGATATGCTGCCTGCTGCGCGAAGAAGGCACTTGCCATGCAAGCGGCCAGGCAGCACGACCAAGTCGGGCAGCTTGCAAGGTCTTTAAATTCAGAATGCGCAGCTTGCAAAAAATCTGCGAGCCTGATAAGAAGTCAAAGCTACACTCTTGTGATTGTTAGTCACACGCGTTTTCCAGGCTGTAAAGAGTAGCTGGCGGTTGACAGTCCCACCGCGCTGCAGCATGGGCTGGTACTGAAGACGCACAGGCCACGCCAGGATTCCAGATGCGTCAACATGCTCACGGAAAACAATCATCGCACAGAAAAATATTTGGCGCTTCCCTTCGATAGCTCAGTTGGTAGAGCGGAGGACTGTAGTGGAATACTCAGCAAAGTCATCCTTAGGTCGCTGGTTCAATTCCGGCTCGAAGGAGCTAGTGTACTTTTGGATTAAGCAGCAATTCGCTCAAACCAGTTCTCATCACTTTATGGTGCATCATGTTGCCACGAAGGAGCAGGACACCACTTTTCTCGTCTCAAACCTGAATGCACTCTGCATCCACCTTCACACAGCTGTTATGCTTGAGCATTTGTGTCTGCTCACCAGCACAGAGTTTTTTTAAATTTCAAAATTTGCATATAAAAATTTGTACAGTCCATTCAAAAGCAGTTCAGTACATTTAGCTGCGGTCAGCAATCCCATACACTACATTTGGGTGCTGACGGCAGTTCCGTTCGATACATTTCCTTGCTTTTCAGTTCAAGTACAATTCGGTACAATATGGGATACATTGTAGTGCATTCAACAAACTGCAGAGCAGCAACACTTCAAAGCACTCAGCACTCCCTTTCAGGCAAAACAAGTTGGCCATCAGTCAGACAGCGCTCTCGCCTGCTCCCTCACACACAGGGCGGCCGCTACTTTCCGGTCACCTCGCTTCCCTTCCACGGTCTCGTGCTCTTCTCGGCTTCTTTCTTCGTTACTGTGGCTTCGCGTCCTGCTGTTGCTCGCTCGCTGCTGCTCCGCAATGTCGATTGGATACAAGGAGTGGGCCAGTTCTCTGATGGTCGTGGAGCAGCTTGGAGACGAGTGCGAAAAGACGACTGAGAAGCAATTGAGGGCAACCTGCAAGAAGCTACTGGGGAATTAGCTCAAATGGTAGAGCGCTCGCTTAGCATGTGAGAGGTAGCGAGATCGATGCCTGCATTCTCCACTCTGCTTTTGGCTCAGAGCAATTCTCCAGAAAGAAATGTGGTCTCACGTGTCACTGAGTTCACGCCAGATGGGTCAAAGCACAGCAAACCTTTTTCTGCCATGTCATAAGCAAGACGTCTTGATTTTTGCAAAGATGGATATATGAGGCGAGAGAAGCCAAAAGAACGACTTGCGAGCATTGATTGCTTTTCTGAGCATTTGACTCAAGACCTTCGATTGAGCAGACTGATATGCTGCCTGCTGCGCGAAGAAGGCACTTGCCATGCAAGCGGCCAGGCAGCACGACCAAGTCGGGCAGCTTGCAAGGTCTTTAAATTCAGAATGCGCAGCTTGCAAAAAATCTGCGAGCCTGATAAGAAGTCAAAGCTACACTCTTGTGATTGTTAGTCACACGCGTTTTCCAGGCTGTAAAGAGTAGCTGGCGGTTGACAGTCCCACCGCGCTGCAGCATGGGCTGGTACTGAAGACGCACAGGCCACGCCACGAGTCCAGATGCGTCAACATGCTCACGGAAAACAATCATCGCACAGAAAAATATTTGGCGCTTCCCTTCGATAGCTCAGTTGGTAGAGCGGAGGACTGTAGTGGAATACTCAGCAAAGTCATCCTTAGGTCGCTGGTTCAATTCCGGCTCGAAGGAGCTAGTGTACTTTTGGATTAAGCAGCAATTCGCTCAAACCAGTTCTCATCACTTTATGGTGCATCATGTTGCCACGAAGGAGCAGGACACCACTTTTCTCGTCTCAAACCTGAATGCACTCTGCATCCACCTTCACACAGCTGTTATGCTTGAGCATTTGTGTCTGCTCACCAGCACAGAGTTTTTTTAAATTTCAAAATTTGCATATAAAAATTTGTACAGTCCATTCAAAAGCAGTTCAGTACATTTAGCTGCGGTCAGCAATCCCATACACTACATTTGGGTGCTGACGGCAGTTCCGTTCGATACATTTCCTTGCTTTTCAGTTCAAGTACAATTCGGTACAATATGGGATACATTGTAGTGCATTCAACAAACTGCAGAGCAGCAACACTTCAAAGCACTCAGCACTCCCTTTCAGGCAAAACAAGTTGGCTATCAGTCAGACAGCGCTGTCGCCTGCTCCCTCACACACAGGGCGGCCGCTACTTTCCGGTCACCTCGCTTCCCTTCCACGGTCTCGTGCTCTTCTCGGCTTCTTTCTTCGTTACTGTGGCTTCGCGTCCTGCTGTTGCTCGCTCGCTGCTGCTCCGCAATGTCGATTGGATACAAGGAGTGGGCCAGTTCTCTGATGGTCGTGGAGCAGCTTGGAGACGAGTGCGAAAAGGCGACTGAGAAGCAAATGAGGGAAACCTGCAAGAAGCTACTGGGGAATTAGCTCAAATGGTCGAGCGCTCGCTTAGCATATGAGAGGTAGGGGGATCGATGCCTGCATTCTCCACTCTGCTTTTGGCTCAGAGCAATTCTCCAGAAAGAAATGTGGTCTCACGTGTCACTGAGTTCACGCCAGATGGGTCAAAGCACAGCAAACCTTTTTCTGCCATGTCATAAGCAAGACGTCTTGATTTTTGCAAAGATGGATATATGAGGCGAGAGAAGCCAAAAGAACGACTTGCGAGCATTGATTGCTTTTCTGAGCATTTGACTCAGGACCTTCGATTGAGCAGACTGATATGCTGCCTGCTGCGCGAAGAAGGCACTTGCCATGCAAGCGGCCAGGCAGCACGACCAAGTCGGGCAGCTTGCAAGGTCTTTAAATTCAGAATGCGCAGCTTGCAAAAAATCTGCGAGCCTGATAAGAAGTCAAAGCTACACTCTTGTGATTGTTAGTCACACGCGTTTTCCAGGCTGTAAAGAGTAGCTGGCGGTTGACAGTCCCACCGCGCTGCAGCATGGGCTGGTACTGAAGACGCACAGGCCACGCCACGAGTCCAGATGCGTCAACATGCTCACGGAAAACAATCATCGCACAGAAAAATATTTGGCGCTTCCCTTCGATAGCTCAGTTGGTAGAGCGGAGGACTGTAGTGGAATACTCAGCAAAGTCATCCTTAGGTCGCTGGTTCAATTCCGGCTCGAAGGAGCTAGTGTACTTTTGGATTAAGCAGCAATTCGCTCAAACCAGTTCTCATCACTTTATGGTGCATCATGTTGCCACGAAGGAGCAGGACACCACTTTTCTCGTCTCAAACCTGAATGCACTCTGCATCCACCTTCACACAGCTGTTATGCTTGAGCATTTGTGTCTGCTCACCAGCACAGAGTTTTTTTAAATTTCAAAATTTGCATATAAAAATTTGTACAGTCCATTCAAAAGCAGTTCAGTACATTTAGCTGCGGTCAGCAATCCCATACACTACATTTGGGTGCTGACGGCAGTTCCGTTCGATACATTTCCTTGCTTTTCAGTTCAAGTACAATTCGGTACAATATGGGATACATTGTAGTGCATTCAACAAACTGCAGAGCAGCAACACTTCAAAGCACTCAGCACTCCCTTTCAGGCAAAACAAGTTGGCCATCAGTCAGACAGCGCTCTCGCCTGCTCCCTCACACACAGGGCGGCCGCTACTTTCCGGTCACCTCGCTTCCCTTCCACGGTCTCGTGCTCTTCTCGGCTTCTTTCTTCGTTACTGTGGCTTCGCGTCCTGCTGTTGCTCGCTCGCTGCTGCTCCGCAATGTCGATTGGATACAAGGAGTGGGCCAGTTCTCTGATGGTCGTGGAGCAGCTTGGAGACGAGTGCGAAAAGGCGACTGAGAAGCAAATGAGGGAAACCTGCAAGAAGCTACTGGGGAATTAGCTCAAATGGTCGAGCGCTCGCTTAGCATATGAGAGGTAGGGGGATCGATGCCTGCATTCTCCACTCTGCTTTTGGCTCAGAGCAATTCTCCAGAAAGAAATGTGGTCTCACGTGTCACTGAGTTCACGCCAGATGGGTCAAAGCACAGCAAACCTTTTTCTGCCATGTCATAAGCAAGACGTCTTGATTTTTGCAAAGATGGATATATGAGGCGAGAGAAGCCAAAAGAACGACTTGCGAGCATTGATTGCTTTTCTGAGCATTTGACTCAGGACCTTCGATTGAGCAGACTGATATGCTGCCTGCTGCGCGAAGAAGGCACTTGCCATGCAAGCGGCCAGGCAGCACGACCAAGTCGGGCAGCTTGCAAGGTCTTTAAATTCAGAATGCGCAGCTTGCAAAAAATCTGCGAGCCTGATAAGAAGTCAAAGCTACACTCTTGTGATTGTTAGTCACACGCGTTTTCCAGGCTGTAAAGAGTAGCTGGTGGTTGACAGTCCCACCGCGCTGCAGCATGGGCTGGTACTGAAGACGCACAGGCCACGCCACGAGTCCAGATGCGTCAACATGCTCACGGAAAACAATCATCGCACAGAAAAATATTTGGCGCTTCCCTTCGATAGCTCAGTTGGTAGAGCGGAGGACTGTAGTGGAATACTCAGCAAAGTCATCCTTAGGTCGCTGGTTCAATTCCGGCTCGAAGGAGCTAGTGTACTTTTGGATTAAGCAGCAATTCGCTCAAACCAGTTCTCATCACTTTATGGTGCATCATGTTGCCACGAAGGAGCAGGACACCA
This sequence comes from Pristiophorus japonicus, assembly GCF_044704955.1. Taxonomy (NCBI): domain Eukaryota; kingdom Metazoa; phylum Chordata; class Chondrichthyes; family Pristiophoridae; genus Pristiophorus; species Pristiophorus japonicus. The sequence goes on along the minus strand of NW_027251767.1, from coordinate 1,247,330 downwards.
CTTTTCTCGTCTCAAACCTGAATGCACTCTGCATCCACCTTCACACAGCTGTTATGCTTGAGCATTTGTGTCTGCTCACCAGCACAGAGTTTTTTTAAATTTCAAAATTTGCATATAAAAATTTGTACAGTCCATTCAAAAGCAGTTCAGTACATTTAGCTGCGGTCAGCAATCCCATACACTACATTTGGGTGCTGACGGCAGTTCCGTTCGATGCATTTCCTTGCTTTTCAGTTCAAGTACAATTCGGTACAATATGGGATACATTGTAGTGCATTCAACAAACTGCAGAGCAGCAACACTTCAAAGCACTCAGCACTCCCTTTCAGGCAAAACAAGTTGGCTATCAGTCAGACAGCGCTGTCGCCTGCTCCCTCACACACAGGGCGGCCGCTACTTTCCGGTCACCTCGCTTCCCTTCCACGGTCTCGTGCTCTTCTCGGCTTCTTTCTTCGTTACTGTGGCTTCGCGTCCTGCTGTTGCTCGCTCGCTGCTGCTCCGCAATGTCGATTGGATACAAGGAGTGGGCCAGTTCTCTGATGGTCGTGGAGCAGCTTGGAGACGAGTGCGAAAAGGCGACTGAGAAGCAAATGAGGGAAACCTGCAAGAAGCTACTGGGGAATTAGCTCAAATGGTCGAGTGCTCGCTTAGCATATGAGAGGTAGGGGGATCGATGCCTGCATTCTCCACTCTGCTTTTGGCTCAGAGCAATTCTCCAGAAAGAAATGTGGTCTCACGTGTCACTGAGTTCACGCCAGATGGGTCAAAGCACAGCAAACCTTTTTCTGCCATGTCATAAGCAAGACGTCTTGATTTTTGCAAAGATGGATATATGAGGCGAGAGAAGCCAAAAGAACGACTTGCGAGCATTGATTGCTTTTCTGAGCATTTGACTCAGGACCTTCGATTGAGCAGACTGATATGCTGCCTGCTGCGCGAAGAAGGCACTTGCCATGCAAGCGGCCAGGCAGCACGACCAAGTCGGGCAGCTTGCAAGGTCTTTAAATTCAGAATGCGCACCTTGCAAAAAATCTGCGAGCCTGATAAGAAGTCAAAGCTACACTCTTGTGATTGTTAGTCACACGCGTTTTCCAGGCTGTAAAGAGTAGCTGGCGGTTGACAGTCCCACCGCGCTGCAGCATGGGCTGGTACTGAAGACGCACAGGCCACGCCACGAGTCCAGATGCGTCAACATGCTCACGGAAAACAATCATCGCACAGAAAAATATTTGGCGCTTCCCTTCGATAGCTCAGTTGGTAGAGCGGAGGACTGTAGTGGAATACTCAGCAAAGTCATCCTTAGGTCGCTGGTTCAATTCCGGCTCGAAGGAGCTAGTGTACTTTTGGATTAAGCAGCAATTCGCTCAAACCAGTTCTCATCACTTTATGGTGCATCATGTTGCCACGAAGGAGCAGGACACCACTTTTCTCGTCTCAAACCTGAATGCACTCTGCATCCACCTTCACACAGCTGTTATGCTTGAGCATTTGTGTCTGCTCACCAGCACAGAGTTTTTTTAAATTTCAAAATTTGCATATAAAAATTTGTACAGTCCATTCAAAAGCAGTTCAGTACATTTAGCTGTGGTCAGCAATCCCATACACTACATTTGGGTGCTGACGGCAGTTCCGTTCGATACATTTCCTTGCTTTTCAGTTCAAGTACAATTCGGTACAATATGGGATACATTGTAGTGCATTCAACAAACTGCAGAGCAGCAACACTTCAAAGCACTCAGCACTCCCTTTCAGGCAAAACAAGTTGGCCATCAGTCAGACAGCGCTCTCGCCTGCTCCCTCACACACAGGGCGGCCGCTACTTTCCGGTCACCTCGCTTCCCTTCCACGGTCTCGTGCTCTTCTCGGCTTCTTTCTTCGTTACTGTGGCTTCGCGTCCTGCTGTTGCTCGCTCGCTGCTGCTCCGCAATGTCGATTGGATACAAGGAGTGGGCCAGTTCTCTGATGGTCGTGGAGCAGCTTGGAGACGAGTGCGAAAAGACGACTGAGAAGCAATTGAGGGCAACCTGCAAGAAGCTACTGGGGAATTAGCTCAAATGGTAGAGCGCTCGCTTAGCATGTGAGAGGTAGCGAGATCGATGCCTGCATTCTCCACTCTGCTTTTGGCTCAGAGCAATTCTCCAGAAAGAAATGTGGTCTCACGTGTCACTGAGTTCACGCCAGATGGGTCAAAGCACAGCAAACCTTTTTCTGCCATGTCATAAGCAAGACGTCTTGATTTTTGCAAAGATGGATATATGAGGCGAGAGAAGCCAAAAGAACGACTTGCGAGCATTGATTGCTTTTCTGAGCATTTGACTCAAGACCTTCGATTGAGCAGACTGATATGCTGCCTGCTGCGCGAAGAAGGCACTTGCCATGCAAGCGGCCAGGCAGCACGACCAAGTCGGGCAGCTTGCAAGGTCTTTAAATTCAGAATGCGCAGCTTGCAAAAAATCTGCGAGCCTGATAAGAAGTCAAAGCTACACTCTTGTGATTGTTAGTCACACGCGTTTTCCAGGCTGTAAAGAGTAGCTGGCGGTTGACAGTCCCACCGCGCTGCAGCATGGGCTGGTACTGAAGACGCACAGGCCACGCCACGAGTCCAGATGCGTCAACATGCTCACGGAAAACAATCATCGCACAGAAAAATATTTGGCGCTTCCCTTCGATAGCTCAGTTGGTAGAGCGGAGGACTGTAGTGGAATACTCAGCAAAGTCATCCTTAGGTCGCTGGTTCAATTCCGGCTCGAAGGAGCTAGTGTACTTTTGGATTAAGCAGCAATTCGCTCAAACCAGTTCTCATCACTTTATGGTGCATCATGTTGCCACGAAGGAGCAGGACACCACTTTTCTCGTCTCAAACCTGAATGCACTCTGCATCCACCTTCACACAGCTGTTATGCTTGAGCATTTGTGTCTGCTCACCAGCACAGAGTTTTATTAAATTTCAAAATTTGCATATAAAAATTTGTACAGTCCATTCAAAAGCAGTTCAGTACATTTAGCTGCGGTCAGCAATCCCATACACTACATTTGGGTGCTGACGGCAGTTCCGTTCGATACATTTCCTTGCTTTTCAGTTCAAGTACAATTCGGTACAATATGGGATACATTGTAGTGCATTCAACAAACTGCAGAGCAGCAACACTTCAAAGCACTCAGCACTCCCTTTCAGGCAAAACAAGTTGGCTATCAGTCAGACAGCGCTGTCGCCTGCTCCCTCACACACAGGGCGGCCGCTACTTTCCGGTCACCTCGCTTCCCTTCCACGGTCTCGTGCTCTTCTCGGCTTCTTTCTTCGTTACTGTGGCTTCGCGTCCTGCTGTTGCTCGCTCGCTGCTGCTCCGCAATGTCGATTGGATACAAGGAGTGGGCCAGTTCTCTGATGGTCGTGGAGCAGCTTGGAGACGAGTGCGAAAAGGCGACTGAGAAGCAAATGAGGGAAACCTGCAAGAAGCTACTGGGGAATTAGCTCAAATGGTCGAGCGCTCGCTTAGCATATGAGAGGTAGGGGGATCGATGACTGCATTCTCCACTCTGCTTTTGGCTCAGAGCAATTCTCCAGAAAGAAATGTGGTCTCACGTGTCACTGAGTTCACGCCAGATGGGTCAAAGCACAGCAAACCTTTTTCTGCCATGTCATAAGCAAGACGTCTTGATTTTTGCAAAGATGGATATATGAGGCGAGAGAAGCCAAAAGAACGACTTGCGAGCATTGATTGCTTTTCTGAGCATTTGACTCAGGACCTTCGATTGAGCAGACTGATATGCTGCCTGCTGCGCGAAGAAGGCACTTGCCATGCAAGCGGCCAGGCAGCACGACCAAGTCGGGCAGCTTGCAAGGTCTTTAAATTCAGAATGCGCAGCTTGCAAAAAATCTGCGAGCCTGATAAGAAGTCAAAGCTACACTCTTGTGATTGTTAGTCACACGCGTTTTCCAGGCTGTAAAGAGTAGCTGGCGGTTGACAGTCCCACCGCGCTGCAGCATGGGCTGGTACTGAAGACGCACAGGCCACGCCACGAGTCCAGATGCGTCAACATGCTCACGGAAAACAATCATCGCACAGAAAAATATTTGGCGCTTCCCTTCGATAGCTCAGTTGGTAGAGCGGAGGACTGTAGTGGAATACTCAGCAAAGTCATCCTTAGGTCGCTGGTTCAATTCCGGCTCGAAGGAGCTAGTGTACTTTTGGATTAAGCAGCAATTCGCTCAAACCAGTTCTCATCACTTTATGGTGCATCATGTTGCCACGAAGGAGCAGGACACCACTTTTCTCGTCTCAAACCTGAATGCACTCTGCATCCACCTTCACAGAGCTGTTATGCTTGAGCATTTGTGTCTGCTCACCAGCACAGAGTTTTTTTAAATTTCAAAATTTGCATATAAAAATTTGTACAGTCCATTCAAAAGCAGTTCAGTACATTTAGCTGCGGTCAGCAATCCCATACACTACATTTGGGTGCTGACGGCAGTTCCGTTCGATACATTTCCTTGCTTTTCAGTTCAAGTACAATTCGGTACAATATGGGATACATTGTAGTGCATTCAACAAACTGCAGAGCAGCAACACTTCAAAGCACTCAGCACTCCCTTTCAGGCAAAACAAGTTGGCCATCAGTCAGACAGCGCTCTCGCCTGCTCCCTCACACACAGGGCGGCCGCTACTTTCCGGTCACCTCGCTTCCCTTCCACGGTCTCGTGCTCTTCTCGGCTTCTTTCTTCGTTACTGTGGCTTCGCGTCCTGCTGTTGCTCGCTCGCTGCTGCTCCGCAATGTCGATTGGATACAAGGAGTGGGCCAGTTCTCTGATGGTCGTGGAGCAGCTTGGAGACGAGTGCGAAAAGACGACTGAGAAGCAATTGAGGGCAACCTGCAAGAAGCTACTGGGGAATTAGCTCAAATGGTAGAGCGCTCGCTTAGCATGTGAGAGGTAGCGGGATCGATGCCTGCATTCTCCACTCTGCTTTTGGCTCAGAGCAATTCTCCAGAAAGAAATGTGGTCTCACGTGTCACTGAGTTCACGCCAGATGGGTCAAAGCACAGCAAACCTTTTTCTGCCATGTCATAAGCAAGACGTCTTGATTTTTGCAAAGATGGATATATGAGGCGAGAGAAGCCAAAAGAACGACTTGCGAGCATTGATTGCTTTTCTGAGCATTTGACTCAAGACCTTCGATTGAGCAGACTGATATGCTGCCTGCTGCGCGAAGAAGGCACTTGCCATGCAAGCGGCCAGGCAGCACGACCAAGTCGGGCAGCTTGGAAGGTCTTTAAATTCAGAATGCGCAGCTTGCAAAAAATCTGCGAGCCTGATAAGAAGTCAAAGCTACACTCTTGTGATTGTTAGTCACACGCGTTTTCCAGGCTGTAAAGAGTAGCTGGCGGTTGACAGTCCCACCGCGCTGCAGCATGGGCTGGTACTGAAGACGCACAGGCCACGCCACGAGTCCAGATGCGTCAACATGCTCACGGAAAACAATCATCGCACAGAAAAATCTTTGGCGCTTCCCTTCGATAGCTCAGTTGGTAGAGCGGAGGACTGTAGTGGAATACTCAGCAAAGTCATCCTTAGGTCGCTGGTTCAATTCCGGCTCGAAGGAGCTAGTGTACTTTTGGATTAAGCAGCAATTCGCTCAAACCAGTTCTCATCACTTTATGGTGCATCATGTTGCCACGAAGGAGCAGGACACCACTTTTCTCGTCTCAAACCTGAATGCACTCTGCATCCACCTTCACACAGCTGTTATGCTTGAGCATTTGTGTCTGCTCACCAGCACAGAGTTTTTTTAAATTTCAAAATTTGCATATAAAAATTTGTACAGTCCATTCAAAAGCAGTTCAGTACATTTAGCTGCGGTCAGCAATCCCATACACTACATTTGGGTGCTGACGGCAGTTCCGTTCGATACATTTCCTTGCTTTTCAGTTCAAGTACAATTCGGTACAATATGGGATACATTGTAGTACGTTCAACAAACTGCAGAGCAGCAACACTTCAAAGCACTCAGCACACCCTTTCAGGCAAAACAAGTTGGCCATCAGTCAGACAGCGCTGTCGCCTGCTCCCTCACACACAGGGCGGCCGCTACTTTCCGGTCACCTCGCTTCCCTTCCACGGTCTCGTGCTCTTCTCGGCTTCTTTCTTCGTTACTGTGGCTTCGCGTCCTGCTGTTGCTCGCTCGCTGCTGCTCCGCAATGTCGATTGGATACAAGGAGTGGGCCAGTTCTCTGATGGTCGTGGAGCAGCTTGGAGACGAGTGCGAAAAGGCGACTGTGAAGCAAATGAGGGCAACCTGCAAGAAGCTACTGGGGAATTAGCTCAAATGGTAGAGCGCTAGCTTAGCATGTGAGAGGTAGCGGGATCGATGCCTGCATTCTCCACTCTGCTTTTGGCTCAGAGCAATTCTCCAGAAAGAAATGTGGTCTCACGTGTCACTGGGTCAAAGCACAGCAAACCTTTTTCTGCCATGTCATAAGCAAGACGTCTTGATTTTTGCAAAGATGGATATATGAGGCGAGAGAAGCCAAAAGAACGACTTGCGAGCATTGATTGCTTTTCTGAGCATTTGACTCAGGACCTTCGATTGAGCAGACTGATATGCTGCCTGCTGCGCGAAGAAGGCACTTGCCATGCAAGCGGCCAGGCAGCACGACCAAGTCGGGCAGCTTGCAAGGTCTTTAAATTCAGAATGCGCAGCTTGCAAAAAATCTGCGAGCCTGATAAGAAGTCAAAGCTACACTCTTGTGATTGTTAGTCACACGCGTTTTCCAGGCTGTAAAGAGTCGCTGGCGGTTCACAGTCCCACCGCGCTGCAGCATGGGCTGGTACTGAAGACGCACAGGCCACGCCACGAGTCCAGATGCGTCAACATGCTCACGGAAAACAATCATCGCACAGGAAAATCTTTGGCGCTTCTCTTCGATAGCTCAGTTGGTAGAGCGGAGGACTGTAGTGGAATACTCAGCAAAGTCATCCTTAGGTCGCTGGTTCAATTCCGGCTCGAAGGAGCTAGTGTACTTTTGGATTAAGCAGCAATTCGCTCAAACCAGTTCTCATCACTTTATGGTGCATCATGTTGCCACGAAGGAGCAGGACACCACTTTTCTCGTCTCAAACCTGAATGCACTCTGCATCCACCTTCACACAGCTGTTATGCTTGAGCATTTGTGTCTGCTCACCAGCACAGAGTTTTTTTAAATTTCAAAATTTGCATATAAAAATTTGTACAGTCCATTCAAAAGCAGTTCAGTTCATTTAGCTGCGGTCAGCAATCCCATACACTACATTTGGGTGCTGACGGCAGTTCCGTTCGATACATTTCCTTGCTTTTCAGTTCAAGTACAATTCGGTACAATATGGGATACATTGTAGTGCATTCAACAAACTGCAGAGCAGCAACACTTCAAAGCACTCAGCACTCCCTTTCAGGCAAAACAAGTTGGCCATCAGTCAGACAGCGCTGTCGCCTGCTCCCTCACACACAGGGCGGCCGCTACTTTCCGGTCACCTCGCTTCCCTTCCACGGCCTCGTGCTCTTCTCGGCTTCTTTCTTCGTTACTGTGGCTTCGCGTCCTGCTGTTGCTCGCTTGCTGCTGCTCCGCAATGTCGATTGGATACAAGGAGTGGGCCAGTTCTCTGATGGTCGTGGAGCAGCTTGGAGACGAGTGCGAAAAGGCGACTGAGAAGCAAATGAGGGAAACCTGCAAGAAGCTACTGGGGAATTAGCTCAAATGGTAGAGCGCTCGCTTAGCATATGAGAGGTAGGGGGATCGATACCTGCATTCTCCACTCTGCTTTTGGCTCAGAGCAATTCTCCAGAAAGAAATGTGGTCTCACGTGTCACTGAGTTCACGCCAGATGGGTCAAAGCACAGCAAACCTTTTTCTGCCATGTCATAAGCAAGACGTCTTGATTTTTGCAAAGATGGATATATGAGGCGAGAGAAGCCAAAAGAACGACTTGCGAGCATTGATTGCTTTTCTGAGCATTTGACTCAGGACCTTCGATTGAGCAGACTGATATGCTGCCTGCTGCGCGAAGAAGGCACTTGCCATGCAAGCGGCCAGGCAGCACGACCAAGTCGGGCAGCTTGCAAGGTCTTTAAATTCAGAATGCGCAGCTTGCAAAAAATCTGCGAGCCTGATAAGAAGTCAAAGCTACACTCTTGTGATTGTTAGTCACACGCGTTTTCCAGGCTGTAAAGAGTAGCTGGCGGTTGACAGTCCCACCGCGCTGCAGCATGGGCTGGTACTGAAGACGCACAGGCCACGCCAGGATTCCAGATGCGTCAACATGCTCACGGAAAACAATCATCGCACAGAAAAATATTTGGCGCTTCCCTTCGATAGCTCAGTTGGTAGAGCGGAGGACTGTAGTGGAATACTCAGCAAAGTCATCCTTAGGTCGCTGGTTCAATTCCGGCTCGAAGGAGCTAGTGTACTTTTGGATTAAGCAGCAATTCGCTCAAACCAGTTCTCATCACTTTATGGTGCATCATGTTGCCACGAAGGAGCAGGACACCACTTTTCTCGTCTCAAACCTGAATGCACTCTGCATCCACCTTCACACAGCTGTTATGCTTGAGCATTTGTGTCTGCTCACCAGCACAGAGTTTTTTTAAATTTCAAAATTTGCATATAAAAATTTGTACAGTCCATTCAAAAGCAGTTCAGTACATTTAGCTGCGGTCAGCAATCCCATACACTACATTTGGGTGCTGACGGCAGTTCCGTTCGATACATTTCCTTGCTTTTCAGTTCAAGTACAATTCGGTACAATATGGGATACATTGTAGTGCATTCAACAAACTGCAGAGCAGCAACACGTCAAAGCACTCAGCACTCCCTTTCAGGCAAAACAAGTTGGCCATCAGTCAGACAGCGCTGTCGCCTGCTCCCTCACACACAGGGCGGCCGCTACTTTCCGGTCACCTCGCTTCCCTTCCACGGTCTCGTGCTCTTCTCGGCTTCTTTCTTCGTTACTGTGGCTTCGCGTCCTGCTGTTGCTCGCTCGCTGCTGCTCCGCAATGTCGATTGGATACAAGGAGTGGGCCAGTTCTCTGATGGTCGTGGAGCAGCTTGGAGACGAGTGCGAAAAGGCGACTGAGAAGCAAATGAGGGAAACCTGCAAGAAGCTACTGGGGAATTAGCTCAAATGGTAGAGCGCTCGCTTAGCATGTGAGAGGTAGCGGGATCGATGCCTGCATTCTCCACTCTGCTTTTGGCTCAGAGCAATTCTCCAGAAAGAAATGTGGTCTCACGTGTCACTGGGTCAAAGCACAGCAAACCTTTTTCTGCCATGTCATAAGCAAGACGTCTTGATTTTTGCAAAGATGGATATATGAGGCGAGAGAAGCCAAAAGAACGACTTGCGAGCATTGATTGCTTTTCTGAGCATTTGACTCAGGACCTTCGATTGAGCAGACTGATATGCTGCCTGCTGCGCGAAGAAGGCACTTGCCATGCAAGCGGCCAGGCAGCACGACCAAGTCGGGCAGCTTGCAAGGTCTTTAAATTCAGAATGCGCAGCTTGCAAAAAATCTGCGAGCCTGATAAGAAGTCAAAGCTACACTCTTGTGATTGTTAGTCACACGCGTTTTCCAGGCTGTAAAGAGTAGCTGGTGGTTGACAGTCCCACCGCGCTGCAGCATGGGCTGGTACTGAAGACGCACAGGCCACGCCACGAGTCCAGATGCGTCAACATGCTCACGGAAAACAATCATCGCACAGAAAAATATTTGGCGCTTCCCTTCGATAGCTCAGTTGGTAGAGCGGAGGACTGTAGTGGAATACTCAGCAAAGTCATCCTTAGGTCGCTGGTTCAATTCCGGCTCGAAGGAGCTAGTGTACTTTTGGATTAAGCAGCAATTCGCTCAAACCAGTTCTCATCACTTTATGGTGCATCATGTTGCCACGAAGGAGCAGGACACCACTTTTCTCGTCTCAAACCTGAATGCACTCTGCATCCACCTTCACACAGCTGTTATGCTTGAGCATTTGTGTCTGCTCACCAGCACAGAGTTTTTTTAAATTTCAAAATTTGCATATAAAAATTTGTACAGTCCATTCAAAAGCAGTTCAGTACATTTAGCTGCGGTCAGCAATCCCATACACTACATTTGGGTGCTGACGGCAGTTCCGTTCGATACATTTCCTTGCTTTTCAGTTCAAGTACAATTCGGTACAATATGGGATACATTGTAGTGCATTCAACAAACTGCAGAGCAGCAACACTTCAAAGCACTCAGCACTCCCTTTCAGGCAAAACAAGTTGGCTATCAGTCAGACAGCGCTGTCGCCTGCTCCCTCACACACAGGGCGGCCGCTACTTTCCGGTCACCTCGCTTCCCTTCCACGGTCTCGTGCTCTTCTCGGCTTCTTTCTTCGTTACTGTGGCTTCGCGTCCTGCTGTTGCTCGCTCGCTGCTGCTCCGCAATGTCGATTGGATACAAGGAGTGGGCCAGTTCTCTGATGGTCGTGGAGCAGCTTGGAGACGAGTGCGAAAAGACGACTGAGAAGCAATTGAGGGCAACCTGCAAGAAGCTACTGGGGAATTAGCTCAAATGGTAGAGCGCTCGCTTAGCATGTGAGAGGTAGCGGGATCGATGCCTGCATTCTCCACTCTGCTTTTGGCTCAGAGCAATTCTCCAGAAAGAAATGTGGTCTCACGTGTCACTGAGTTCACGCCAGATGGGTCAAAGCACAGCAAACCTTTTTCTGCCATGTCATAAGCAAGACGTCTTGATTTTTGCAAAGATGGATATATGAGGCGAGAGAAGCCAAAAGAACGACTTGCGAGCATTGATTGCTTTTCTGAGCATTTGACTCAGGACCTTCGATTGAGCAGACTGATATGCTGCCTGCTGCGCGAAGAAGGCACTTGCCATGCAAGCGGCCAGGCAGCACGACCAAGTCGGGCAGCTTGCAAGGTCTTTAAATTCAGAATGCGCAGCTTGCAAAAAATCTGCGAGCCTGATAAGAAGTCAAAGCTACACTCTTGTGATTGTTAGTCACACGCGTTTTCCAGGCTGTAAAGAGTAGCTGGCGGTTGACAGTCCCACCGCGCTGCAGCATGGGCTGGTACTGAAGACGCACAGGCCACGCCACGAGTCCAGATGCGTCAACATGCTCACGGAAAACAATCATCGCACAGAAAAATATTTGGCGCTTCCCTTCGATAGCTCAGTTGGTAGAGCGGAGGACTGTAGTGGAATACTCAGCAAAGTCATCCTTAGGTCGCTGGTTCAATTCCGGCTCGAAGGAGCGAGTGTACTTTTGGATTAAGCAGCAATTCGCTCAAACCAGTTCTCATCACGTTATGGTGCATCATGTTGCCACGAAGGAGCAGGACACCACTTTTCTCGTCTCAAACCTGAATGCACTCTGCATCCACCTTCACACAGCTGTTATGCTTGAGCATTTGTGTCTGCTCACCAGCACAGAGTTTTTTTAAATTTCAAAATTTGCATATAAAAATTTGTACAGTCCATTCAAAAGCAGTTCAGTACATTTAGCTGCGGTCAGCAATCCCATACACTACATTTGGGTGCTGACGGCAGTTCCGTTCGATACATTTCCTTGCTTTTCAGTTCAAGTACAATTCGGTACAATATGGGATACATTGTAGTGCATTCAACAAACTGCAGAGCAGCAACACTTCAAAGCACTCAGCACTCCCTTTCAGGCAAAACAAGTTGGCTATCAGTCAGCCAGCGCTGTCGCCTGCTCCCTCACACACAGGGCGGCCGCTACTTTCCGGTCACCTCGCTTCCCGTCCGCGGTCTCGTGCTCTTCTCGGCTTCTTTCTTCGTTACTGTGGCTTCGCGTCCTGTGTTGCTCGCTCGCTGCTGCTCCGCAATGTCGATTGGATACAAGGAGTGGGCCAGTTCTCTGATGGTCGTGGAGCAGCTTGGAGACGAGTGCGAAAAGGCGACTGAGAAGCAAATGAGGGCAACCTGCAAGAGGCTACTGGGGAATTAGCTCAAATGGTAGAGCGCTCGCTTAGCATGTGAGAGGTAGGGGGATCGATGCCTGCATTCTCCACTCTGCTTTTGGCTCAGAGCAATTCTCCAGAAAGAAATGTGGTCTCATGTGTCACTGAGTTCACGCCAGATGGGTCAAAGCACAGCAAACCTTTTTCTGCCATGTCATAAGCAAGACGTCTTGATTTTTGCAAAGATGGATATATGAGGCGAGAGAAGCCAAAAGAACGACTTGCGAGCATTGATTGCTTTTCTGAGCATTTGACTCAGGACCTTCGATTGAGCAGACTGATATGCTGCCTGCTGCGCGAAGAAGGCACTTGCCATGCAAGCGGCCAGGCAGCACGACCAAGTCGGGCAGCTTGCAAGGTCTTTAAATTCAGAATGCGCAGCTTGCAAAAAATCTGCGAGCCTGATAAGAAGTCAAAGCTACACTCTTGTGATTGTTAGTCACACGCGTTTTCCAGGCTGTAAAGAGTAGCTGGCGGTTGACAGTCCCACCGCGCTGCAGCATGGGCTGGTACTGAAGACGCACAGGCCACGCCACGATTCCAGATGCGTCAACATGCTCACGGAAAACAATCATCGCACAGAAAAATATTTGGCGCTTCCCTTCGATAGCTCAGTTGGTAGAGCGGAGGACTGTAGTGGAATACTCAGCAAAGTCATCCTTAGGTCGCTGGTTCAATTCCGGCTCGACGAAGCTAGTGTACTTTTGGATTAAGCAGCAATTCGCTCAAACCAGTTCTCATCACTTTACGGTGCATCATGTTGCCACGAAGGAGCAGGACACCACTTTTCTCAACTCAAACCTGAATGCACTCTGCATCCACCTTCACACAGCTGTTATGCTTGAGCATTTGTGTCTGCTCACCAGCACAGAGTTTTTTTAAATTTCAAAATTTGCATATAAAAATTTGTACAGTCCATTCAAAAGCAGTTCAGTACATTTAGCTGCGGTCAGCAATCCCATACAATACATTTGGGTGCTGACGAAAGTTCCGTTCGATACATTTCCTTGCTTTTCAGTTCAAGTACAATTCGGTACAATATGGGATACATTGTAGTGCATTCAACAAACTGCAGAGCAGCAACACTTCAAAGCACTCAGCACTCCCTTTCAGGCAAAACAAGTTGGCCATCAGTCAGACAGCGCTCTCGCCTGCTTCCTCACACACAGGGCGGCCGCTACTTTCCGGTCACCTCGCTTCCCTTCCACGGTCTCGTGCTCTTCTCGGCTTCTTTCTTCGTTACTGTGGCTTCGCGTCCTGCTGTTGCTCGCTCGCTGCTGCTCCGCAATGTCGATTGGATACAAGGAGTGGGCCAGTTCTCTGATGGTCGTGGAGCAGCTTGGAGACGAGTGCGAAAAGGCGACTGAGAAGCAAATGAGGGAAACCTGCAAGCAGCTACTGGGGAATTAGCTCAAATGGTAGAGTGCTCGCTTAGCATATGAGAGGTAGGGGGATCGATGCCTGCATTCTCCACTCTGCTTTTGGCTCAGAGCAATTCTCCAGAAAGAAATGTGGTCTCACGTGTCACTGAGTTCACACCAGATGGGTCAAAGCACAGCAAACCTTTTTCTGCCATGTCATAAGCAAGACGTCTTGATTTTTGCAAAGATGGATATATGAGGCGAGAGAAGCCAAAAGAACGACTTGCGAGCATTGATTGCTTTTCTGAGCATTTGACTCAGGACCTTCGATTGAGCAGACTGATATGCTGCCTGCTGCGCGAAGAAGGCACTTGCCATGCAAGCGGCCAGGCAGCACGACCAAGTCGGGCAGCTTGCAAGGTCTTTAAATTCAGAATGCGCAGCTTGCAAAAAATCTGCGAGCCTGATAAGAAGTCAAAGCTACACTCTTGTGATTGTTAGTCACACGCGTTTTCCAGGCTGTAAAGAGTCGCTGGCGGTTGACAGTCCCACCGCGCTGCAGCATGGGCTGGTACTGAAGACGCACAGGCCACGCCACGAGTCCAGATGCGTCAACATGCTCACGGAAAACAATCATCGCACAGAAAAATATTTGGCGCTTCCCTTCGATAGCTCAGTTGGTAGAGCGGAGGACTGTAGTGGAATACTCAGCAAAGTCATCCTTAGGTCGCTGGTTCAATTCCGGCTCGAAGAAGCTAGTGTACTTTTGGATTAAGCAGCAATTCGCTCAAACCAGTTCTCATCACTTTATGGTGCATCATGTTGCCACGAAGGAGCAGGACACCACTTTTCTCGTCTCAAACCTGAATGCACTCTGCATCCACCTTCACACAGCTGTTATGCTTGAGCATTTGTGTCTGCTCACCAGCACAGAGTTTTTTTAAATTTCAAAATTTGCATATAAAAATTTGTACAGTCCATTCAAAAGCAGTTCAGTACATTTAGCTGCGGTCAGCAATCCCATACACTACATTTGGGTGCTGACGGCAGTTCCATTCGATACATTTCCTTGCTTTTCAGTTCAAGTACAATTCGGTACAATATGGGATACATTGTAGTGCATTCAACAAACTACAGAGCAGCAACACTTCAAAGCACTCAGCACTCCCTTTCAGGCAAAACAAGTTGGCCATCAGTCAGACAGCGCTGTCGCCTGCTTCCTCACACACAGGGCGGCCGCTACTTTCCGGTCACGTCGCTTCCCTTCCACGGTCTCGTGCTCTTCTCGGCTTCTTTCTTCGTTACTGTGGCTTCGCGTCCTGCTGTTGCTCGCTCGCTGCTGCTCCGCAATGTCGATTGGATACAAGGAGTGGGCCAGTTCTCTGATGGTCGTGGAGCAGCTTGGAGACGAGTGCGAAAAGGCGACTGAGAAGCAAATGAGGGAAACCTGCAAGAAGCTACTGGGGAATTAGCTCAAATGGTAGAGCGCTCGCTTAGCATATGAGAGGTAGGGGGATCGATGCCTGCATTCGCTACTCTGCTTTTGGCTCAGAGCAATTCTCCAGAAAGAAATGTGGTCTCACGTGTCACTGAGTTCACACCAGATGGGTCAAAGCACAGCAAACCTTTTTCTGCCATGTCATAAGCAAGACGTCTTGATTTTTGCAAAGATGGATATATGAGGCGAGAGAAGCCAAAAGAACGACTTGCGAGCATTGATTGCTTTTCTGAGCATTTGACTCAGGACCTTCGATTGAGCAGACTGATATGCTGCCTGCTGCGCGAAGAAGGCATTTGCCATGCAAGCGGCCAGGCAGCACGACCAAGTCGGGCAGCTTGCAAGGTCTTTAAATTCAGAATGCGCAGCTTGCAAAAAATCTGCGAGCCTGATAAGAAGTCAAAGCTACACTCTTGTGATTGTTAGTCACACGCGTTTTCCAGGCTGTAAAGAGTAGCTGCCGGTTGACAGTCCCACCGCGCTGCAGCATGGGCTGGTACTGAAGACGCACAGGCCACGCCATGAGTCCAGATGCGTCAACATGCTCACGGAAAACAATCATCGCACAGAAAAATATTTGGCGCTTCCCTTCGATAGCTCAGTTGGTAGAGCGGAGGACTGTAGTGGAATACTCAGCAAAGTCATCCTTCGGTCGCTGGTTCAATTCCGGCTCGAAGGAGCTAGTGTACTTTTGGATGAAGCAGCAATTCGCTCAAACCAGTTCTCATCACTTTATGGTGCATCATGTTGCCACGAAGGAGCAGGACACCACTTTTCTCGTCTCAAACCTGAATGCACTCTGCATCCACCTTCACACAGCTGTTATGCTTGAGCATTTGTGTCTGCTCACCAGCACAGAGTTTTTTTAAATTTCAAAATTTGCATATAAAAATTTGTACAGTCCATTCAAAAGCAGTTCAGTACATTTAGCTGCGGTCAGCAATCCCATACACTACATTTGGGTGCTGACGGCAGTTCCGTTCGATACATTTCCTTGCTTTTCAGTTCAAGTACAATTCGGTACAATATGGGATACATTGTAGTACTGCAGAGCAGCAACACTTCAAAGCACTCAGCACTCCCTTTCAGGCAAAACAAGTTGGCTATCAGTCAGACAGCGCTGTCGCCTGCTCCCTCACACACAGGGCGGCCGCTACTTTCCGGTCACCTCGCTTCCCTTCCACGGTCTCGTGCTCTTCTCGGCTTCTTTCTTCGTTACTGTGGCTTCGCGTCCTGCTGTTGCTCGCTCGCTGCTGCTCCGCAATGTCGATTGGATACAAGGAGTGGGCCAGTTCTCTGATGGTCGTGGAGCAGCTTGGAGACGAGTGCAAAAAGGCGACTGTGAAGCAAATGAGGGCAACCTGCAAGAAGCTACTGGGGAATTAGCTCAAATGGTAGAGCGCTCGCTTAGCATGTGAGAGGTAGCGGCATCGATGCCTGCATTCTCCACTCTGCTTTTGGCTCAGAGCAATTCTCCAGAAAGAAATGTGGTCTCACGTGTCACTGAGTTCACGCCAGATGGGTCAAAGCACAGCAAACCTTTTTCTGCCATGTCATAAGCAAGACGTCTTGATTTTTGCAAAGATGGATATATGAGGCGAGAGAAGCCAAAAGAACGACTTGCGAGCATTGATTGCTTTTCTGAGCATTTGACTCAGGACCTTCGATTGAGCAGACTGATATGCTGCCTGCTGCGCGAAGAAGGCACTTGCCATGCAAGCGGCCAGGCAGCACGACCAAGTCGGGCAGCTTGCAAGGTCTTTAAATTCAGAATGCGCAGCTTGCAAAAAATCTGCGAGCCTGATAAGAAGTCAAAGCTACACTCTTGTGATTGTTAGTCACACGCGTTTTCCAGGCTGTAAAGAGTCGCTGGCGGTTCACAGTCCCACCGCGCTGCAGCATGGGCTGGTACTGAAGACGCACAGGCCACGCCACGAGTCCAGATGCGTCAACATGCTCACGGAAAACAATCATCGCACAGGAAAATCTTTGGCGCTTCCCTTCGATAGCTCAGTTGGTAGAGCGGAGGACTGTAGTGGAATACTCAGCAAAGTCATCCTTAGGTCGCTGGTTCAATTCCGGCTCG
The DNA here is from genome assembly GCF_044704955.1 of Pristiophorus japonicus. Classification (NCBI taxonomy): domain Eukaryota; kingdom Metazoa; phylum Chordata; class Chondrichthyes; family Pristiophoridae; genus Pristiophorus; species Pristiophorus japonicus. Next base: position 1,230,393 of record NW_027251767.1, on the reverse strand, counting down.
AAGGAGCTAGTGTACTTTTGGATTAAGCAGCAATTCGCTCAAACCAGTTCTCATCACTTTATGGTGCATCATGTTGCCACGAAGGAGCAGGACACCACTTTTCTCGTCTCAAACCTGAATGCACTCTGCATCCACCTTCACACAGCTGTTATGCTTGAGCATTTGTGTCTGCTCACCAGCACAGAGTTTTTTTAAATTTCAAAATTTGCATATAAAAATTTGTACAGTCCATTCAAAAGCAGTTCAGTACATTTAGCTGCGGTCAGCAATCCCATACACTACATTTGGGTGCTGACGGCAGTTCCGTTCGATACATTTCCTTGCTTTTCAGTTCAAGTACAATTCGGTACAATATGGGATACATTGTAGTGCATTCAACAAACTGCAGAGCAGCAACACTTCAAAGCACTCAGCACTCCCTTTCAGGCAAAACAAGTTGGCCATCAGTCAGACAGCGCTGTCGCCTGCTCCCTCACACACAGGGCGGCCGCTACTTTCCGGTCACCTTGCTTCCCTTCCACGGTCTCGTGCTCTTCTCGGCTTCTTTCTTCGTTACTGTGGCTTCGCGTCCTGCTGTTGCTCGCTCGCTGCTGCTCCGCAATGTCGATTGGATACAAGGAGTGGGCCAGTTCTCTGATGGTCGTGGAGCAGCTTGGAGACGAGTGCGAAAAGGCGACTGAGAAGCAAATGAGGGCAACCTGCAAGAAGCTACTGGGGAATTAGCTCAAATGGTTGAGCGCTCGCTTAGCATATGAGAGGTAGGGGGATCGATGCCTGCATTCTCCACTCTGCTTTTGGCTCAGAGCAATTCTCCAGAAAGAAATGTGGTCTCACGTGTCACTGAGTTCACGCCAGATGGGTCAAAGCACAGCAAACTTTTTTCTGCCATGTCATAAGCAAGACTTCTTGATTTTTGCAAAGGTGGATATATGAAGTGAAAGAAGCTAAAAGAACGACTTTTTAGCACTGATTCCTTTTCTGAGCATTTAACTCAGGACCTTCGATTGAGCAGACTGATACTCTGCCTGCTGCACGAAGAAGGCACTTGCCATGCAAGCCGCCAGGCAGCACGACCAAGTAGGGCAGCTTGCAAGGTCTTTAAATTCATAATGCACAGCTTGCAAAAAATGTGCGAGCCTGATAAGAAGTCAAAGCTACACTCTTGTGATTGTTAGCGACACGCGTTTTCCAGGCTGTAAAGAGTAGCTGGCGGTTCACAGTCTCACAGCGCTGCAGCATGGGCTGGTACTGAAGACGCACAGGCCACTCCATGAGGCCAGATGCGTCAACATGCGCTGGGAAAACAATCATCACACAGAAGCATCTTTGCAGCTTTCCTTTGATAGCTCAGTTGGTAGAGCAGAGGACTGTAGTAGCAATATGCAGCAAGATTATCCTTAGGTTGCTGGTTCAATTCCGGCTCGAAGGAGCTGGTGTTCTTTTGGATTAAGCAGCAATTCACTCAAACCAGCTCTCTTCACTTTATGGTGCATCATGTTGCCCTGAAGACGCAGGACACCACTTTTCTCGTCTCAAACCTTAATGCACTCTGCGTCCACCTTCACACAGCTGTTATGCTTGAGCATTTGTGTCTGCTCACCAGCAGAGAGTGCCATTGAGCAGCAACACTTCAAAGCACTCAGCACTCCCTTTCAGGCCAAACAAGTTGGCTATCAGTCAGACAGCGCTCTCGCCTGCTCCCTCACACACAGGGCGGCCGCTACTTGCCGGTCACCTCGCTTCCCTTCCGTGGTCTCGTGCTCTTCTCGGCTTCTTTCTTCGTTACTGTGGCTTCCCGTCCTGCTGTTGCTCGCTCGATGCTGCTCCGCAATGTCGATTGGATACAATGCATTGAAGGAGTGGGCCAATCCTCAAATAGGTTTTCTCTGATGGTCGTGGAGCAGCTTGCAGACGAGTGCGAAAAGGCGACTGAGAAGCAAACGAGGGTCAACTGCAAGAAGCTACTGGGGAATTAGCTCAAATGGTAGAGCGCTTGCTTCGCATGTGAGAAGTAGCGGGATCGATGCCCGCATTCTCCACTCTGCTTTTGGCTCAGGGCAATTCTCCAGAAAGAAACGTGATCTCACGTGTCACTCACTGAGTTCACGGCAGATGGGCCAAAGCCCAGCAAACCATTTTCTGCCATGTCATAAGCAAGACTTCTTGATTTTTGCAAAGATGGATATATGAGGTGAGAGAAGCCAAAAGAATTTGTACAGTACATTCAAAAGCAGTTCAGTATGTTTAGCTGCGGTCAGCAATCCCATACATTACATTTGGGTGCTGACGGCAGTTCCGTTCTATACATTTCCTTGCTTTTCAGATCAAGTACAATACGGGATACCTTGTAGTACATTCAACAAAATTACATTACATGTGTCACTATACAGTACACGGAATGGGTGACGGTACGTTTACATTTTTTTCTTTTCAACGTGCATTACGAAACAGACCTTACATTGTACATGGCACTACATAGGTGTTTGCAGATCATGGTGCTCCATGTACACGAAAAAGAAGTTGCAAGTACAGCCCGAGGGGAGTTGTGTACTGATTCCTGCCCCCGGGTTTACCGTGGCAGAAGGCCTTTAAACTGTGGCCCTTCCCCACCGTGCCTTTGCGGCGACTGTACCAATTTTAAGTGCGTCCCTCAGCACGTAATCCTGGATCTTGGATTGCGCCAGTCTGCAACACGCAGACGTGGGCAGCAACACTTCAAAGCACTCAGCACTCCCTTTCAGGCAAAACAAGTTGGCTATCAGTCAGACAGCGCTCTCGCCTGCTCCCTCACACACAGGGCGGCCGCTACTTGCCGGTCACCTCGCTTCCCTTTCGCGGTCTCGTGCTCTTCTCGGCTTCTTTCTTCGTTACTGTGGCTTCGCGTCCTGCTGTTGCTCGCTCGCTGCTGCTCCGCAATGTCGATTGGATACAAGGAGTGGGCTAGTCCTCAAATAGGTTTTCTCTGATGGTCGTGGAGCAGCTTGGAGACGAGTGGGAAAAGGCGACTGAGAAGCAAACGAGGGCAACCTGCAAGAAGCTGCTGGGGAATTAGCTCAAATGGTAGAGCGCTCGCTTAGCATGTGAGAGGTAGCGGGATCGATGCCCGCATTCTCCACTCTGCTTTTGGCTCAGGGCAATTCTCCAGAAAGAAACGTGGTCTCACGTGTCACTGAGTTCACGCCAGATGGGTCAAAGCACAGCAAACTTTTTTCTGCCATGTCATAAGCAAGACTTCTTGATTTTTGCAAAGGTGGATATATGAAGTGAAAGAAGCTAAAAGAACGACTTTTTAGCACTGATTCCTTTTCTGAGCATTTAACTCAGGACCTTCGATTGAGCAGACTGATACGCTGCCTGCTGCACGAAGAAGGCACTTGCCATGCAAGCCGCCAGGCAGCACGACCAAGTAGGGCAGCTTGCAAGGTCTTTAAATTCATAATGCACAGCTTGCAAAAAATGTGCGAGCCTGATAAGAAGTCAAAGCTACACTCTTGTGATTGTTAGTCACACGCGTTTTCCAGGCTGTAAAGAGTAGCTGGCGGTTCACAGTCTCACAGCGCTGCAGCATGGGCTGGTACTGAAGACGCACAGGCCACTCCATGAGGCCAGATGCGTCAACATGCGCTGGGAAAACAATCATCACACAGAAGCATCTTTGCAGCTTTCCTTTGATAGCTCAGTTGGTAGAGCAGAGGACTGTAATAGCAATATGCAGCAAGATTATCCTTAGGTTGCTGGTTCAATTCCGGCTCGAAGGAGCTGGTGTTCTTTTGCATTAAACAGCAATTCACTCAAACCAGCTCTCTTCACTTTGTGGTGCATCATGTTGCCCTGAAGACGCAGGACACCACTTTTCTCGTCTCAAACCTTAATGCACTCTGCGTCCACCTTCACACAGCTGTTATGCTTGAGCATTTGTGTCTGCTCACCAGCAGAGAGTGCCATTGAGCAGCAACACTTCAAAGCACTCAGCACTCCCTTTCAGGCAAAACAAGTTGGCTATCAGTCAGACAGCGCTGTCGTCTGCTCCCTCACACACAGGGCGGCCGCTACTTGCCGGTCACCTCGCTTCCCTTCCGTGGTCTCGTGCTCTTCTCGGCTTCTTTCTTCGTTACTGTGGCTTCCCGTCCTGCTGTTGCTCGCTCGCTGCTGCTCCGCAATGTCGATTGGATACAATGCATTGAAGGAGTGGGCCAATCCTCAAATAGGTTTTCTCTGATGGTCGTGGAGCAGCTTGGAGACGAGTGCGAAAAGGCGACTGAGAAGCAAACGAGGGTCAACTGCAAGAAGCTACTGGGGAATTAGCTCAAATGGTAGAGCACTTGCTTCGCATGTGAGAGGTAGCGGGATCGATGCCCGCATTCTCCACTCTGCTTTTGGCTCAGGGCAATTCTCCAGAAAGAAATGTGGTCTCACGTGTCACTGAGTTCATGCCAGATGGGTCAAAGCACAGCAAACCTTTTTCTGCCATGTCATAAGCAAGACGTCTTGATTTTTGCAAAGATGGATATATGAGGCGAGAGAAGCCAAAAGAACGACTTGCGAGCATTGATTGCTTTTCTGAGCATTTGACTCAGGACCTTCGATTGAGCAGACTGATATGCTGCCTGCTGCGCGAAGAAGGCACTTGCCATGCAAGCGGCCAGGCAGCACGACCAAGTCGGGCAGCTTGCAAGGTCTTTAAATTCAGAATGCGCAGCTTGCAAAAAATCTGCGAGCCTGATAAGAAGTCAAAGCTACACTCTTGTGATTGTTAGTCACACGCGTTTTCCAGGCTGTAAAGAGTCGCTGGCGGTTCACAGTCCCACCGCGCTGCAGCATGGGCTGGTACTGAAGACGCACAGGCCACGCCACGAGTCCAGATGCGTCAACATGCTCACGGAAAACAATCATCGCACAGGAAAATCTTTGGCGCTTCCCTTCGATAGCTCAGTTGGTAGAGCGGAGGACTGTAGTGGAATACTCAGCAAAGTCATCCTTAGGTCGCTGGTTCAATTCCGGCTCGAAGGAGCTAGTGTACTTTTGGATTAAGCAGCAATTCGCTCAAACCAGTTCTCATCACTTTATGGTGCATCATGTTGCCACGAAGGAGCAGGACACCACTTTTCTCGTCTCAAACCTGAATGCACTCTGCATCCACCTTCACACAGCTGTTATGCTTGAGCATTTGTGTCTGCTCACCAGCACAGAGTTTTTTTAAATTTCAAAATTTGCATATAAAAATTTGTACAGTCCATTCAAAAGCAGTTCAGTACATTTAGCTGCGGTCAGCAATCCCATACACTACATTTGGGTGCTGACGGCAGTTCCGTTCGATACATTTCCTTGCTTTTCAGTTCAAGTACAATTCGGTACAATATGGGTTACATCATAGTACATTCAACAAACTGCAGAGCAGCAACACTTCAAAGCACTCAGCACTCCCTTTCAGGCAAAACAAGTTGGCTATCAGTCAGACAGCGCTGTCGCCTGCTCCCTCACACACAGGGCGGCCGCTACTTTCCGGTCACCTCGCTTCCCTTCCACGGTCTCGTGCTCTTCTCGGCTTCTTTCTTCGTTACTGTGGCTTCGCGTCCTGCTGTTGCTCGCTCGCTGCTGCTCCGCAATGTCGATTGGATACAAGGAGTGGGCCAGTTCTCTGATGGTCGTGGAGCAGCTTGGAGACGAGTGCGAAAAGGCGACTGTGAAGCAAATGAGGGCAACCTGCAAAAAGCTACTGGGGAATTAGCTCAAATGGTAGAGCGCTTGCTTCGCATATGAGAAGTAGCGGGATCGATGCCCGCATTCTCCACTCTGCTTTTGGCTCAGGGCAATTCTCCAGAAAGAAACGTGATCTCACGTGTCACTCACTGAGTTCACGGCAGATGGGCCAAAGCCCAGCAAACCATTTTCTGCCATGTCATAAGCAAGACTTCTTGATTTTTGCAAAGATGGATATATGAGGTGAGAGAAGCCAAAAGAATTTGTACAGTACATTCAAAAGCAGTTCAGTATGTTTAGCTGCGGTCAGCAATCCCATACATTACATTTGGGTGCTGACGGCAGTTCCGTTCTATACATTTCCTTGCTTTTCAGATCAAGTACAATACGGGATACCTTGTAGTACATTCAACAAAATTACATTACATGTGTCACTATACAGTACATGGAATGGGTGACGGTACGTTTACATTTTTTTCTTTTCAACGTGCATTACGAAACAGACCTTACATTGTACATGGCACTACATAGGTGTTTGCAGATCATGGTGCTCCATGTACACGAAAAAGAAGTTGCAAGTACAGCCCGAGGGGAGTTGTGTACTGATTCCTGCCCCCGGGTTTACCGTGGCAGAAGGCCTTTAAACCGTGGCCCTTCCCCACCGTGCCTTTGCGGCGACTGTACCAGTTTTAAGTGCGTCCCTCAGCACGTAATCCTGGATCTTGGATTGCGCCAGTCTGCAACACGCAGACGTGGGCAGCAACACTTCAAAGCACTCAGCACTCCCTTTCAGGCAAAACAAGTTGGCTATCAGTCAGACAGCGCTCTCGCCTGCTCCCTCACACACAGGGCGGCCGCTACTTGCCGGTCACCTCGCTTCCCTTCCGCGGTCTCGTGCTCTTCTCGGCTTCTTTCTTCGTTACTGTGGCTTCGCGTCCTGCTGTTGCTCGCTCGCTGCTGCTCCGCAATGTCGATTGGATACAAGGAGTGGGCTAGTCCTCAAATAGGTTTTCTCTGATGGTCGTGGAGCAGCTTGGAGACGAGTGGGAAAAGGCGACTGAGAAGCAAACGAGGGCAACCTGCAAGAAGCTGCTGGGGAATTAGCTCAAATGGTAGAGCGCTCGCTTAGCATGTGAGAGGTAGCGGGATCGATGCCCGCATTCTCCACTCTGCTTTTGGCTCAGGGCAATTCTCCAGAAAGAAACGTGGTCTCACGTGTCACTGAGTTCACGCCAGATGGGTCAAAGCACAGCAAACTTTTTTCTGCCATGTCATAATCAAGACTTCTTGATTTTTGCAAAGGTGGATATATGAAGTGAAAGAAGCTAAAAGAACGACTTTTTAGCACTGATTCCTTTTCTGAGCATTTAACTCAGGACCTTCGATTGAGCAGACTGATACGCTGCCTGCTGCACGAAGAAGGCACTTGCCATGCAAGCCGCCAGGCAGCACGACCAAGTAGGGCAGCTTGCAAGGTCTTTAAATTCATAATGCACAGCTTGCAAAAAATGTGCGAGTCTGATAAGAAGTCAAAGCTACACTCTTGTGATTGTTAGTCACACGCGTTTTCCAGGCTGTAAAGAGTAGCTGGCGGTTCACAGTCTCACAGCGCTGCAGCATGGGCTGGTACTGAAGACGCACAGGCCACTCCATGAGGCCAGATGCGTCAACATGCGCTGGGAAAACAATCATCACACAGAAGCATCTTTGCAGTTTTCCTTTGATAGCTCAGTTGGTAGAGCAGAGGACTGTAATAGCAATATGCAGCAAGATTATCCTTAGGTTGCTGGTTCAATTCCGGCTCGAAGGAGCTGGTGTTCTTTTGCATTAAACAGCAATTCACTCAAACCAGTTCTCATCACTTTATGGTGCATCATGTTGCCACGAAGGAGCAGGACACCACTTTTCTCGTCTCAAACCTGAATGCACTCTGCATCCACCTTCACACAGCTGTTATGCTTGAGCATTTGTGTCTGCTCACCAGCACAGAGTTTTTTTAAATTTCAAAATTTGCATATAAAAATTTGTACAGTCCATTCAAAAGCAGTTCAGTACATTTAGCTGCGGTCAGCAATCCCATACACTACATTTGGGTGCTGACGGCAGTTCCGTTCGATACATTTCCTTGCTTTTCAGTTCAAGTACAATTCGGTACAATATGGGATACATTGTAGTACATTCAACAAACTGCAGAGCAGCAACACTTCAAAGCACTCAGCACTCCCTTTCAGGCAAAACAAGTTGGCTATCAGTCAGACAGCGCTGTCGCCTGCTCCCTCACATACAGGGCGGCCGCTACTTTCCGGTCACCTCGCTTCCCTTCCACGGTCTCGTGCTCTTCTCGGCTTCTTTCTTCGTTACTGTGGCTTCGCGTCCTGCTGTTGCTCGCTCGCTGCTGCTCCGCAATGTCGATTGGATACAAGGAGTGGGCCAGTTCTCTGATGGTCGTGGAGCAGCTTGGAGACGAGTGCGAAAAGGCGACTGTGAAGCAAATGAGGGCAAGCTGCAAGAAGCTACTGGGGAATTAGCTCAAATGGTAGAGCGCTAGCTTAGCATGTGAGAGGTAGCGGGATCGATGCCTGCATTCTCCACTCTGCTTTTGGCTCAGAGCAATTTTCCAGAAAGAAATGTGGTCTCACGTGTCACTGAGTTCACGCCAGATGGGTCAAAGCACAGCAAACCTTTTTCTGCCATGTCATAAGCAAGACGTCTTGATTTTTGCAAAGATGGATATATGAGGCGAGAGAAGCCAAAAGAACGACTTGCGAGCATTGATTGCTTTTCTGAGCATTTGACTCAGGACCTTCGATTGAGCAGACTGATATGCTGCCTGCTGCACGAAGAAGGCACTTGCCATGCAAGCGGCCAGGCAGCACGACCAAGTCGGGCAGCTTGCAAGGTCTTTAAATTTAGAATGCGCAGCTTGCAAAAAATCTGCGAGCCTGATAAGAAGTCAAAGCTACACTCTTGTGATTGTTAGTCACACGCGTTTTCCAGGCTGTAAAGAGTCGCTGGCGGTTGACAGTCCCACCGCGCTGCAGCATGGGCTGGTACTGAAGACGCACAGGCCACGCCACGAGTCCAGATGCGTCAACATGCTCACGGAAAACAATCATTGCACAGGAAAATCTTTGGCGCTTCCCTTCGATAGCTCAGTTGGTAGAGCGGAGGACTGTAGTGGAATACTCAGCAAAGTCATCCTTAGGTCGCTGGTTCAATTCCGGCTCGAAGGAGCTCGTGTTCTTTTGGATTAAGCAGCAATTCGCTCAAACCAGTTCTCATCACTTTATGGTGCATCATGTTGCCACGAAGGAGCAGGACACCACTTTTCTCGTCTCAAACCTGAATGCACTCTGCATCCACCTTCACACAGCTGTTCTGCTTGAGCATTTGTGTCTGCTCACCAGCACAGAGTTTTTTTAAATTTCAAAATTTGCATATAAAAATTTGTACAGTCCATTCAAAAGCAGTTCAGTACATTTAGCTGCGGTCAGCAATCCCATACACTACATTTGGGTGCTGACGGCAGTTCCGTTCGATACATTTCCTTGCTTTTCAGTTCAAGTACAATTCGGTACAATATGGGATACATTGTAGTACATTCAACAAACTGCAGAGCAGCAACACTTCAAAGCACTCAGCACTCCCTTTCAGGCAAAACAAGTTGGCTATCAGTCAGACCGCGCTGTCGCCTGCTCCCTCACACACAGGGCGGCCGCTACTTTCCGGTCACCTCGCTTCCCTTCCACGGTCTCGTGCTCTTCTCGGCTTCTTTCTTCGTTACTGTGGCTTCGCGTCCTGCTGTTGCTCGCTCGCTGCTGCTCCGCAATGTCGATTGGATACAAGGAGTGGGCCAGTTCTCTGATGGTCGTGGAGCAGCTTGGAGACGAGTGCGAAAAGGCGACTGTGAAGCAAATGAGTGCAACCTGCAAGAAGCTACTGGGGAATTAGCTCAAATGGTAGAGCGCTCGCTTAGCATGTGAGAGGTAGCGGGATCGATGCCTGCATTCTCCACTCTGCTTTTGACTCAGAGCAATTCTCCAGAAAGAAATGTGGTCTCACGTGTCACTGAGTTCATGCCAGATGGGTCAAAGCACAGCAAACCTTGTTCTGCCATGTCATAAGCAAGACGTCTTGATTTTTGCAAAGATGGATATATGAGGCGAGAGAAGCCAAAAGAACGACTTGCGAGCATTGATTGCTTTTCTGAGCATTTGACTCAGGACCTTCGATTGAGCAGACTGATATGCTGCCTGCTGCGCGAAGAAGGCACTTGCCATGCAAGCGGCCAGGCAGCACGACCAAGTCGGGCAGCTTGCAAGGTCTTTAAATTCAGAATGCGCAGCTTGCAAAAAATCTGCGAGCCTGATAAGAAGTCAAAGCTACACTCTTGTGATTGTTAGTCACACGCGTTTTCCAGGCTGTAAAGAGTCGCTGGCGGTTGACAGTCCCACCGCGCTGCAGCATGGGCTGGTACTGAAGACGCACAGGCCACGCCACGAGTCCAGATGCGTCAACATGCTCACGGAAAACAATCATCGCACAGGAAAATCTTTGGCGCTTCCCTTCGATAGCTCAGTTGGTAGAGCGGAGGACTGTAGTGGAATACTCAGCAAAGTCATCCTTAGGTCGCTGGTTCAATTCCGGCTCGAAGGAGCTAGTGTACTTTTGGATTAAGCAGCAATTCGCTCAAACCAGTTCTCATCACTTTATGGTGCATCATGTTGCCACGAAGGAGCAGGACACCACTTTTCTCGTCTCAAACCTGAATGCACTTTGCATCCACCTTCACACAGCTGTTATGCTTGAGCATTTGTGTCTGCTCACCAGCACAGAGTTTTTTTAAATTTCAAAATTTGCATATAAAAATTTGTACAGTCCATTCAAAAGCAGTTCAGTACATTTAGCTGCGGTCAGCAATCCCATACACTACATTTGGGTGCTGACGGCAGTTCCGTTCGATACATTTCCTTGCTTTTCAGTTCAAGTACAATTCGGTACAATATGGGATACATTATAGTACATTCAACAAACTGCAGAGCAGCAACACTTCAAAGCACTCAGCACTCCCTTTCAGGCAAAACAAGTTGGCTATCAGTCAGACAGCGCTGTCGCCTGCTCCCTCACACACAGGGCGGCCGCTACTTTCCGGTCACCTCGCTTCCCTTCCACGGTCTCGTGCTCTTCTCGGCTTCTTTCTTCATTACTGTGGCTTCGCGTCCTGCTGTTGCTCGCTCGCTGCTGCTCCGCAATGTCGATTGGATACAAGGAGTGGGCCAGTTCTCTGATGGTCGTGGAGCAGCTTGGAGACGAGTGCGAAAAGGCGACTGTGAAGCAAATGAGGGCAACCTGCAAGAAGCTACTGGGGAATTAGCTCAAATGGTAGAGCGCTCGCTTAGCATGTGAGAGGTAGCGGGATCGATGCCTGCATTCTCCACTCTGCTTTTGGCTCAGAGCAATTCTCCAGAAAGAAATGTGGTCTCACGTGTCACTGAGTTCATGCCAGATGGGTCAAAGCACAGCAAACCTTTTTCTGCCATGTCATAAGCAAGACGTCTTGATTTTTGCAAAGATGGATATATGAGGCGAGAGAAGCCAAAAGAACAACTTGCGAGCATTGATTGCTTTTCTGAGCATTTGACTCAGGACCTTCGATTGAGCAGACTGATATGCTGCCTGCTGCGCGAAGAAGGCACTTGCCATGCAAGCGGCCAGGCAGCACGACCAAGTCGGGCAGCTTGCAAGGTCTTTAAATTCAGAATGCGCAGCTTGCAAAAAATCTGCGAGCCTGATAAGAAGTCAAAGCTACACTCTTGTGATTGTTAGTCACACGCGTTTTCCAGGCTGTAAAGAGTCGCTGGCGGTTGACAGTCCCACCGCGCTGCAGCATGGGCTGGTACTGAAGACGCACAGGCCACGCCACGAGTCCAGATGCGTCAACATGCTCACGGAAAACAATCATCGCACAGAAAAATCTTCGGCGCTTCCCTTCGATAGCTCAGTTGGTAGAGCGGAGGACTGTAGTGGAATACTCAGCAAAGTCATCCTCAGGTCGCTGGTTCAATTCCGGCTCGAAGGAGCTAGTGTACTTTTGGATGAAGCAGCAATTCGCTCAAACCAGTTCTCATCACTTTATGGTGCATCATGTTGCCACGAAGGAGCAGGACACCACTTTTCTCGTCTCAAACCTGAATGCACTCTGCATCCACCTTCACACAGCTGTTATGCTTGAGCATTTGTGTCTGCTCACCAGCACAGAGTTTTTTTAAATTTCAAAATTTGCATATAAAAATTTGTACAGTCCATTCAAAAGCAGTTCAGTACATTTAGCTGCGGTCAGCAATCCCATACACTACATTTGGGTGCTGACGGCAGTTCCGTTCGATACATTTCCTTGCTTTTCAGTTCAAGTACAATTCGGTACAATATGGGATACATTGTAGTACATTCAACAAACTGCAGAGCAGCAACACTTCAAAGCACTCAGCACTCCCTTTCAGGCAAAACAAGTTGGCTATCAGTCAGACAGCGCTCTCGCCTGCTCCCTCACACACAGGGCGGCCGCTACTTTCCGGTCACCTCGCTTCCCTTCCACGGTCTCGTGCTCTTCTCGGCTTCTTTCTTCGTTACTGTGGCTTCGCGTCCTGCTGTTGCTCGCTCGCTGCTGCTCCGCAATGTCGATTGGATACAAGGAGTGGGCCAGTTCTCTGATGGTCGTGGAGCAGCTTGGAGACGAGTGCGAAAAGGCGACTGTGAAGCAAATGAGGGCAACCTGCAAGAAGCTACTGGGGAATTAGCTCAAATGGTAGAGCGCTCGCTTAGCATGTGAGAGGTAGTGGGATCGATGCCTGCATTCTCCACTCTGCTTTTGGCTCAGAGCAATTCTCCAGAAAGAAATGTGGTCTCACGTGTCACTGAGTTCATGCCAGATGGGTCAAAGCACAGCAAACCTTTTTCTGCCATGTCATAAGCAAGACGTCTTGATTTTTGCAAAGATGGATATATGAGGCGAGAGAAGCCAAAAGAACGACTTGCGAGCATTGATTGCTTTTCTGAGCATTTGACTCAGGACCTTCGATTGAGCAGACTGATATGCTGCCTGCTGCGCGAAGAAGGCACTTGCCATGCAAGCGGCCAGGCAGCACGACCAAGTCGGGCAGCTTGCAAGGTCTTTAAATTCAGAATGCGCAGCTTGCAAAAAATCTGCGAGCCTGATAAGAAGTCAAAGCTACACTCTTGTGATTGTTAGTCACACGCGTTTTCCAGGCTGTAAAGAGTCGCTGGCGGTTCACAGTCCCACCGCGCTGCAGCATGGGCTGGTACTGAAGACGCACAGGCCACGCCACGAGTCCAGATGCGTCAACATGCTCACGGAAAACAATCATCGCACAGAAAAATCATCGCACAGAAAAATCTTCGGCGCTTGCCTTCGATAGCTCAGTTGGTAGAGCGGAGGACTGTAGTGGAATACTCAGCAAAGTCATCCTTAGGTCGCTGGTTCAATTCCGGCTCGTAGGAGCTAGTGTACTTTTGGATTAAGCAGCAATTCGCTCAAACCAGTTCTCATCACTTTATGGTGCATCATGTTGCCACGAAGGAGCAGGACACCACTTTTCTCGTCTCAAACCTGAATGCACTCTGCATCCACCTTCACACAGCTGTTATGCTTGAGCATTTGTGTCTGCTCACCAGCACAGAGTTTTTTTAAATTTCAAAATTTGCATATAAAAATTTGTACAGTCCATTCAAAAGCAGTTCAGTACATTTAGCTGCGGTCAGCAATCCCATACACTACATTTGGGTGCTGACGGCAGTTCCGTTCGATACATTTCCTTGCTTTTCAGTTCAAGTACAATTCGGTACAATATGGGATACATTGTAGTACTGCAGAGCAGCAACACTTCAAAGCACTCAGCACTCCCTTTCAGGCAAAACAAGTTGGCTATCAGTCAGACAGCGCTGTCGCCTGCTCCCTCACACACAGGGCGGCCGCTACTTTCCGGTCACCTCGCTTCCCTTCCACGGTCTCGTGCTCTTCTCGGCTTCTTTCTTCGTTACTGTAGCTTCGCGTCCTGCTGTTGCTCGCTCGCTGCTGCTCCGCAATGTCGATTGGATACAAGGAGTGGGCCAGTTCTCTGATGGTCGTGGAGCAGCTTGGAGACGAGTGCGAAAAGGCGACTGTGAAGCAAATGAGGGCAACCTGCAAGAAGCTACTGGGGAATTAGCTCAAATGGTAGAGCGCTCGCTTAGCATGTGAGAGGTAGCGGGATCGATGCCTGCATTCTCCACTCTGCTTTTGACTCAGAGCAATTCTCCAGAAAGAAATGTGGTCTCACGTGTCACTGAGTTCATGCCAGATGGGTCAAAGCACAGCAAACCTTGTTCTGCCATGTCATAAGCAAGACGTCTTGATTTTTGCAAAGATGGATATATGAGGCGAGAGAAGCCAAAAGAACGACTTGCGAGCATTGATTGCTTTTCTGAGCATTTGACTCAGGACCTTCGATTGAGCAGACTGATATGCTGCCTGCTGCGCGAAGAAGGCACTTGCCATGCAAGCGGCCAGGCAGCACGACCAAGTCGGGCAGCTTGCAAGGTCTTTAAATTCAGAATGCGCAGCTTGCAAAAAATCTGCGAGCCTGATAAGAAGTCAAAGCTACACTCTTGTGATTGTTAGTCACACGCGTTTTCCAGGCTGTAAAGAGTCGCTGGCGGTTGACAGTCCCACCGCGCTGCAGCATGGGCTGGTACTGAAGACCACAGGCCACGCCACGAGTCCAGATGCGTCAACATGCTCACGGAAAACAATCATCGCACAGGAAAATCTTTGGCGCTTCCCTTCGATAGCTCAGTTGGTAGAGCGGAGGACGGTAGTGGAATACTCAGCAAAGTCATCCTTAGGTCGCTGGTTCAATTCCGGCTCGAAGGAGCTAGTGTACTTTTGGATTAAGCAGCAATTCGCTCAAACCAGTTCTCATCACTTTCTGGTGCATCATGTTGCCACGAAGGAGCATGACACCACTTTTCTCGTCTCAAACCTGAATGCACTCTGCATCCACCTTCACACAGCTGTTATGCTTGAGCATTTGTGTCTGCTCACCAGCACAGAGTTTTTTTAAATTTCAAAATTTGCATATAAAAATTTGTACAGTCCATTCAAAAGCAGTTCAGTACATTTAGCTGCGGTCAGCAATCCCATACACTACATTTGGGTGCTGACGGCAGTTCCGTTCGATACATTTCCTTGCTTTTCAGTTCAAGTACAATTCGGTACAATATGGGATACATTGTAGTACATTCAACAAACTGCAGAGCAGCAACACTTCAAAGCACTCAGCACTCCCTTTCAGGCAAAACAAGTTGGCCATCAGTCAGACAGCGCTCTCGCCTGCTCCCTCACACACAGGGCGGCCGCTACTTTCCGGTCACCTCGCTTCCCTTCCACGGTCTCGTGCTCTTCTCGGCTTCTTTCTTCGTTACTGTGGCTTCGCGTCCTGCTGTTGCTCGCTCGCTGCTGCTCCGCAATGTCGATTGGATACAAGGAGTGGGCCAGTTCTCTGATGGTCGTGGAGCAGCTTGGAGACGAGTGCGAAAAGGCGACTGTGAAGCAAATGAGGGCAACCTGCAAGAAGCTACTGGGGAATTAGCTCAAATGGTAGAGCGCTCGCTTAGCATGTGAGAGGTAGCGGGATCGATGCCTGCATTCTCCACTCTGCTTTTGGCTCAGAGCAATTCTCCAGAAAGAAATGTGGTCTCACGTGTCACTGAGTTCATGCCAGGTGGGTCAAAGCACAGCAAACCTTTTTCTGCCATGTCATAAGCAAGACGTCTTGATTTTTGCAAAGATGGATATATGAGGCGAGAGAAGCCAAAAGAACGACTTGCGAGCATTGATTGCTTTTCTGAGCATTTGACTCAGGACCTTCGATTGAGCAGACTGATATGCTGCCTGCTGCGCGAAGAAGGCACTTGCCATGCAAGCGGCCAGGCAGCACGACCAAGTCGGGCAGCTTGCAAGGTCTTTAAATTCAGAATGCGCTGCTTACAAAAAATCTGCGAGCCTGATAAGAAGTCAAAGCTACACTCTTGTGATTGTTAGTCACACGCGTTTTCCAGGCTGTAAAGAGTAGCTGGCGGTTGACAGTCCCACCGCGCTGCAGCATGGGCTGGTACTGAAGACGCACAGGCCACGCCACGAGTCCAGATGCGTCAACATGCTCACGGAAAACAATCATCGCACAGGAAAATCTTTGGCGCTTCCCTTCGATAGCTCAGTTGGTAGAGCGGAGGACTGTAGTGGAATACTCAGCAAAGTCATCCTTAGGTTGTTGGTTCAAGTCCGGCTCGAAGGAGCTAGTGTACTTTTGGATTAAGCAGCAATTCGCTCAAACCAGTTCTCATCACTTTATGGTGCATCATGTTGCCACGAAGGAGCAGGACACCACTTTTCTCGTCTCAAACCTGAATGCACTCTGCATCCACCTTCACACAGCTGTTATGCTTGAGCATTTGTGTCTGCTCACCAGCACAGAGTTTTTTTAAATTTCAAAATTTGCATATAAAAATTTGTACAGTCCATTCAAAAGCAGTTCAGTACATTTAGCTGCGGTCAGCAATCCCATACACTACATTCGGGTGCTGACGGCAGTTCCGTTCGATACATTTCCTTGCTTTTCAGTTCAAGTACAATTCGGTACAATATGGGATACATTGTAGTGCATTCAACAAACTGCAGAGCAGCAACACTTCAAAGCACTCAGCACTCCCTTTCAGGCAAAACAAGTTGGCCATCAGTCAGACAGCGCTGTCGCCTGCTCCCTCACACACAGGGCGGCCGCTACTTTCCGGTCACCTCGCTTCCCTTCCACGGTCTCGTGCTCTTCTCGGCTTCTTTCTTCGTTACTGTGGCTTCGCGTCCTGCTGTTGCTCGCTCGCTGCTGCTCCGCAATGTCGATTGGATACAAGGAGTGGGCCAGTTCTCTGATGGTCGTGGAGCAGCTTGGAGACGAGTGCGAAAAGGCGACTGAGAAGCAAATGAGGGAAACCTGCAAGAAGCTACTGGGGAATTAGCTCAAATGGTAGAGCGCTCGCTTAGCATATGAGAGGTAGTGGGATCGATGCCTGTATTCTCCACCCTGCTTTTGGCTCAGAGCAATTCTCCAGAAAGAAATGTGGTCTCACGTGTCACTGAGTTCACGCCAGATGGGTCAAAGCACAGCAAACCTTTTTCTGCCATGTCATAAGCAAGACGTCTTGATTTTTGCAAAGATGGATATATGAGGCGAGAGAAGCCAAAAGAACGACTTGCGAGCATTGATTGCTTTTCTGAGCATTTGACTCAGGACCTTCGATTGAGCAGACTGATATGCTGCCTGCTGCGCGAAGAAGGCACTTGCCATGCAAGCGGCCAGGCAGCACGACCAAGTCGGGCAGCTTGCAAGGTCTTTAAATTCATAATGCGCAGCTTGCAAAAAATCTACGAGCCTGATAAGAAGTCAAAGCTACACTCTTGTGATTGTTAGTCACACGCGTTTTCCAGGCTGTAAAGAGTAGCTGGCGGTTGACAGTCCCACCGCGCTGCAGCATGGGCTGGTACTGAAGACGCACAGGCCACGCCATGATTCCAGATGCGTCAACATGCTCACGGAAAACAATCATCGCACAGAAAAATCTTTGGCGCTTCCCTTCGATAGCTCAGTTGGTAGAGCGGAGGACTGTAATGGAATACTCAGCAAAGTCATCCTTAGGTCGCTGGTTCAAGTCCGGCTCGAAGGAGCTAGTGTACTTTTGGATTAAGCAGCAATTCGCTCAAACCAGTTCTCATCACTTTATGGTGCATCATGTTGCCACGAAGGAGCAGGACACCACTTTTCTCGTCTCAAACCTGAATGCACTCTGCATCCACCTTCACACAGCTGTTATGCTTGAGCATTTGTGTCTGCTCACCAGCACAGAGTTTTTTTAAATTTCAAAATTTGCATATAAAAATTTGTACAGTCCATTCAAAAGCAGTTCAGTACATTTAGCTGCGGTCAGCAATCCCATACACTACATTTGGGTGCTGACGGCAGTTCCGTTCGATACATTTCCTTGCTTTTCAGTTCAAGTACAATTCGGTACAATATGGGATACATTGTAGTGCATTCAACAAACTGCAGAGCAGCAACACTTCAAAGCACTCAGCACTCCCTTTCAGGTAAAACAAGTTGGCCATCAGTCAGACAGCGCTGTCGCCTGCTCCCTCACACACAGGGCGGCCGCTACTTTCCGGTCACCTCGCTTCCCTTCCACGGTCTCGTGCTCTTCTCGGCTTCTTTCTTCGTTACTGTGGCTTCGCGTCCTGCTGTTGCTCGCTCGCTGCTGCTCCGCAATGTCGATTGGATACAAGGAGTGGGCCAGTTCTCTGATGGTCGTGGAGCAGCTTGGAGACGAGTGCGAAAAGGCGACTGAGAAGCAAATGAGGGAAATCTGCAAGAAGCTACTGTGGAATTAGCTCAAATGGTAGAGCGCTCGCTTAGCATATGAGAGGTAGTGGGATCGATGCCTGTATTCTCCACCCTGCTTTTGGCTCAGAGCAATTCTCCAGAAAGAAATGTGGTCTCACGTGTCACTGAGTTCACGCCAGATGGGTCAAAGCACAGCAAACCTTTTTCTGCCATGTCATAAGCAAGACGTCTTGATTTTTGCAAAGATGGATATATGAGGCGACAGAAGCCAAAAGAACGACTTGCGAGCATTGATTGCTTTTCTGAGCATTTGACTCAGGACCTTCGATTGAGCAGACTGATATGCTGCCTGCTGCGCGAAGAAGGCACTTGCCATGCAAGCGGCCAGGCAGCACGACCAAGTCGGGCAGCTTGCAAGGTCTTTAAATTCATAATGCGCAGCTTGCAAAAAATCTACGAGCCTGATAAGAAGTCAAAGCTACACTCTTGTGATTGTTAGTCACACGCGTTTTCCAGGCTGTAAAGAGTAGCTGGCGGTTGACAGTCCCACCGCGCTGCAGCATGGGCTGGTACTGAAGACGCACAGGCCACGCCATGATTCCAGATGCGTCAACATGCTCACGGAAAACAATCATCGCACAGAAAAATCTTTGGCGCTTCCCTTCGATAGCTCAGTTGGTAGAGCGGAGGACTGTAGTGGAATACTCAGCAAAGTCATCCTTAGGTCGCTGGTTCAAGTCCGGCTCGAAGGAGCTAGTGTACTTTTGGATTAAGCAGCAATTCGCTCAAACCAGTTCTCATCACTTTATGGTGCATCATGTTGCCACGAAGGAGCAGGACACCACTTTTCTCGTCTCAAACCTGAATGCACTCTGCATCCACCTTCACACAGCTGTTATGCTTGAGCATTTGTGTCTGCTCACCAGCACAGAGTTTTTTTAAATTTCAAAATTTGCATATAAAAATTTGTGCAGTCCATTCAAAAGCAGTTCAGTACATTTAGCTGCGGTCAGCAATCCCATACACTACATTTGGGTGCTGACGGCAGTTCCGTTCGATACATTTCCTTGCTTTTCAGTTCAAGTACAATTCGGTACAATATGGGATACATTGTAGTGCATTCAACAAACTGCAGAGCAGCAACACTTCAAAGCACTCAGCACTCCCTTTCAGGCAAAACAAGTTGGCTATCAGTCAGACAGCGCTGTCGCCTGCTCCCTCACACACAGGGCGGCCGCTACTTTCCGGTCACCTCGCTTCCCTTCCACGGTCTCGTGCTCTTCTCAGCTTCTTTCTTCGTTACTGTGGCTTCGCGTCCTGCTGTTGCTCGCTCGCTGCTGCTCCGCAATGTCGATTGGATACAAGGAGTGGGCCAGTTCTCTGATGGTCGTGGAGCAGCTTGGAGACGAGTGCGAAAAGGCGACTGAGAAGCAAATGAGGGAAATCTGCAAGAAGCTACTGGGGAATTAGCTCAAATGGTAGAGCGCTCGCTTAGCATATGAGAGGTAGTGGGATCGATGCCTGTATTCTCCACCCTGCTTTTGGCTCAGAGCAATTCTCCAGAAAGAAATGTGGTCTCACGTGTCACTGAGTTCACGCCAGATGGGTCAAAGCACAGCAAACCTTTTTCTGCCATGTCATAAGCAAGACGTCTTGATTTTTGCAAAGATGGATATATGAGGCGACAGAAGCCAAAAGAACGACTTGCGAGCATTGATTGCTTTTCTGAGCATTTGACTCAGGACCTTCGATTGAGCAGACTGATATGCTGCCTGCTGCGCGAAGAAGGCACTTGCCATGCAAGCGGCCAGGCAGCACGACCAAGTCGGGCAGCTTGCAAGGTCTTTAAATTCATAATGCGCAGCTTGCAAAAAATCTACGAGCCTGATAAGAAGTCAAAGCTACACTCTTGTGATTGTTAGTCACACGCGTTTTCCAGGCTGTAAAGAGTAGCTGGCGGTTGACAGTCCCACCGCGCTGCAGCATGGGCTGGTACTGAAGACGCACAGGCCACGCCATGATTCCAGATGCGTCAACATGCTCACGGAAAACAATCATCGCACAGAAAAATCTTTGGCGCTTCCCTTCGATAGCTCAGTTGGTAGAGCGGAGGACTGTAGTGGAATACTCAGCAAAGTCATCCTTAGGTCGCTGGTTCAATTCCGGCTCGAAGGAGCTAGTGTACTTTTGGATTAAGCAGCCATTCGCTCAAACCAGTTCTCATCACTTTATGGTGCATCATGTTGCCACGAAGGAGCAGGACACCACTTTTCTCGTCTCAAACCTGAATGCACTCTGCATCCACCTTCACACAGCTGTTATGCTTGAGCATTTGTGTCTGCTCACCAGCACAGAGTTTTTTTAAATTTCAAAATTTGCATATAAAAATTTGTACAGTCCATTCAAAAGCAGTTCAGTACATTTAGCTGCGGTCAGCAATCCCATACACTACATTTGGGTGCTGACGGCAGTTCCGTTCGATACATTTCCTTGCTTTTCAGTTCAAGTACAATTCGGTACAATATGGGATACATTGTAGTACATTCAACAAACTGCAGAGCAGCAACACTTCAAAGCACTCAGCACTCCCTTTCAGGCAAAACAAGTTGGCTATCAGTCAGACAGCGCTGTCGCCTGCTCCCTCACACACAGGGCGGCCGCTACTTTCCGGTCACCTCGCTTCCATTCCACGGTCTCGTGCTCTTCTCGGCTTCTTTCTTCGTTACTGTGGCTTCGCGTCCTGCTGTTGCTCGCTCGCTGCTGCTCCGCAATGTCGATTGGATACAAGGAATGGGCCAGTTCTCTGATGGTCGTTGAGCAGCTTGGAGATGAGTGCGAAAAGGCGACTGTGAAGCAAATGAGGGAAACCTGCAAGAAGCTACTGGGGAATTAGCTCAAATGGTAGAGCGCTCGCTTAGCATGTGAGCGGTAGGGGGATCGATGCCTGCATTCTCCACTCTGCTTTTGGCTCAGAGCAATTTTCCAGAAAGAAATGTGGTCTCACGTGTCACTGAGTTCATGCCAGATGGGTCAAAGCACAGCAAACCTTTTTCTGCCATGTCATAAGCAAGACGTCTTGATTTTTGCAAAGATGGATATATGAGGCGAGAGAAGCCAAAAGAACAACTTGCGAGCATTGATTGCTTTTCTGAGCATTTGACTCAGGACCTTCGATTGAGCAGACTGATATGCTGCCTGCTGCGCGAAGAAGGCACTTGCCATGCAAGCGGCCAGGCAGCACGACCAAGTCGGGCAGCTTGCAAGGTCTTTAAATTCAGAATGCGCAGCTTGCAAAAAATCTGCGAGCCTGATAAGAAGTCAAAGCTACACTCTTGTGATTGTTAGTCACACGCGTTTTCCAGGCTGTAAAGAGTCGCTGGCGGTTCACAGTCCCACCGCGCTGCAGCATGGGCTGGTACTGAAGACGCACAGGCCACGCCACGAGTCCAGATGCGTCAACATGCTCACGGAAAACAATCATCGCACAGAAAAATCTTCGGCGCTTCCCTTCGATAGCTCAGTTGGTAGAGCGGAGGACTGTAGTGGAATACTCAGCACAGTCATCCTCAGGTCGCTGGTTCAATTCCGGCTCGAAGGAGCTAGTGTACTTTTGGATTAAGCAGCAATTCGCTCAAACCAGTTCTCATCACTTTATGGTACATCATGTTGCCACGAAGGAGCAGGACACCACTTTTCTCGTCTCAAACCTGAATGCACTCTGCATCCACCTTCACACAGCTGTTATGCTTGAGCATTTGTGTCTGCTCACCAGCACAGAGTTTTTTTAAATTTCAAAATTTGAATATAAAAATTTGTACAGTCCATTCAAAAGCAGTTCAGTACATTTAGCTGCGGTCAGCAATCCCATACACTACATTTGGGTGCTGACGGCAGTTCCGTTCGATACATTTCCTTGCTTTTCAGTTCAAGTACAATTCGGTACAATATGGGATACATTGTAGTACATTCAACAAACTGCAGAGCAGCAACACTTCAAAGCACTCAGCACTCCCTTTCAGGCAAAACAAGTTGGCTATCAGTCAGACAGCGCTGTCGCCTGCTCCCTCACACACAGGGCGGCCGCTACTTTCCGGTCACCTCGCTTCCCTTCCACGGTCTCGTGCTCTTCTCGGCTTCTTTCTTCGTTACTGTGGCTTCGCGTCCTGCTGTTGCTCGCTCGCTGCTGCTCCGCAATGTCGATTGGATACAAGGAGTGGGCCAGTTCTCTGATGGTCGTGGAGCAGCTTGGAGACGAGTGCGAAAAGGCGACTGTGAAGCAAATGAGGGCAACCTGCAAGAAGCTACTGGGGAATTAGCTCAAATGGTAGAGCGCTCGCTTAGCATGTGAGAGGTAGCGGGATCGATGCCTGCATTCTCCACTCTGCTTTTGGCTCAGAGCAATTCTCCAGAAAGAAATGTGGTCTCACGTGTCACTGAGTTCATGCC
Organism: Pristiophorus japonicus; assembly: GCF_044704955.1. Classification (NCBI taxonomy): domain Eukaryota; kingdom Metazoa; phylum Chordata; class Chondrichthyes; family Pristiophoridae; genus Pristiophorus; species Pristiophorus japonicus. The sequence goes on along the minus strand of NW_027251767.1, from coordinate 1,207,801 downwards.
AGATGGGTCAAAGCACAGCAAACCTTTTTCTGCCATGTCATAAGCAAGACGTCTTGATTTTTGCAAAGATGGATATATGAGGCGAGAGAAGCCAAAAGAACGACTTGCGAGCATTGATTGCTTTTCTGAGCATTTGACTCAGGACCTTCGATTGAGCAGACTGATATGCTGCCTGCTGCGCGAAGAAGGCACTTGCCATGCAAGCGGCCAGGCAGCACGACCAAGTCGGGCAGCTTGCAAGGTCTTTAAATTCAGAATGCGCAGCTTGCAAAAAATCTGCGAGCCTGATAAGAAGTCAAAGCTACACTCTTGTGATTGTTAGTCACACGCGTTTTCCAGGCTGTAAAGAGTAGCTGGCGGTTGACAGTCCCACCGCGCTGCAGCATGGGCTGGTACTGAAGACGCACAGGCCACGCCACGAGTCCAGATGCGTCAACATGCTCACGGAAAACAATCATCGCACAGGAAAATCTTTGGCGCTTCCCTTCGATAGCTCAGTTGGTAGAGCGGAGGACTGTAGTGGAATACTCAGCAAAGTCATCCTTAGGTCGCTGGTTCAATTCCGGCTCGAAGGAGCTAGTGTACTTTTGGATGAAGCAGCAATTCGCTCAAACCAGTTCTCATCACTTTATGGTGCATCATGTTGCCACGAAGGAGCAGGACACCACTTTTCTCGTCTCAAACCTGAATGCACTCTGCATCCACCTTCACACAGCTGTTATGCTTGAGCATTTGTGTCTGCTCACCAGCACAGAGTTTTTTTAAATTTCAAAATTTGCATATAAAAATTTGTACAGTCCATTCAAAAGCAGTTCAGTACATTTAGCTGCGGTCAGCAATCCCATACACTACATTTGGGTGCTGACGGCAGTTCCGTTCGATACATTTCCTTGCTTTTCAGTTCAAGTACAATTCGGTACAATATGGGATACATTGTAGTGCATTCAACAAACTGCAGAGCAGCAACACTTCAAAGCACTCAGCACTCCCTTTCAGGCAAAACAAGTTGGCCATCAGTCAGACAGCGCTGTCGCCTGCTCCCTCACACACAGGGCGGCCGCTACTTTCCGGTCACCTCGCTTCCCTTCCACGGTCTCGTGCTCTTCTCGGCTTCTTTCTTCGTTACTGTGGCTTCGCGTCCTGCTGTTGCTCGTTCGCTGCTGCTCCGCAATGTCGATTGGATACAAGGAGTGGGCCAGTTCTCTGATGGTCGTGGAGCAGCTTGGAGACGAGTGCGAAAAGGCGACTGAGGAGCAAATGAGGGAAACCTGCAAGAAGCTACTGGGGAATTAGCTCAAATGGTAGAGCGCTCGCTTAGCATATGAGAGGTAGTGGGATCGATGCCTGCATTCTCCACTCTGCTTTTGGCTCAGAGCAATTCTCCAGAAAGAAATGTGGTCTCACGTGTCACTGAGTTCACGCCAGATGGGTCAAAGCACAGCAAACCTTTTTCTGCCATGTCATAAGCAAGACGTCTTGATTTTTGCAAAGATGGATATATGAGGCGAGAGAAGCCAAAAGAACGACTTGCGAGCATTGATTGCTTTTCTGAGCATTTGACTCAGGACCTTCGATTGAGCAGACTGATATGCTGCCTGCTGCGCGAAGAAGGCACTTGCCATGCAAGCGGCCAGGCAGCACGACCAAGTCGGGCAGCTTGCAAGGTCTTTAAATTCAGAATGCGCAGCTTGCAAAAAATCTGCGAGCCTGATAAGAAGTCAAAGCTACACTCTTGTGATTGTTAGTCACACGCGTTTTCCAGGCTGTAAAGAGTAGCTGGCGGTTGACAGTCCCACCGCGCTGCAGCATGGGCTGGTACTGAAGACGCACAGGCCACGCCACGAGTCCAGATGCGTCAACATGCTCACGGAAAACAATCATCGCACAGGAAAATCTTTGGCGCTTCCCTTCGATAGCTCAGTTGGTAGAGCGGAGGACTGTAGTGGAATACTCAGCAAAGTCATCCTTAGGTCGCTGGTTCAAGTCCGGCTCGAAGGAGCTAGTGTACTTTTGGATTAAGCAGCAATTCGCTCAAACCAGTTCTCATCACTTTATGGTGCATCATGTTGCCACGAAGGAGCAGGACACCACTTTTCTCATCTCAAACCTGAATGCACTCTGCATCCACCTTCACACAGCTGTTATGCTTGAGCATTTGTGTCTGCTCACCAGCACAGAGTTTTTTTAAATTTCAAAATTTGCATATAAAAATTTGTACAGTCCATTCAAAAGCAGTTCAGTACATTTAGCTGCGGTCAGCAATCCCATACACTACATTTGGGTGCTGACGGCAGTTCCGTTCGATACATTTCCTTGCTTTTCAGTTCAAGTACAATTCGGTACAATATGGGATACATTGTAGTACTGCAGAGCAGCAACACTTCAAAGCACTCAGCACTCCCTTTCAGGCAAAACAAGTTGGCTATCAGTCAGACAGCGCTGTCGCCTGCTCCCTCACACACAGGGCGGCCGCTACTTTCCGGTCACCTCGCTTCCCTTCCACGGTCTCGTGCTCTTCTCGGCTTCTTTCTTCGTTACTGTGGCTTCGCGTCCTGCTGTTGCTCGCTCGCTGCTGCTCCGCAATGTCGATTGGATACAAGGAGTGGGCCAGTTCTCTGATGGTCGTGGAGCAGCTTGGAGACGAGTGCGAAAAGGCGACTGTGAAGCAAATGAGGGCAACCTGCAAGAAGCTACTGGGGAAGTAGCTCAAATGGTAGAGCGCTCGCTTAGCATGTGAGAGGTAGTGGGATCGATGCCTGCATTCTCCACTCTGCTTTTGGCTCAGAGCAATTCTCCAGAAAGAAATGTGGTCTCACGTGTCACTGAGTTCATGCCAGATGGGTCAAAGCACAGCAAACCTTTTTCTGCCATGTCATCAGCAAGACGTCTTGATTTTTGCAAAGATGGATATATGAGGCGAGAGAAGCCAAAAGAACGACTTGCGAGCATTGATTGCTTTTCTGAGCATTTGACTCAGGACCTTCGATTGAGCAGACTGATATGCTGCCTGCTGCGCGAAGAAGGCACTTGCCATGCAAGCGGCCAGGCAGCACGACCAAGTCGGGCAGCTTGCAAGGTCTTTAAATTCAGAATGCGCAGCTTGCAAAAAATCTGCGAGCCTGATAAGAAGTCAAAGCTACACTCTTGTGATTGTTAGTCACACGCGTTTTCCAGGCTGTAAAGAGTAGCTGGCGGTTGACAGTCCCACCGCGCTGCAGCATGGGCTGGTACTGAAGACGCACAGGCCACGCCACGAGTCCAGATGCGTCAACATGCTCACGGAAAACAATCATCGCACAGGAAAATCTTTGGCGCTTCCCTTCGATAGCTCAGTTGGTAGAGCGGAGGACTGTAGTGGAATACTCAGCAAAGTCATCCTTAGGTCGCTGGTTCAATTCCGGCTCGAAGGAGCTAGTGTACTTTTGGATTAAGCAGCAATTCGCTCAAACCAGTTCTCATCACTTTATGGTGCATCATGTTGCCACGAAGGAGCAGGACACCACTTTTCTCGTCTCAAACCTGAATGCACTCTGCATCCACCTTCACACAGCTGTTATGCTTGAGCATTTGTGTCTGCTCACCAGCACAGAGTTTTTTTAAATTTCAAAATTTGCATATAAAAATTTGTACAGTCCATTCAAAAGCAGTTCAGTACATTTAGCTGCGGTCAGCAATCCCATACACTACATTTGGGTGCTGACGGCAGTTCCGTTCGATACATTTCCTTGCTTTTCAGTTCAAGTACAATTCGGTACAATATGGGATACATTGTAGTGCATTCAACAAACTGCAGAGCAGCAACACTTCAAAGCACTCAGCACTCCCTTTCAGGCAAAACAAGTTGGCCATCAGTCAGACAGCGCTGTCGCCTGCTCCCTCACACACAGGGCGGCCGCTACTTTCCGGTCACCTCGCTTCCCTTCCACGGTCTCGTGCTCTTCTCGGCTTCTTTCTTCGTTACTGTGGCTTCGCGTCCTGCTGTTGCTCGTTCGCTGCTGCTCCGCAATGTCGATTGGATACAAGGAGTGGGCCAGTTCTCTGATGGTCGTGGAGCAGCTTGGAGACGAGTGCGAAAAGGCGACTGAGGAGCAAATGAGGGAAACCTGCAAGAAGCTACTGGGGAATTAGCTCAAATGGTAGAGCGCTCGCTTAGCATATGAGAGGTAGTGGGATCGATGCCTGCATTCTCCACTCTGCTTTTGGCTCAGAGCAATTCTCCAGAAAGAAATGTGGTCTCACGTGTCACTGAGTTCACGCCAGATGGGTCAAAGCACAGCAAACCTTTTTCTGCCATGTCATAAGCAAGACGTCTTGATTTTTGCAAAGATGGATATATGAGGCGAGAGAAGCCAAAAGAACGACTTGCGAGCATTGATTGCTTTTCTGAGCATTTGACTCAGGACCTTCGATTGAGCAGACTGATATGCTGCCTGCTGCGCGAAGAAGGCACTTGCCATGCAAGCGGCCAGGCAGCACGACCAAGTCGGGCAGCTTGCAAGGTCTTTAAATTCAGAATGCGCAGCTTGCAAAAAATCTGCGAGCCTGATAAGAAGTCAAAGCTACACTCTTGTGATTGTTAGTCACACGCGTTTTCCAGGCTGTAAAGAGTAGCTGGCGGTTGACAGTCCCACCGCGCTGCAGCATGGGCTGGTACTGAAGACGCACAGGCCACGCCACGAGTCCAGATGCGTCAACATGCTCACGGAAAACAATCATCGCACAGGAAAATCTTTGGCGCTTCCCTTCGATAGCTCAGTTGGTAGAGCGGAGGACTGTAGTGGAATACTCAGCAAAGTCATCCTTAGGTCGCTGGTTCAAGTCCGGCTCGAAGGAGCTAGTGTACTTTTGGATTAAGCAGCAATTCGCTCAAACCAGTTCTCATCACTTTATGGTGCATCATGTTGCCACGAAGGAGCAGGACACCACTTTTCTCATCTCAAACCTGAATGCACTCTGCATCCACCTTCACACAGCTGTTATGCTTGAGCATTTGTGTCTGCTCACCAGCACAGAGTTTTTTTAAATTTCAAAATTTGCATATAAAAATTTGTACAGTCCATTCAAAAGCAGTTCAGTACATTTAGCTGCGGTCAGCAATCCCATACACTACATTTGGGTGCTGACGGCAGTTCCGTTCGATACATTTCCTTGCTTTTCAGTTCAAGTACAATTCGGTACAATATGGGATACATTGTAGTACTGCAGAGCAGCAACACTTCAAAGCACTCAGCACTCCCTTTCAGGCAAAACAAGTTGGCTATCAGTCAGACAGCGCTGTCGCCTGCTCCCTCACACACAGGGCGGCCGCTACTTTCCGGTCACCTCGCTTCCCTTCCACGGTCTCGTGCTCTTCTCGGCTTCTTTCTTCGTTACTGTGGCTTCGCGTCCTGCTGTTGCTCGCTCGCTGCTGCTCCGCAATGTCGATTGGATACAAGGAGTGGGCCAGTTCTCTGATGGTCGTGGAGCAGCTTGGAGACGAGTGCGAAAAGGCGACTGTGAAGCAAATGAGGGCAACCTGCAAGAAGCTACTGGGGAAGTAGCTCAAATGGTAGAGCGCTCGCTTAGCATGTGAGAGGTAGTGGGATCGATGCCTGCATTCTCCACTCTGCTTTTGGCTCAGAGCAATTCTCCAGAAAGAAATGTGGTCTCACGTGTCACTGAGTTCATGCCAGATGGGTCAAAGCACAGCAAACCTTTTTCTGCCATGTCATCAGCAAGACGTCTTGATTTTTGCAAAGATGGATATATGAGGCGAGAGAAGCCAAAAGAACGACTTGCGAGCATTGATTGCTTTTCTGAGCATTTGACTCAGGACCTTCGATTGAGCAGACTGATATGCTGCCTGCTGCGCGAAGAAGGCACTTGCCATGCAAGCGGCCAGGCAGCACGACCAAGTCGGGCAGCTTGCAAGGTCTTTAAATTCAGAATGCGCAGCTTGCAAAAAATCTGCGAGCCTGATAAGAAGTCAAAGCTACACTCTTGTGATTGTTAGTCACACGCGTTTTCCAGGCTGTAAAGAGTAGCTGGCGGTTGACAGTCCCACCGCGCTGCAGCATGGGCTGGTACTGAAGACGCACAGGCCACGCCACGAGTCCAGATGCGTCAACATGCTCACGGAAAACAATCATCGCACAGGAAAATCTTTGGCGCTTCCCTTCGATAGCTCAGTTGGTAGAGCGGAGGACTGTAGTGGAATACTCAGCAAAGTCATCCTTAGGTCGCTGGTTCAATTCCGGCTCGAAGGAGCTAGTGTACTTTTGGATTAAGCAGCAATTCGCTCAAACCAGTTCTCATCACTTTATGGTGCATCATGTTGCCACGAAGGAGCAGGACACCACTTTTCTCGTCTCAAACCTGAATGCACTCTGCATCCACCTTCACACAGCTGTTATGCTTGAGCATTTGTGTCTGCTCACCAGCACAGAGTTTTTTTAAATTTCAAAATTTGCATATAAAAATTTGTACAGTCCATTCAAAAGCAGTTCAGTACATTTAGCTGCGGTCAGCAATCCCATACACTACATTTGGGTGCTGACGGCAGTTCCGTTCGATACATTTCCTTGCTTTTCAGTTCAAGTACAATTCGGTACAATATGGGATACATTGTAGTACATTCAACAAACTGCAGAGCAGCAACACTTCAAAGCACTCAGCACTCCCTTTCAGGCAAAACAAGTTGGCTATCAGTCAGACAGCGCTGTCGCCTGCTCCCTCACACACAGGGCGGCCGCTACTTTCCGGTCACCTCGCTTCCCTTCCACGGTCTCGTGCTCTTCTCGGCTTCTTTCTTCGTTACTGTGGCTTCGCGTCCTGCTGTTGCTCGCTCGCTGCTGCTCCGCAATGTCGATTGGATACAAGGAGTGGGCCAGTTCTCTGATGGTCGTGGAGCAGCTTGGAGACGAGTGCGAAAAGGCGACTGTGAAGCAAATGAGGGCAACCTGCAAAAAGCTACTGGGGAATTAGCTCAAATGGTAGAGCGCTCGCTTAGCATGTGAGAGGTAGTGGGATCGATGCCTGCATTCTCTACTCTGCTTTTGGCTCAGAGCAATTCTCCAGAAAGAAATGTGGTCTCACGTGTCACTGAGTTCATGCCAGATGGGTCAAAGCACAGCAAACCTTTTTCTGCCATGTCATAAGCAAGACGTCTTGATTTTTGCAAAGATGGATATATGAGGCGAGAGAAGCCAAAAGAACGACTTGCGAGCATTGATTGCTTTTCTGAGCATTTGACTCAGGACCTTCGATTGAGCAGACTGATATGCTGCCTGCTGCGCGAAGAAGGCACTTGCCATGCAAGCGGCCAGGCAGCACGACCAAGTCGGGCAGCTTGCAAGGTCTTTAAATTCAGAATGCGCAGCTTGCAAAAAATCTGCGAGCCTGATAAGAAGTCAAAGCTACACTCTTGTGATTGTTAGTCACACGCGTTTTCCAGGCTGTAAAGAGTAGCTGGCGGTTGACAGTCCCACCGCGCTGCAGCATGGGCTGGTACTGAAGACGCACAGGCCACGCCACGAGTCCAGATGCGTCAACATGCTCACGGAAAACAATCATCGCACAGGAAAATCTTTGGCGCTTCCCTTCGATAGCTCAGTTGGTAGAGCGGAGGACTGTAGTGGAATACTCAGCAAAGTCATCCTTAGGTCGCTGGTTCAATTCCGGCTCGAAGGAGCTAGTGTACTTTTGGATTAAGCAGCAATTCGCTCAAACCAGTTCTCATCACTTTATGGTGCATCATGTTGCCACGAAGGAGCAGGACACCACTTTTCTCGTCTCAAACCTGAATGCACTCTGCATCCACCTTCACACAGCTGTTATGCTTGAGCATTTGTGTCTGCTCACCAGCACAGAGTTTTTTTAAATTTCAAAATTTGCATATAAAAATTTGTACAGTCCATTCAAAAGCAGTTCAGTACATTTAGCTGCGGTCAGCAATCCCATACACTACATTTGGGTGCTGACGGCAGTTCCGTTCGATACATTTCCTTGCTTTTCAGTTCAAGTACAATTCGGTACAATATGGGATACATTGTAGTACATTCAACAAACTGCAGAGCAGCAACACTTCAAAGCACTCAGCACTCCCTTTCAGGCAAAACAAGTTGGCTATCAGTCAGACAGCGCTGTCGCCTGCTCCCTCACACACAGGGCGGCCGCTACTTTCCGGTCACCTCGCTTCCCTTCCACGGTCTCGTGCTCTTCTCGGCTTCTTTCTTCGTTACTGTGGCTTCGCGTCCTGCTGTTGCTCGCTCGCTGCTGCTCCGCAATGTCGATTGGATACAAGGAGTGGGCCAGTTCTCTGATGGTCGTGGAGCAGCTTGGAGACGAGTGCGAAAAGGCGACTGTGAAGCAAATGAGTGCAACCTGCAAGAAGCTACTGGGGAATTAGCTCAAATGGTAGAGCGCTCGCTTAGCATGTGAGAGGTAGCGGGATCGATGCCTGCATTCTCCACTCTGCTTTTGGCTCAGAGCAATTCTCCAGAAAGAAATGTGGTCTCACGTGTCACTGAGTTCATGCCAGATGGGTCAAAGCACAGCAAACCTTTTTCTGCCATGTCATAAGCAAGACGTCTTGATTTTTGCAAAGATGGATATATGAGGCGAGAGAAGCCAAAAGAACGACTTGCGAGCATTGATTGCTTTTCTGAGCATTTGACTCAGGACCTTCGATTGAGCAGACTGATATGCTGCCTGCTGCGCGAAGAAGGCACTTGCCATGCAAGCGGCCAGGCAGCACGACCAAGTCGGGCAGCTTGCAAGGTCTTTAAATTCAGAATGCGCAGCTTGCAAAAAATCTGCGAGCCTGATAAGAAGTCAAAGCTACACTCTTGTGATTGTTAGTCACACGCGTTTTCCAGGCTGTAAAGAGTAGCTGGCGGTTGACAGTCCCACCGCGCTGCAGCATGGGCTGGTACTGAAGACGCACAGGCCACGCCACGAGTCCAGATGCGTCAACATGCTCACGGAAAACAATCATCGCACAGAAAAATCTTTGGCGCTTCCCTTCGATAGCTCAGTTGGTAGAGCGGAGGACTGTAGTGGAATACTCAGCAAAGTCATCCTTAGGTCGCTGGTTCAATTCCGGCTCGAAGGAGCTAGTGTACTTTTGGATGAAGCAGCAATTCGCTCAAACCAGTTCTCATCACTTTATGGTGCATCATGTTGCCACGAAGGAGCAGGACACCACTTTTCTCGTCTCAAACCTGAATGCACTCTGCATCCACCTTCACACAGCTGTTATGCTTGAGCATTTGTGTCTGCTCACCAGCACAGAGTTTTTTTAAATTTCAAAATTTGCATATAAAAATTTGTACAGTCCATTCAAAAGCAGTTCAGTACATTTAGCTGCGGTCAGCAATCCCATACACTACATTTGGGTGCTGACGGCAGTTCCGTTCGATACATTTCCTTGCTTTTCAGTTCAAGTACAATTCGGTACAATATGGGATACATTGTAGTGCATTCAACAAACTGCAGAGCAGCAACACTTCAAAGCACTCAGCACTCCCTTTCAGGCAAAACAAGTTGGCCATCAGTCAGACAGCGCTCTCGCCTGCTCCCTCACACACAGGGCGGCCGCTACTTTCCGGTCACCTCGCTTCCCTTCCACGGTCTCGTGCTCTTCTCGGCTTCTTTCTTCGTTACTGTGGCTTCGCGTCCTGCTGTTGCTCGCTCGCTGCTGCTCCGCAATGTCGATTGGATACAAGGAGTGGGCCAGTTCTCTGATGGTCGTGGAGCAGCTTGGAGACGAGTGCGAAAAGGCGACTGAGGAGCAAATGAGGGAAACCTGCAAGAAGCTACTGGGGAATTAGCTCAAATGGTAGAGCGCTCGCTTAGCATATGAGAGGTAGTGGGATCGATGCCTGCATTCTCCACTCTGCTTTTGGCTCAGAGCAATTCTCCAGAAAGAAATGTGGTCTCACGTGTCACTGAGTTCACGCCAGATGGGTCAAAGCACAGCAAACCTTTTTCTGCCATGTCATAAGCAAGACGTCTTGATTTTTGCAAAGATGGATATATGAGGCGACAGAAGCCAAAAGAACGACTTGCGAGCATTGATTGCTTTTCTGAGCATTTGACTCAGGACCTTCGATTGAGCAGACTGATATGCTGCCTGCTGCGCGAAGAAGGCACTTGCCATGCAAGCGGCCAGGCAGCACGACCAAGTCGGGCAGCTTGCAAGGTCTTTAAATTCAGAATGCGCAGCTTGCAAAAAATCTGCGAGCCTGATAAGAAGTCAAAGCTACACTCTTGTGATTGTTAGTCACACGCGTTTTCCAGGCTGTAAAGAGTAGCTGGCGGTTGACAGTCCCACCGCGCTGCAGCATGGGCTGGTACTGAAGACGCACAGGCCACGCCACGAGTCCAGATGCGTCAACATGCTCACGGAAAACAATCATCGCACAGGAAAATCTTTGGCGCTTCCCTTCGATAGCTCAGTTGGTAGAGCGGAGGACTGTAGTGGAATACTCAGCAAAGTCATCCTTAGGTCGCTGGTTCAAGTCCGGCTCGAAGGAGCTAGTGTACTTTTGGATTAAGCAGCAATTCGCTCAAACCAGTTCTCATCACTTTATGGTGCATCATGTTGCCACGAAGGAGCAGGACACCACTTTTCTCGTCTCAAACCTGAATGCACTCTGCATCCACCTTCACACAGCTGTTATGCTTGAGCATTTGTGTCTGCTCACCAGCACAGAGTTTTTTTAAATTTCAAAATTTGCATATAAAAATTTGTACAGTCCATTCAAAAGCAGTTCAGTACATTTAGCTGCGGTCAGCAATCCCATACACTACATTTGGGTGCTGACGGCAGTTCCGTTCGATACATTTCCTTGCTTTTCAGTTCAAGTACAATTCGGTACAATATGGGATACATTGTAGTACTGCAGAGCAGCAACACTTCAAAGCACTCAGCACTCCCTTTCAGGCAAAACAAGTTGGCTATCAGTCAGACAGCGCTGTCGCCTGCTCCCTCACACACAGGGCGGCCGCTACTTTCCGGTCACCTCGCTTCCCTTCCACGGTCTCGTGCTCTTCTCGGCTTCTTTCTTCGTTACTGTGGCTTCGCGTCCTGCTGTTGCTCGCTCGCTGCTGCTCCGCAATGTCGATTGGATACAAGGAGTGGGCCAGTTCTCTGATGGTCGTGGAGCAGCTTGGAGACGAGTGCGAAAAGGCGACTGTGAAGCAAATGAGGGCAACCTGCAAAATGCTACTGGGGAATTAGCTCAAATGGTAGAGCGCTCGCTTAGCATGTGAGAGGTAGTGGGATCGATGCCTGCATTCTCTACTCTGCTTTTGGCTCAGAGCAATTCTCCAGAAAGAAATGTGGTCTCACGTGTCACTGAGTTCATGCCAGATGGGTCAAAGCACAGCAAGCCTTTTTCTGCCATGTCATAAGCAAGACGTCTTGATTTTTGCAAAGATGGATATATGAGGCGAGAGAAGCCAAAAGAACGACTTGCGAGCATTGATTGCTTTTCTGAGCATTTGACTCAGGACCTTCGATTGAGCAGACTGATATGCTGCCTGCTGCGCGAAGAAGGCACTTGCCATGCAAGCGGCCAGGCAGCACGACCAAGTCGGGCAGCTTGCAAGGTCTTTAAATTCAGAATGCGCAGCTTGCAAAAAATCTGCGAGCCTGATAAGAAGTCAAAGCTACACTCTTGTGATTGTTAGTCACACGCGTTTTCCAGGCTGTAAAGAGTAGCTGGCGGTTGACAGTCCCACCGCGCTGCAGCATGGGCTGGTACTGAAGACGCACAGGCCACGCCACGAGTCCAGATGCGTCAACATGCTCACGGAAAACAATCATCGCACAGGAAAATCTTTGGCGCTTCCCTTCGATAGCTCAGTTGGTAGAGCGGAGGACTGTAATGGAATACTCAGCAAAGTCATCCTTAGGTCGCTGGTTCAATTCCGGCTCGAAGGAGCTAGTGTACTTTTGGATTAAGCAGCAATTCGCTCAAACCAGTTCTCATCACTTTATGGTGCATCATGTTGCCACGAAGGAGCAGGACACCACTTTTCTCGTCTCAAACCTGAATGCACTCTGCATCCACTTTCACACAGCTGTTATGCTTGAGCATTTGTGTCTGCTCACCAGCACAGAGTTTTTTTAAATTTCAAAATTTGCATATAAAAATTTGTACAGTCCATTCAAAAGCAGTTCAGTACATTTAGCTGCGGTCAGCAATCCCATACACTACATTTGGGTGCTGACGGCAGTTCCGTTCGATACATTTCCTTGCTTTTCAGTTCAAGTACAATTCGGTACAATATGGGATACATTGTAGTACTGCAGAGCAGCAACACTTCAAAGCACTCAGCACTCCCTTTCAGGCAAAACAAGTTGGCTATCAGTCAGACAGCGCTGTCGCCTGCTCCCTCACACACAGGGCGGCCGCTACTTTCCGGTCACCTCGCTTCCCTTCCACGGTCTCGTGCTCTTCTCGGCTTCTTTCTTCGTTACTGTGGCTTCGCGTCCTGCTGTTGCTCGCTCGCTGCTGCTCCGCAATGTCGATTGGATACAAGGAGTGGGCCAGTTCTCTGATGGTCGTGGAGCAGCTTGGAGACGAGTGCGAAAAGGCGACTGAGAAGCAAATGAGGGAAACCTGCAAGAAGCTACTGGGGAAGTAGCTCAAATGGTAGAGCGCTCGCTTAGCATGTGAGAGGTAGTGGGATCGATGCCTGCATTCTCCACTCTGCTTTTGGCTCAGAGCAATTCTCCAGAAAGAAATGTGGTCTCACGTGTCACTGAGTTCATGCCAGATGGGTCAAAGCACAGCAAACCTTTTTCTGCCATGTCATAAGCAAGACGTCTTGATTTTTGCAAAGATGGATATATGAGGCGAGAGAAGCCAAAAGAACGACTTGCGAGCATTGATTGCTTTTCTGAGCATTTGACTCAGGACCTTCGATTGAGCAGACTGATATGCTGCCTGCTGCGCGAAGAAGGCACTTGCCATGCAAGCGGCCAGGCAGCACGACCAAGTCGGGCAGCTTGCAAGGTCTTTAAATTCAGAATGCGCAGCTTGCAAAAAATCTGCGAGCCTGATAAGAAGTCAAAGCTACACTCTTGTGATTGTTAGTCACACGCGTTTTCCAGGCTGTAAAGAGTAGCTGGCGGTTGACAGTCCCACCGCGCTGCAGCATGGGCTGGTACTGAAGACGCACAGGCCACGCCACGAGTCCAGATGCGTCAACATGCTCACGGAAAACAATCATCGCACAGGAAAATCTTTGGCGCTTCCCTTCGATAGCTCAGTTGGTAGAGCGGAGGACTGTAGTGGAATACTCAGCAAAGTCATCCTTAGGTCGCTGGTTCAATTCCGGCTCGAAGGAGCTAGTGTACTTTTGGATTAAGCAGCAATTCGCTCAAACCAGTTCTCATCACTTTATGGTGCATCATGTTGCCACGAAGGAGCAGGACACCACTTTTCTCGTCTCAAACCTGAATGCACTCTGCATCCACCTTCACACAGCTGTTATGCTTGAGCATTTGTGTCTGCTCACCAGCACAGAGTTTTTTTAAATTTCAAAATTTGCATATAAAAATTTGTACAGTCCATTCAAAAGCAGTTCAGTACATTTAGCTGCGGTCAGCAATCCCACACACTACATTTGGGTGCTGACGGCAGTTCCGTTCGATACATTTCCTTGCTTTTCAGTTCAAGTACAATTCGGTACAATATGGGATACATTGTAGTACATTCAACAAACTGCAGAGCAGCAACACTTCAAAGCACTCAGCACTCCCTTTCAGGCAAAACAAGTTGGCTATCAGTCAGACAGCGCTGTCGCCTGCTCCCTCACACACAGGGCAGCTGCTACTTTCCGGTCACCTCGCTTCCCTTCCACGGTCTCGTGCTCTTCTCGGCTTCTTTCTTCGTTACTGTGGCTTCGCGTCCTGCTGTTGCTCGCTCGCTGCTGCTCCGCAATGTCGATTGGATACAAGGAGTGGGCCAGTTCTCTGATGGTCGTGGAGCAGCTTGGAGATGAGTGCGAAAAGGCGACTGTGAAGCAAATGAGGGCAACCTGCAAGAAGCTACTGGGGAATTAGCTCAAATGGTTGAGCGCTCGCTTAGCATGTGAGAGGGAGTGGGATCGATGCCTGCATTCTCCACTCTGCTTTTGGCTCAGAGCAATTCTCCAGAAAGAAATGTGGTCTCACGTGTCACTGAGTTCACGCCAGATGGGTCAAAGCACAGCAAACCTTTTTCTGCCATGTCATAAGCAAGACGTCTTGATTTTTGCAAAGATGGATATATGAGGCGAGAGAAGCCAAAAGAACGACTTGCGAGCATTGATTGCTTTTCTGAGCATTTGACTCAGGACCTTCGATTGAGCAGACTGATATGCTGCCTGCTGCGCAAAGAAGGCACTTGCCATGCAAGCGGCCAGGCAGCACGACCAAGTCGGGCAGCTTGCAAGGTCTTTAAATTCAGAATGCGCAGCTTGCAAAAAATCTGCGAGCCTGATAAGAAGTCAAAGCTACACTCTTGTGATTGTTAGTCACACGCGTTTTCCAGGCTGTAAAGAGTAGCTGGCGGTTGACAGTCCCACCGCGCTGCAGCATGGGCTGGTACTGAAGACGCACAGGCCACGCCACGAGTCCAGATGCGTCAACATGCTCACGGAAAACAATCATCGCACAGAAAAATCTTTGGCGCTTCCCTTCGATAGCTCAGTTGGTAGAGCAGAGGACTGTAGTGGAATACTCAGCAAAATCATCCTTAGGTCGGTGGTTCAATTCCGGCTCGAAGGAGCTAGTGTACTTTTGGATTAAGCAGCAATTCGCTCAAGCCAGTTCTCATCACTTTATGGTGCATCATGTTGCCATGAAGGAGCATGACACCACTTTTCTCGTCTCAAACCTGAATGCACTCTGCATCCACCTTCACACAGCTGTTATGCTTGAGCATTTGTGTCTGCTCACCAGCACAGAGTTTTTTTAAATTTCAAAATTTGCATATAAAAATTTGTACAGTCCATTCAAAAGCAGTTCAGTACATTTAGCTGCGGTCAGCAATCCCATACATTACATTTGGGTGCTGACGGCAGTTCCGTTCGATACATTTCCTTGCTTTTCAGTTCAAGTACAATTCGGTACAATATGGGATACATTGTAGTGCATTCAACAAACTGCAGAGCAGCAACACTTCAAAGCACTCAGCACTCCCTTTCAGGCAAAACAAGTTGGCCATCAGTCAGACAGCGCTGTCGCCTGCTCCCTCACACACAGGGCGGCCGCTACTTTCCGGTCACCTCGCTTCCCTTCCACGGTCTCGTGCTCTTCTCGGCTTCTTTCTTCGTTACTGTGGCTTCGCGTCCTGCTGTTGCTCGCTCGCTGCTGCTCCGCAATGTCGATTGGATACAAGGAGTGGGCCAGTTCTCTGATGGTCGTGGAGCAGCTTGGAGACGAGTGCGAAAAGGCGACTGAGAAGCAAATGAGGGAAACCTGCAAGAAGCTACTGGGGAATTAGCTCAAATGGTAGAGCGCTCGCTTAGCATGTGAGCGGTAGGGGGATCGATGCCTGCATTCTCCACTCTGCTTTTGGCTCAGAGCAATTTTCCAGAAAGAAATGTGGTCTCACGTGTCACTGAGTTCACGCCAGATGGGTCAAAGCACAGCAAACCTTTTTCTGCCATGTCATAAGCAAGACGTCTTGATTTTTGCAAAGATGGATATATGAGGCGAGAGAAGCCAAAAGAACGACTTGCGAGCATTGATTGCTTTTCTGAGCATTTGACTCAGGACCTTCGATTGAGCAGACTGATATGCTGCCTGCTGCGCGAAGAAGGCACTTGCCATGCAAGCGGCCAGGCAGCACGACCAAGTCGGGCAGCTTGCAAGGTCTTTAAATTCAGAATGCGCAGCTTGCAAAAAATCTGCGAGCCTGATAAGAAGTCAAAGCTACACTCTTGTGATTGTTAGTCACACGCGTTTTCCAGGCTGTAAAGAGTAGCTGGCGGTTGACAGTCCCACCGCGCTGCAGCATGGGCTGGTACTGAAGACGCACAGGCCATGCCACGAGTCCAGATGCGTCAACATGCTCACGGAAAACAATCATCGCACAGAAAAATATTTGGCGCTTCCCTTCGATAGCTCAGTTGGTAGAGCGGAGGACTGTAGTGGAATACTCAGCAAAGTCATCCTTCGGTCGCTGGTTCAATTCCGGCTCGAAGGAGCTAGTGTACTTTTGGATTAAGCAGCAATTCGCTCAAACCAGTTCTCATCACTTTATGGTGCATCATGTTGCCACGAAGGAGCAGGACACCACTTTTCTCGTCTCAAACCTGAATGCACTCTGCATCCACCTTCACACAGCTGTTATGCTTGAGCATTTGTGTCTGCTCACCAGCACAGAGTTTTTTTAAATTTCAAAATTTGCATATAAAAATTTGTACAGTCCATTCAAAAGCAGTTCAGTACATTTAGCTGCGGTCAGCAATCCCATACACTACATTTGGGTGCTGACGGCAGTTCCGTTCGATACATTTCCTTGCTTTTCAGTTCAAGTACAATTTGGTACAATATGGGATACATTGTAGTACATTCAACAAACTGCAGAGCAGCAACACTTCAAAGCACTCAGCACTCCCTTTCAGGCAAAACAAGTTGGCTATCAGTCAGACAGCGCTGTCGCCTGCTCCCTCACACACAGGGCGGCCGCTACTTTCCGGTCACCTCGCTTCCCTTCCACGGTCTCGTGCTCTTCTCGGCTTCTTTCTTCGTTACTGTGGCTTCGCGTCCTGCTGTTGCTCGCTCGCTGCTGCTCCGCAATGTCGATTGGATACAAGGAGTGGGCCAGTTCTCTGATGGTCGTGGAGCAGCTTGGAGATGAGTGCGAAAAGGCGACTGTGGAGCAAATGAGGGCAACCTGCAAAAAGCTACTGGGGAATTAGCTCAAATGGTTGAGCGCTCGCTTAGCATGTGAGAGGGAGTGGGATCGATGCCTGCATTCTCCACTCTGCTTTTGGCTCAGAGCAATTCTCCAGAAAGAAATGTGGTCTCACGTGTCACTGAGTTCACGCCAGATGGGTCAAAGCACAGCAAACCTTTTTCTGCCATGTCATAAGCAAGACGTCTTGATTTTTGCAAAGATGGATATATGAGGCGAGAGAAGCCAAAAGAACGACTTGCGAGCATTGATTGCTTTTCTGAGCATTTGACTCAGGACCTTCGATTGAGCAGACTGATATGCTGCCTGCTGCGCAAAGAAGGCACTTGCCATGCAAGCGGCCAGGCAGCACGACCAAGTCGGGCAGCTTGCAAGGTCTTTAAATTCAGAATGCGCAGCTTGCAAAAAATCTGCGAGCCTGATAAGAAGTCAAAGCTACACTCTTGTGATTGTTAGTCACACGCGTTTTCCAGGCTGTAAAGAGTAGCTGGCGGTTGACAGTCCCACCGCGCTGCAGCATGGGCTGGTACTGAAGACGCACAGGCCACGCCACGAGTCCAGATGCGTCAACATGCTCACGGAAAACAATCATCGCACAGAAAAATCTTTGGCGCTTCCCTTCGATAGCTCAGTTGGTAGAGCGGAGGACTGTAGTGGAATACTCAGCAAAATCATCCTTAGGTCGGTGGTTCAATTCCGGCTCGAAGGAGCTAGTGTACTTTTGGATTAAGCAGCAATTCGCTCAAACCAGTTCTCATCACTTTATGGTGCATCATGTTGCCATGAAGGAGCATGACACCACTTTTCTCGTCTCAAACCTGAATGCACTCTGCATCCACCTTCACACAGCTGTTATGCTTGAGCATTTGTGTCTGCTCACCAGCACAGAGTTTTTTTAAATTTCAAAATTTGCATATAAAAATTTGTACAGTCCATTCAAAAGCAGTTCAGTACATTTAGCTGCGGTCAGCAATCCCATACACTACATTTGGGTGCTGACGGCAGTTCCGTTCGATACATTTCCTTGCTTTTCAGTTCAAGTACAATTCGGTACAATATGGGATACATTGTAGTGCATTCAACAAACTGCAGAGCAGCAACACTTCAAAGAACTCAGCACTCCCTTTCAGGCAAAACAAGTTGGCCATCAGTCAGACAGCGCTGTCGCCTGCTCCCTCACACACAGGGCGGCCGCTACTTTCCGGTCACCTCGCTTCCCTTCCACGGTCTCGTGCTCTTCTCGGCTTCTTTCTTCGTTACTGTGGCTTCGCGTCCTGCTGTTGCTCGCTCGCTGCTGCTCCGCAATGTCGATTGGATACAAGGAGTGGGCCAGTTCTCTGATGGTCGTGGAGCAGCTTGGAGACGAGTGCGAAAAGGCGACTGAGAAGCAAATGAGGGAAACCTGCAAGAAGCTACTGGGGAATTAGCTCAAATGGTAGAGCGCTTGCTTAGCATGTGAGCGGTAGGGGGATCGATGCCTGCATTGTCCACTCTGCTTTTGGCTCAGAGCAATTTTCCAGAAAGAAATGTGGTCTCACGTGTCACTGAGTTCACGCCAGATGGGTCAAAGCACAGCAAACCTTTTTCTGCCATGTCATAAGCAAGACGTCTTGATTTTTGCAAAGATGGATATATGAGGCGAGAGAAGCCAAAAGAACGACTTGCGAGCATTGATTGCTTTTCTGAGCATTTGACTCAGGACCTTCGATTGAGCAGACTGATATGCTGCCTGCTGCGCGAAGAAGGCACTTGCCATGCAAGCGGCCAGGCAGCACGACCAAGTCGGGCAGCTTGCAAGGTCTTTAAATTCAGAATGCGCAGCTTGCAAAAAATCTGCGAGCCTGATAAGAAGTCAAAGCTACACTCTTGTGATTGTTAGTCACACGCGTTTTCCAGGCTGTAAAGAGTAGCTGGCGGTTGACAGTCCCACCGCGCTGCAGCATGGGCTGGTACTGAAGACGCACAGGCCATGCCACGAGTCCAGATGCGTCAACATGCTCACGGAAAACAATCATCGCACAGAAAAATATTTGGCGCTTCCCTTCGATAGCTCAGTTGGTAGAGCGGAGGACTGTAGTGGAATACTCAGCAAAGTCATCCTTCGGTCGCTGGTTCAATTCCGGCTCGAAGGAGCTAGTGTACTTTTGGATTAAGCAGCAATTCGCTCAAACCAGTTCTCATCACTTTATGGTGCATCATGTTGCCACGAAGGAGCAGGACACCACTTTTCTCGTCTCAAACCTGAATGCACTCTGCATCCACCTTCACACAGCTGTTATGCTTGAGCATTTGTGTCTGCTCACCAGCACAGAGTTTTTTTAAATTTCAAAATTTGCATATAAAAATTTGTACAGTCCATTCAAAAGCAGTTCAGTACATTTAGCTGCGGTCAGCAATCCCATACACTACATTTGGGTGCTGACGGCAGTTCCGTTCGATACATTTCCTTGCTTTTCAGTTCAAGTACAATTTGGTACAATATGGGATACATTGTAGTACATTCAACAAACTGCAGAGCAGCAACACTTCAAAGCACTCAGCACTCCCTTTCAGGCAAAACAAGTTGGCTATCAGTCAGACAGCGCTGTCGCCTGCTCCCTCACACACAGGGCAGCTGCTACTTTCCGGTCACCTCGCTTCCCTTCCACGGTCTCGTGCTCTTCTCGGCTTCTTTCTTCGTTACTGTGGCTTCGCGTCCTGCTGTTGCTCGCTCGCTGCTGCTCCGCAATGTCGATTGGATACAAGGAGTGGGCCAGTTCTCTGATGGTCGTGGAGCAGCTTGGAGATGAGTGCGAAAAGGCGACTGTGAAGCAAATGAGGGCAACCTGCAAGAAGCTACTGGGGAATTAGCTCAAATGGTTGAGCGCTCGCTTAGCATGTGAGAGGGAGTGGGATCGGTGCCTGCATTCTCCACTCTGCTTTTGGCTCAGAGCAATTCTCCAGAAAGAAATGTGGTCTCACGTGTCACTGAGTTCACGCCAGATGGGTCAAAGCACAGCAAACCTTTTTCTGCCATGTCATAAGCAAGACGTCTTGATTTTTGCAAAGATGGATATATGAGGCGAGAGAAGCCAAAAGAACGACTTGCGAGCATTGATTGCTTTTCTGAGCATTTGACTCAGGACCTTCGATTGAGCAGACTGATATGCTGCCTGCTGCGCAAAGAAGGCACTTGCCATGCAAGCGGCCAGGCAGCACGACCAAGTCGGGCAGCTTGCAAGGTCTTTAAATTCAGAATGCGCAGCTTGCAAAAAATCTGCGAGCCTGATAAGAAGTCAAAGCTACACTCTTGTGATTGTTAGTCACACGCGTTTTCCAGGCTGTAAAGAGTAGCTGGCGGTTGACAGTCCCACCGCGCTGCAGCATGGGCTGGTACTGAAGACGCACAGGCCACGCCACGAGTCCAGATGCGTCAACATGCTCACGGAAAACAATCATCGCACAGAAAAATCTTTGGCGCTTCCCTTCGATAGCTCAGTTGGTAGAGCAGAGGACTGTAGTGGAATACTCAGCAAAGTCATCCTTAGGTCGCTGGTTCAATTCCGGCTCGAAGGAGCTAGTGTACTTTTGGATTAAGCAGCAATTCGCTCAAGCCAGTTCTCATCACTTTATGGTGCATCATGTTGCCATGAAGGAGCATGACACCACTTTTCTCGTCTCAAACCTGAATGCACTCTGCATCCACCTTCACACAGCTGTTATGCTTGAGCATTTGTGTCTGCTCACCAGCACAGAGTTTTTTTAAATTTCAAAATTTGCATATAAAAATTTGTACAGTCCATTCAAAAGCAGTTCAGTACATTTAGCTGCGGTCAGCAATCCCATACATTACATTTGGGTGCTGACGGCAGTTCCGTTCGATACATTTCCTTGCTTTTCAGTTCAAGTACAATTCGGTACAATATGGGATACATTGTAGTGCATTCAACAAACTGCAGAGCAGCAACACTTCAAAGCACTCAGCACTCCCTTTCAGGCAAAACAAGTTGGCCATCAGTCAGACAGCGCTGTCGCCTGCTCCCTCACACACAGGGCGGCCGCTACTTTCCAGTCACCTCGCTTCCCTTCCACGGTCTCGTGCTCTTCTCGGCTTCTTTCTTCGTTACTGTGGCTTCGCGTCCTGCTGTTGCTCGCTCGCTGCTGCTCCGCAATGTCGATTGGATACAAGGAGTGGGCCAGTTCTCTGATGGTCGTGGAGCAGCTTGGAGACGAGTGCGAAAAGGCGACTGAGAAGCAAATGAGGGAAACCTGCAAGAAGCTACTGGGGAATTAGCTCAAATGGTAGAGCGCTCGCTTAGCATGTGAGCGGTAGGGGGATCGATGCCTGCATTCTCCACTCTGCTTTTGGCTCAGAGCAATTTTCCAGAAAGAAATGTGGTCTCACGTGTCACTGAGTTCACGCCAGATGGGTCAAAGCACAGCAAACCTTTTTCTGCCATGTCATAAGCAAGACGTCTTGATTTTTGCAAAGATGGATATATGAGGCGAGAGAAGCCAAAAGAACGACTTGCGAGCATTGATTGCTTTTCTGAGCATTTGACTCAGGACCTTCGATTGAGCAGACTGATATGCTGCCTGCTGCGCGAAGAAGGCACTTGCCATGCAAGCGGCCAGGCAGCACGACCAAGTCGGGCAGCTTGCAAGGTCTTTAAATTCAGAATGCGCAGCTTGCAAAAAATCTGCGAGCCTGATAAGAAGTCAAAGCTACACTCTTGTGATTGTTAGTCACACGCGTTTTCCAGGCTGTAAAGAGTAGCTGGCGGTTGACAGTCCCACCGCGCTGCAGCATGGGCTGGTACTGAAGACGCACAGGCCATGCCACGAGTCCAGATGCGTCAACATGCTCACGGAAAACAATCATCGCACAGAGAAATATTTGGCGCTTCCCTTCGATAGCTCAGTTGGTAGAGCGGAGGACTGTAGTGGAATACTCAGCAAAGTCATCCTTCGGTCGCTGGTTCAATTCCGGCTCGAAGGAGCTAGTGTACTTTTGGATTAAGCAGCAATTCGCTCAAACCAGTTCTCATCACTTTATGGTGCATCATGTTGCCACGAAGGAGCAGGACACCACTTTTCTCGTCTCAAACCTGAATGCACTCTGCATCCACCTTCACACAGCTGTTATGCTTGAGCATTTGTGTCTGCTCACCAGCACAGAGTTTTTTTAAATTTCAAAATTTGCATATAAAAATTTGTACAGTCCATTCAAAAGCAGTTCAGTACATTTAGCTGCGGTCAGCAATCCCATACACTACATTTGGGTGCTGACGGCAGTTCCGTTCGATACATTTCCTTGCTTTTCAGTTCAAGTACAATTTGGTACAATATGGGATACATTGTAGTACATTCAACAAACTGCAGAGCAGCAACACTTCAAAGCACTCAGCACTCCCTTTCAGGCAAAACAAGTTGGCTATCAGTCAGACAGCGCTGTCGCCTGCTCCCTCACACACAGGGCGGCCGCTACTTTCCGGTCACCTCGCTTCCCTTCCACGGTCTCGTGCTCTTCTCGGCTTCTTTCTTCGTTACTGTGGCTTCGCGTCCTGCTGTTGCTCGCTCGCTGCTGCTCCGCAATGTCGATTGGATACAAGGAGTGGGCCAGTTCTCTGATGGTCGTGGAGCAGCTTGGAGATGAGTGCGAAAAGGCGACTGTGGAGCAAATGAGGGCAACCTGCAAGAAGCTACTGGGGAATTAGCTCAAATGGTTGAGCGCTCGCTTAGCATGTGAGAGGGAGTGGGATCGATGCCTGCATTCTCCACTCTGCTTTTGGCTCAGAGCAATTCTCCAGAAAGAAATGTGGTCTCACGTGTCACTGAGTTCACGCCAGATGGGTCAAAGCACAGTAAACCTTTTTCTGCCATGTCATAAGCAAGACGTCTTGATTTTTGCAAAGATGAATATATGAGGCGAGAGAAGCCAAAAGAACGACTTGCGAGCATTGATTGCTTTTCTGAGCATTTGACTCAGGACCTTCGATTGAGCAGACTGATATGCTGCCTGCTGCGCGAAGAAGGCACTTGCCATGCAAGCGGCCAGGCAGCACGACCAAGTCGGGCAGCTTGCAAGGTCTTTAAATTCAGAATGCGCAGCTTGCAAAAAATCTGCGAGCCTGATAAGAAGTCAAAGCTACACTCTTGTGATTGTTAGTCACACGCGTTTTCCAGGCTGTAAAGAGTAGCTGGCGGTTGACAGTCCCACCGCGCTGCAGCATGGGCTGGTACTGAAGACGCACAGGCCACGCCACGAGTCCAGATGCGTCAACATGCTCACGGAAAACAATCATCGCACAGAAAAATCTTTGGCGCTTCCCTTCGATAGCTCAGTTGGTAGAGCGGAGGACTGTAGTGGAATACTCAGCAAAATCATCCTTAGGTCGGTGGTTCAATTCCGGCTCGAAGGAGCTAGTGTACTTTTGGATTAAGCAGCAATTCGCTCAAACCAGTTCTCATCACTTTATGGTGCATCATGTTGCCATGAAGGAGCATGACACCACTTTTCTCGTCTCAAACCTGAATGCACTCTGCATCCACCTTCACACAGCTGTTATGCTTGAGCATTTGTGTCTGCTCACCAGCACAGAGTTTTTTTAAATTTCAAAATTTGCATATAAAAATTTGTACAGTCCATTCAAAAGCAGTTCAGTACATTTAGCTGCGGTCAGCAATCCCATACACTACATTTGGGTGCTGACGGCAGTTCCGTTCGATACATTTCCTTGCTTTTCAGTTCAAGTACAATTCGGTACAATATGGGATACATTGTAGTGCATTCAACAAACTGCAGAGCAGCAACACTTCAAAGAACTCAGCACTCCCTTTCAGGCAAAACAAGTTGGCCATCAGTCAGACAGCGCTGTCGCCTGCTCCCTCACACACAGGGCGGCCGCTACTTTCCGGTCACCTCGCTTCCCTTCCACGGTCTCGTGCTCTTCTCGGCTTCTTTCTTCGTTACTGTGGCTTCGCGTCCTGCTGTTGCTCGCTCGCTGCTGCTCCGCAATGTCGATTGGATACAAGGAGTGGGCCAGTTCTCTGATGGTCGTGGAGCAGCTTGGAGACGAGTGCGAAAAGGCGACTGAGAAGCAAATGAGGGAAACCTGCAAGAAGCTACTGGGGAATTAGCTCAAATGGTAGAGCGCTCGCTTAGCATGTGAGCGGTAGGGGGATCGATGCCTGCATTGTCCACTCTGCTTTTGGCTCAGAGCAATTTTCCAGAAAGAAATGTGGTCTCACGTGTCACTGAGTTCACGCCAGATGGGTCAAAGCACAGCAAACCTTTTTCTGCCATGTCATAAGCAAGACGTCTTGATTTTTGCAAAGATGGATATATGAGGCGAGAGAAGCCAAAAGAACGACTTGCGAGCATTGATTGCTTTTCTGAGCATTTGACTCAGGACCTTCGATTGAGCAGACTGATATGCTGCCTGCTGCGCGAAGAAGGCACTTGCCATGCAAGCGGCCAGGCAGCACGACCAAGTCGGGCAGCTTGCAAGGTCTTTAAATTCAGAATGCGCAGCTTGCAAAAAATCTGCGAGCCTGATAAGAAGTCAAAGCTACACTCTTGTGATTGTTAGTCACACGCGTTTTCCAGGCTGTAAAGAGTAGCTGGCGGTTGACAGTCCCACCGCGCTGCAGCATGGGCTGGCACTGAAGACGCACAGGCCACGCCACGAGTCCAGATGCGTCAACATGCTCACGGAAAACAATCATCGAACAGAAAAATCTTTGGCGCTTCCCTTCGATAGCTCAGTTGGTAGAGCGGAGGACTGTAATGGAATACTCAGCAAAGTCATCCTTAGGTCGCTGGTTCAATTCCGGCTCGAAGGAGCTAGTGTACTTTTGGATTGAGCAGCAATTCGCTCAAACCAGTTCTCATCACTTTATGGTGCATCATGTTGCCACGAAGGAGCAGGACACCACTTTTCTCGTCTCAAACCTGAATGCACTCTGCATCCACCTTCACACAGCTGTTATGCTTGAGCATTTGTGTCTGCTCACCAGCACAGAGTTTTTTTAAATTTCAAAATTTGCATATAAAAATTTGTACAGTCCATTCAAAAGCAGTTCAGTACATTTAGCTGCGGTCAGCAATCCCATACACTACATTTGGGTGCTGACGGCAGTTCCGTTCGATACATTTCCTTGCTTTTCAGTTCAAGTACAATTCGGTACAATATGGGATACATTGTAGTACATTCAACAAACTGCAGAGCAGCAACACTTCAAAGCACTCAGCACTCCCTTTCAGGCAAAACAAGTTGGCCATCAGTCAGACAGCGCTGTCGCCTGCTCCCTCACACACAGGGCGGCCGCTACTTTCCGGTCACCTCGCTTCCCTTCCACGGTCTCGTGCTCTTCTCGGCTTCTTTCTTCGTTACTGTGGCTTCGCGTCCTGCTGTTGCTCGCTCGCTGCTGCTCCGCAATGTCGATTGGATACAAGGAGTGGGCCAGTTCTCTGATGGTCGTGGAGCAGCTTGGAGACGAGTGCGAAAAGGCGACTGAGAAGCAAATGAGGGAAACCTGCAAGAAGCTACTGGGGAATTAGCTCAAATGGTAGAGCGCTCGCTTAGCATGTGAGAGGTAGCGGGATCGATGCCTGCACTCTCCACTCTGCTTTTGGCTCAGAGCAATTCTCCAGAAAGAAATGTGGTCTCACGTGTCACTGAGTTCACGCCAGATGGGTCAAAGCACAGCAAACCTTTTTCTGCCATGTCATAAGCAAGACGTCTTGATTTTTGCAAAGATGGATATATGAGGCGAGAGAAGCCAAAAGAACGACTTGCGAGCATTGATTGCTTTTCTGAGCATTTGACTCAGGACCTTCGATTGAGCAGACTGATATGCTGCCTGCTGCGCGAAGAAGGCACTTGCCATGCAAGCGGCCAGGCAGCACGACCAAGTCGGGCAGCTTGCAAGGTCTTTAAATTCAGAATGCGCAGCTTGCAAAAAATCTGCGAGCCTGATAAGAAGTCAAAGCTACACTCTTGTGATTGTTAGTCACACGCGTTTTCCAGGCTGTAAAGAGTAGCTGGCGGTTGACAGTCCCACCGCGCTGCAGCATGGGCTGGTACTGAAGACGCACAGGCCACGCCACGAGTCCAGATGCGTCAACATGCTCACGGAAAACAATCATCGCACAGAAAAATCTTTGGCGCTTCCCTTCGATAGCTCAGTTGGTAGAGCGGAGGACTGTAGTGGAATACTCAGCAAAATCATCCTTAGGTCGGTGGTTCAATTCCGGCTCGAAGGAGCTAGTGTACTTTTGGATTAAGCAGCAATTCGCTCAAGCCAGTTCTCATCACTTTATGGTGCATCATGTTGCCATGAAGGAGCATGACACCACTTTTCTCGTCTCAAACCTGAATGCACTCTGCATCCACCTTCACACAGCTGTTATGCTTGAGCATTTGTGTCTGCTCACCAGCACAGAGTTTTTTTAAATTTCAAAATTTGCATATAAAAATTTGTACAGTCCATTCAAAAGCAGTTCAGTACATTTAGCTGCGGTCAGCAATCCCATACATTACATTTGGGTGCTGACGGCAGTTCCGTTCGATACATTTCCTTGCTTTTCAGTTCAAGTACAATTCGGTACAATATGGGATACATTGTAGTGCATTCAACAAACTGCAGAGCAGCAACACTTCAAAGCACTCAGCACTCCCTTTCAGGCAAAACAAGTTGGCCATCAGTCAGACAGCGCTGTCGCCTGCTCCCTCACACACAGGGCGGCCGCTACTTTCCGGTCACCTCGCTTCCCTTCCACGGTCTCGTGCTCTTCTCGGCTTCTTTCTTCGTTACTGTGGCTTCGCGTCCTGCTGTTGCTCGCTCGCTGCTGCTCCGCAATGTCGATTGGATACAAGGAGTGGGCCAGTTCTCTGATGGTCGTGGAGCAGCTTGGAGACGAGTGCGAAAAGGCGACTGAGAAGCAAATGAGGGAAACCTGCAAAAAGCTACTGGGGAATTAGCTCAAATGGTAGAGCGCTCGCTTAGCATGTGAGAGGTAGGGGGATCGATGCCTGCATTCTCCACTCTGCTTTTGGCTCAGAGCAATTTTCCAGAAAGAAATGTGGTCTCACGTGTCACTGAGTTCACGCCAGATGGGTCAAAGCACAGCAAACCTTTTTCTGCCATGCTTTAAGCAAGACGTCTTGATTTTTGCAAAGATGGATATATGAGGCGAGAGAAGCCAAAAGAACGACTTGCGAGCATTGATTGCTTTTCTGAGCATTTGACTCAGGACCTTCGATTGAGCAGACTGATATGCTGCCTGCTGCGCGAAGAAGGCACTTGCCATGCAAGCGGCCAGGCAGCACGACCAAGTCGGGCAGCTTGCAAGGTCTTTAAATTCAGAATGCGCAGCTTGCAAAAAATCTGCGAGCCTGATAAGAAGTCAAAGCTACACTCTTGTGATTGTTAGTCACACGCGTTTTCCAGGCTGTAAAGAGTCGCTGGCGGTTGACAGTCCCACCGCGCTGCAGCATGGGCTGGTACTGAAGACGCACAGGCCACGCCACGAGTCCAGATGCGTCAACATGCTCACGGAAAACAATCATCGCACAGAAAAATCTTTGGCGCTTCCCTTCGATAGCTCAGTTGGTAGAGCGGAGGACTGTAGTGGAATACTCAGCAAAGTCATCCTTAGGTCGCTGGTTCAATTCCGGCTCGAAGGAGCGAGTGTACTTTTGGATTGAGCAGCAATTCGCTCAAACCAGTTCTCATCACTTTATGGTGCATCATGTTGCCACGAAGGAGCAGGACACCACTTTTCTCGTCTCAAACCTGAATGCACTCTGCATCCACCTTCACACAGCTGTTATGCTTGAGCATTTGTGTCTGCTCACCAGCACAGAGTTTTTTTAAATTTCAAAATTTGCATATAAAAATTTGTACAGTCCATTCAAAAGCAGTTCAGTACATTTAGCTGCGGTCAGCAATCCCATACACTACATTTGGGTGCTGACGGCAGTTCCGTTCGATACATTTCCTTGCTTTTCAGTTCAAGTACAATTTGGTACAATATGGGATACATTGTAGTACATTCAACAAACTGCAGAGCAGCAACACTTCAAAGCACTCAGCACTCCCTTTCAGGCAAAACAAGTTGGCTATCAGTCAGACAGCGCTGTCGCCTGCTCCCTCACACACAGGGCGGCCGCTACTTTCCGGTCACCTCGCTTCCCTTCCACGGTCTCGTGCTCTTCTCGGCTTCTTTCTTCGTTACTGTGGCTTCGCGTCCTGCTGTTGCTCGCTCGCTGCTGCTCCGCAATGTCGATTGGATACAAGGAGTGGGCCAGTTCTCTGATGGTCGTGGAGCAGCTTGGAGACGAGTGCGAAAAGGCGACTGAGAAGCAAATGAGGGAAACCTGCAAGAAGCTACTGGGGAATTAGTTCAAATGGTAGAGCGCTCGCTTAGCATGCGAGAGGTAGGGGGATTGATGCCTGCATTCTCCACTCTGCTTTTGGCTCAGAGCAATTCTCCAGAAAGAAATGTGGTCTCACGTGTCACTGAGTTCACGCCAGATGGGTCAAAGCACAGCAAACCTTTTTCTGCCATGTCATAAGCAAGACGTCTTGATTTTTGCAAAGATGGATATATGAGGCGAGAGAAGCCAAAAGAACGACTTGCGAGCATTGATTGCTTTTCTGAGCATTTGACTCAGGACCTTCGATTGAGCAGACTGATATGCTGCCTGCTGCGCGAAGAAGGCACTTGCCATGCAAGCGGCCAGGCAGCACGACCAAGTCGGGCAGCTTGCAAGGTCTTTAAATTCAGAATGCGCAGCTTGCAAAAAATCTGCGAGCCTGATAAGAAGTCAAAGCTACACTCTTGTGATTGTTAGTCACACGCATTTTCCAGGCTGTAAAGAGTAGCTGGCGGTTGACAGTCCCACCGCGCTGCAGCATGGGCTGGTACTGAAGACGCACAGGCCACGCCACGAGTCCAGATGCGTCAACATGCTCACGGAAAACAATCATCGCACAGAAAAATCTTTGGCGCTTCCCTTCGATAGCTCAGTTGGTAGAACGGAGGACTCAGCAAAGTCATCCTTAGGTCGCTGGTTCAATTCCGGTTCGAAGGAGCTAGTGTACTTTTGGATTAAGCAGCAATTCGCTCAAACCAGTTCTCATCACTTTATGGTGCATCATGTTGCCACGAAGGAGCAGGACACCACTTTTCTCGTCTCAAACCTGAATGCACTCTGCATCCACCTTCACACAGCTGTTATGCTTGAGCATTTGTGTCTGCTCACCAGCACAGAGTTTTTTTAAATTTCAAAATTTGCATATAAAAATTTGTACAGTCCATTCAAAAGCAGTTCAGTACATTTAGCTGCGGTCAGCAATCCCATACACTACATTTGGGTGCTGACGGCAGTTCCGTTCGATACATTTCCTTGCTTTTCAGTTCAAGTACAATTCGGTACAATATGGGATACATTGTAGTGCATTCAACAAACTGCAGAGCAGCAACACTTCAAAGCACTCAGCACTCCCTTTCAGGCAAAACAAGTTGGCCATCAGTCAGACAGCGCTGTCGCCTGCTCCCTCACACACAGGGCGGCCGCTACTTTCCGGTCACCTCGCTTCCCTTCCACGGTCTCGTGCTCTTCTCGGCTTCTTTCTTCGTTACTGTGGCTTCGCGTCCTGCTGTTGCTCGCTCGCTGCTGCTCCGCAATGTCGATTGGATACAAGGAGTGGGCCAGTTCTCTGATGGTCGTGGAGCAGCTTGGAGACGAGTGCGAAAAGGCGACTGAGAAGCAAATGAGGGAAACCTGCAAAAAGCTACTGGGGAATTAGCTCAAATGGTAGAGCGCTCGCTTAGCATGTGAGAGGTAGGGGGATCGATGCCTGCATTCTCCACTCTGCTTTTGGCTCAGAGCAATTTTCCAGAAAGAAATGTGGTCTCACGTGTCACTGAGTTCACGCCAGATGGGTCAAAGCACAGCAAACCTTTTTCTGCCATGCTTTAAGCAAGACGTCTTGATTTTTGCAAAGATGGATATATGAGGCGAGAGAAGCCAAAAGAACGACTTGCGAGCATTGATTGCTTTTCTGAGCATTTGACTCAGGACCTTCGATTGAGCAGACTGATATGCTGCCTGCTGCGCGAAGAAGGCACTTGCCATGCAAGCGGCCAGGCAGCACGACCAAGTCGGGCAGCTTGCAAGGTCTTTAAATTCAGAATGCGCAGCTTGCAAAAAATCTGCGAGCCTGATAAGAAGTCAAAGCTACACTCTTGTGATTGTTAGTCACACGCGTTTTCCAGGCTGTAAAGAGTCGCTGGCGGTTGACAGTCCCACCGCGCTGCAGCATGGGCTGGTACTGAAGACGCACAGGCCACGCCACGAGTCCAGATGCGTCAACATGCTCACGGAAAACAATCATCGCACAGAAAAATCTTTGGCGCTTCCCTTCGATAGCTCAGTTGGTAGAGCGGAGGACTGTAGTGGAATACTCAGCAAAGTCATCCTTAGGTCGCTGGTTCAATTCCGGCTCGAAGGAGCTAGTGTACTTTTGGATTGAGCAGCAATTCGCTCAAACCAGTTCTCATCACTTTATGGTGCATCATGTTGCCACGAAGGAGCAGGACACCACTTTTCTCGTCTCAAACCTGAATGCACTCTGCATCCACCTTCACACAGCTGTTATGCTTGAGCATTTGTGTCTGCTCACCAGCACAGAGTTTTTTTAAATTTCAAAATTTGCATATAAAAATTTGTACAGTCCATTCAAAAGCAGTTCAGTACATTTAGCTGCGGTCAGCAATCCCATACACTACATTTGGGTGCTGACGGCAGTTCCGTTCGATACATTTCCTTGCTTTTCAGTTCAAGTACAATTTGGTACAATATGGGATACATTGTAGTACATTCAACAAACTGCAGAGCAGCAACACTTCAAAGCACTCAGCACTCCCTTTCAGGCAAAACAAGTTGGCTATCAGTCAGACAGCGCTGTCGCCTGCTCCCTCACACACAGGGCGGCCGCTACTTTCCGGTCACCTCGCTTCCCTTCCACGGTCTCGTGCTCTTCTCGGCTTCTTTCTTCGTTACTGTGGCTTCGCGTCCTGCTGTTGCTCGCTCGCTGCTGCTCCGCAATGTCGATTGGATACAAGGAGTGGGCCAGTTCTCTGATGGTCGTGGAGCAGCTTGGAGACGAGTGCGAAAAGGCGACTGAGAAGCAAATGAGGGAAACCTGCAAGAAGCTACTGGGGAATTAGTTCAAATGGTAGAGCGCTCGCTTAGCATGCGAGAGGTAGGGGGATTGATGCCTGCATTCTCCACTCTGCTTTTGGCTCAGAGCAATTCTCCAGAAAGAAATGTGGTCTCACGTGTCACTGAGTTCACGCCAGATGGGTCAAAGCACAGCAAACCTTTTTCTGCCATGTCATAAGCAAGACGTCTTGATTTTTGCAAAGATGGATATATGAGGCGAGAGAAGCCAAAAGAACGACTTGCGAGCATTGATTGCTTTTCTGAGCATTTGACTCAGGACCTTCGATTGAGCAGACTGATATGCTGCCTGCTGCGCGAAGAAGGCACTTGCCATGCAAGCGGCCAGGCAGCACGAACAAGTCGGGCAGCTTGCAAGGTCTTTAAATTCAGAATGCGCAGCTTGCAAAAAATCTGCGAGCCTGATAAGAAGTCAAAGCTACACTCTTGTGATTGTTAGTCACACGCATTTTCCAGGCTGTAAAGAGTAGCTGGCGGTTGACAGTCCCACCGCGCTGCAGCATGGGCTGGTACTGAAGACGCACAGGCCACGCCACGAGTCCAGATGCGTCAACATGCTCACGGAAAACAATCATCGCACAGAAAAATCTTTGGCGCTTCCCTTCGATAGCTCAGTTGGTAGAACGGAGGACTCAGCAAAGTCATCCTTAGGTCGCTGGTTCAATTCCGGTTCGAAGGAGCTAGTGTACTTTTGGATTAAGCAGCAATTCGCTCAAACCAGTTCTCATCACTTTATGGTGCATCATGTTGCCACGAAGGAGCAGGACACCACTTTTCTCGTCTCAAACCTGAATGCACTCTGCATCCACCTTCACACAGCTGTTATGCTTGAGCATTTGTGTCTGCTCACCAGCACAGAGTTTTTTTAAATTTCAAAATTTGCATATAAAAATTTGTACAGTCCATTCAAAAGCAGTTCAGTACATTTAGCTGCGGTCAGCAATCCCATACACTACATTTGGGTGCTGACGGCAGTTCCGTTCGATACATTTCCTTGCTTTTCAGTTCAAGTACAATTCGGTACAATATGGGATACATTGTAGTACATTCAACAAACTGCAGAGCAGCAACACTTCAAAGCACTCAGCACTCCCTTTCAGGCAAAACAAGTTGGCCATCAGTCAGACAGCGCTGTCGCCTGCTCCCTCACACACAGGGCGGCCGCTACTTTCCGGTCACCTCGCTTCCCTTCCACGGTCTCGTGCTCTTCTCGGCTTCTTTCTTCGTTACTGTGGCTTTGCGTCCTGCTGTTGCTCGCTCGCTGCTGCTCCGCAATGTCGATTGGATACAAGGAGTGGGCCAGTTCTCTGATGGTCGTGGAGCAGCTTGGAGACGAGTGCGAAAAGGCGACTGAGAAGCAAATGAGGGAAACCTGCAAAAAGCTACTGGGGAATTAGCTCAAGTGGTAGAGCGCTCGCTTAGCATGTGAGTGATAGGGGGATCGATGCCTGCATTCTCCACTCTGCTTTTGGCTCAGAGCAATTCTCCAGAAAGAAATGTGGTCTCATGTGTCACTGAGTTCACGCCAGATGGGTCAAAGCACAGCAAACCTTTTTCTGCCATGTCATAAGCAAGACGTCTTGATTTTTGCAAAGATGGATATATGAGGCGAGAGAAGCCAAAAGAACGACTTGCGAGCATTGATTGCTTTTCTGAGCATTTGACTCAGGACCTTCGATTGAGCAGACTGATATGCTGCCTGCTGCGCGAAGAAGGCACTTGCCATGCAAGCGGCCAGGCAGCACGACCAAGTCGGGCAGCTTGCAAGGTCTTTAAATTCAGAATGCGCAGCTTGCAAAAAATCTGCGAGCCTGATAAGAAGTCAAAGCTACACTCTTGTGATTGTTAGTCACACGCGTTTTCCAGGCTGTAAAGAGTAGCTGGCGGTTGACAGTCCCACCGCGCTGCAGCATGGGCTGGTACTGAAGACGCACAGGCCACGTCACGAGTCCAGATGTGTCAACATGCTCACGGAAAACAATCATCGCACAGAAAAATATTTGGCGCTTCCCTTCGATAGCTCAGTTGGTAGAGCGGAGGACTGTAGTGGAATATTCAGCAAAGTCATCCTTAGGTCGCTGGTTCAATTCCGGCTCGAAGGAGCTAGTGTACTTTTGGATTAAGCAGCAATTCGCTCAAACCAGTTCTCATCACTTTATGGTGCATCATGTTGCCATGAAGGAGCAGGACACCACTTTTCTCGTCTCAAACCTGAATGCACTCTGCATCCACCTTCACACAGCTGTTATGCTTGAGCATTTGTGTCTGCTCACCAGCACAGAGTTTTTTTAAATTTCAAAATTTGCATATAAAAATTTGTACAGTCCATTCAAAAGCAGTTCAGTACATTTAGCTGCGGTCAGCAATCCCATACACTACATTTGGGTGCTGACGGCAGTTCCGTTCAATACATTTCCTTGCTTTTCAGTTCAAGTACAATTCGGTACAATATGGGATACATTGTAGTACATTCAACAAACTGCAGAGCAGCAACACTTCAAAGCACTCAGCACTCCCTTTCAGGCAAAACAAGTTGGCCATCAGTCAGACAGCGCTGTCGCCTGCTCCCTCACACACAGGGCGGCCGCTACTTTCCGGTCACCTCGCTTCCCTTCCACGGTCTCGTGCTCTTCTCGGCTTCTTTCTTCGTTACTGTGGCTTTACGTCCTGCTGTTGCTCGCTTGCTGCTGCTCCGCAATGTCGATTGGATACAAGGAGTGGGCCAGTTCTCTGATGGTCGTGGAGCAGCTTGGAGACGAGTGCGAAAAGGCGACTGAGAAGCAAATGAGGGCAACCTGCAAGAAGCTACTGGGGAATTAGCTCAAATGGTAGAGCGCTCGCTTAGCATGTGAGTGATAGGGGGATCGATGCCTGCATTCTCCACTCTGCTTTTGGCTCAGAGCAATTCTCCAGAAAGAAATGTGGTCTCACGTGTCACTGAGTTCACGCCAGATGGGTCAAAGCACAGCAAACCTTTTTCTGCCATGTCATAAGCAAGACGTCTTGATTTTTGCAAAGATGGATATATGAGGCGAGAGAAGCCAAAAGAACGACTTGCGAGCATTGATTGCTTTTCTGAGCATTTGACTCAGGACCTTCGATTGAGCAGACTGATATGCTGCCTGCTGCGCGAAGAAGGCACTTGCCATGCAAGCGGCCAGGCAGCACGACCAAGTCGGGCAGCTTGCAAGGTCTTTAAATTCAGAATGCGCAGCTTGCAAAAAATCTGCGAGCCTGATAAGAAGTCAAAGCTACACTCTTGTGATTGTTAGTCACACGCGTTTTCCAGGCTGTAAAGAGTAGCTGGCGGTTGACAGTCCCACCGCGCTGCAGCATGGGCTGGTACTGAAGACGCACAGGCCACGCCACGAGTCCAGATGCGTCAACATGCTCACGGAAAACAATCATCGCACAGAAAAATATTTGGCGCTTCCCTTCGATAGCTCAGTTGGTAGAGCGGAGGACTGTAATGGAATACTCAGCAAAGTCATCCTTAGGTCGCTGGTTCAATTCCGGCTCGAAGGAGCTAGTGTACTTTTGGATTGAGCAGCAATTCGCTCAAACCAGTTCTCATCACTTTATGGTGCATCATGTTGCCACGAAGGAGCAGGACACCACTTTTCTCGTTTCAAACCTGAATGCACTCTGCATCCACCTTCACACAGCTGTTATGCTTGAGCATTTGTGTCTGCTCACCAGCACAGAGTTTTTTTAAATTTCAAAATTTGCATATAAAAATTTGTACAGTCCATTCAAAAGCAGTTCAGTACATTTAGCTGCGGTCAGCAATCCCATACACTACATTTGGGTGCTGACGGCAGTTCCGTTCGATACATTTCCTTGCTTTTCAGTTCAAGTACAATTCGGTACAATATGGGATACATTGTAGTACATTCAACAAACTGCAGAGCAGCAACACTTCAAAGCACTCAGCACTCCCTTTCAGGCAAAACAAGTTGGCCATCAGTCAGACAGCGCTGTCGCCTGCTCCCTCACACACAGGGCGGCCGCTACTTTCCGGTCACCTCGCTTCCCTTCCACGGTCTCGTGCTCTTCTCGGCTTCTTTCTTCGTTACTGTGGCTTCGCGTCCTGCTGTTGCTCGCTCGCTGCTGATCCGCAATGTCGATTGGATACAAGGAGTGGGCCAGTTCTCTGATGGTCGTGGAGCAGCTTGGAGACGAGTGCGAAAAGGCGACTGAGAAGCAAATGAGGGAAACCTGCAAGAAGCTACTGGGGAATTAGCTCAAATGGTAGAGCGCTCGCTTAGCATGTGAGCAGTAGGGGGATCGATGCCTGCATTCCCCACTCTGCTTTTGGCTCAGAGCAATTTTCCAGAAAGAAATGTGGTCTCACGTGTCACTGAGTTCACGCCAGATGGGTCAAAGCACAGCAAACCTTTTTCTGCCATGTCATAAGCAAGACGTCTTGATTTTTGCAAAGATGGATATATGAGGCGAGAGAAGCCAAAAGAACGACTTGCGAGCATTGATTGCTTTTCTGAGCATTTGACTCAGGACCTTCGATTGAGCAGACTGATATGCTGCCTGCTGCGCGAAGAAGGCACTTGCCATGCAAGCGGCCAGGCAGCACGACCAAGTCGGGCAGCTTGCAAGGTCTTTAAATTCAGAATGCGCAGCTTGCAAAAAATCTGCGAGCCTGATAAGAAGTCAAAGCTACACTCTTGTGATTGTTAGTCACACGCGTTTTCCAGGCTGTAAAGAGTAGCTGGCGGTTGACAGTCCCACCGCGCTGCAGCATGGGCTGGTACTGAAGACGCACAGGCCGCCACGAGTCCAGATGCGTCAACATGCTCACGGAAAACAATCATCGCACAGAAAAATCTTTGGCGCTTCCCTTCGATAGCTCAGTTGGTAGAGCGGAGGACTGTAATGGAATACTCAGCAAAGTCATCCTTAGGTCGCTGGTTCAATTCCGGCTCGAAGGAGCTAGTGTACTTTTGGATTGAGCAGCAATTCGCTCAAACCAGTTCTCATCACTTTATGGTGCATCATGTTGCCACGAAGGAGCAGGACACCACTTTTCTCGTCTCAAACCTGAATGCACTCTGCATCCACCTTCACACAGCTGTTATGCTTGAGCATTTGTGTCTGCTCACCAGCACAGAGTTTTTTTAAATTTCAAAATTTGCATATAAAAATTTGTACAGTCCATTCAAAAGCAGTTCAGTACATTTAGCTGCGGTCAGCAATCCCATACACTACATTTGGGTGCTGACGGCAGTTCCGTTCGATACATTTCCTTGCTTTTCAGTTCAAGTACAATTCGGTACAATATGGGATACATTGTAGTACATTCAACAAACTGCAGAGCAGCAACACTTCAAAGCACTCAGCACTCCCTTTCAGGCAAAACAAGTTGGCCATCAGTCAGACAGCGCTGTCGCCTGCTCCCTCACACACAGGGCGGCCGCTACTTTCCGGTCACCTCGCTTCCCTTCCACGGTCTCGTGCTCTTCTCGGCTTCTTTCTTTGTTACTGTGGCTTCGCGTCCTGCTGTTGCTCGCTCGCTGCTGCTCCGCAATGTCGATTGGATACAAGGAGTGGGCCAGTTCTCTGATGGTCGTGGAGCAGCTTGGAGACGAGTGCGAAAAGGCGACTGTGAAGCAAATGAGGGAAACCTGCAAGAAGCTACTGGGGAATTAGCTCAAATGGTAGAGCGCTCGCTTAGCATGTGAGAGGTAGTGGGATCGATGCCTGCACTCTCCACTTTGCTTTTGGCTCAGAGCAATTCTCCAGAAAGAAATGTGGTCTCACGTGTCACTGAGTTCACGCCAGATGGGTCAAAGCACAGCAAACCTTTTTCTGCCATGTCATAAGCAAGACGTCTTGATTTTTGCAAAGATGGATATATGAGGCGAGAGAAGCCAAAAGAACGACTTGCGAGCATTGATTGCTTTTCTGAGCATTTGACTCAGGACCTTCGATTGAGCAGAC
The DNA here is from genome assembly GCF_044704955.1 of Pristiophorus japonicus. Lineage (NCBI taxonomy): Eukaryota > Metazoa > Chordata > Chondrichthyes > Pristiophoridae > Pristiophorus > Pristiophorus japonicus. The sequence goes on along the minus strand of NW_027251767.1, from coordinate 1,170,714 downwards.
TGATATGCTGCCTGCTGCGCGAAGAAGGCACTTGCCATGCAAGCGGCCAGGCAGCACGACCAAGTCGGGCAGCTTGCAAGGTCTTTAAATTCAGAATGCGCAGCTTGCAAAAAATCTGCGAGCCTGATAAGAAGTCAAAGCTACACTCTTGTGATTGTTAGTCACACGCGTTTTCCAGGCTGTAAAGAGTAGCTGGCGGTTGACAGTCCCACCGCGCTGCAGCATGGGCTGGCACTGAAGACGCACAGGCCACGCCACGAGTCCAGATGCGTCAACATGCTCACGGAAAACAATCATCGAACAGAAAAATCTTTGGCGCTTCCCTTCGATAGCTCAGTTGGTAGAGCGGAGGACTGTAGTGGAATACTCAGCAAAGTCATCCTTAGGTCGCTGGTTCAATTCCGGCTCGAAGGAGCTAGTGTACTTTTGGATTGAGCAGCAATTCGCTCAAACCAGTTCTCATCACTTTATGGTGCATCATGTTGCCACGAAGGAGCAGGACACCACTTTTCTCGTCTCAAACCTGAATGCACTCTGCATCCACCTTCACACAGCTGTTATGCTTGAGCATTTGTGTCTGCTCACCAGCACAGAGTTTTTTTAAATTTCAAAATTTGCATATAAAAATTTGTACAGTCCATTCAAAAGCAGTTCAGTACATTTAGCTGCGGTCAGCAATCCCATACACTACATTTGGGTGCTGACGGCAGTTCCGTTCGATACATTTCCTTGCTTTTCAGTTCAAGTACAATTCGGTACAATATGGGATACATTGTAGTACATTCAACAAACTGCAGAGCAGCAACACTTCAAAGCACTCAGCACTCCCTTTCAGGCAAAACAAGTTGGCTATCAGTCAGACAGCGCTGTCGCCTGCTCCCTCACACACAGGGCGGCCGCTACTTTCCGGTCACCTCGCTTCCCTTCCACGGTCTCGTGCTCTTCTCGGCTTCTTTCTTCGTTACTGTGGCTTCGCGTCCTGCTGTTGCTCGCTCGCTGCTGCTCCGCAATGTCGATTGGATACAAGGAGTGGGCCAGTTCTCTGATGGTCGTGGAGCAGCTTGGAGACGAGTGCGAAAAGGCGACTGTGAAGCAAATGAGGGAAACCTGCAAAAAGCTACTGGGGAATTAGCTCAAGTGGTAGAGCGCTCGCTTAGCATGTGAGTGATAGGGGGATCGATGCCTGCATTCTCCACTCTGCTTTTGGCTCAGAGCAATTCTCCAGAAAGAAATGTGGTCTCATGTGTCACTGAGTTCACGCCAGATGGGTCAAAGCACAGCAAACCTTTTTCTGCCATGTCATAAGCAAGACGTCTTGATTTTTGCAAAGATGGATATATGAGGCGAGAGAAGCCAAAAGAACGACTTGCGAGCATTGATTGCTTTTCTGAGCATTTGACTCAGGACCTTCGATTGAGCAGACTGATATGCTGCCTGCTGCGCGAAGAAGGCACTTGCCATGCAAGCGGCCAGGCAGCACGACCAAGTCGGGCAGCTTGCAAGGTCTTTAAATTCAGAATGCGCAGCTTGCAAAAAATCTGCGAGCCTGATAAGAAGTCAAAGCTACACTCTTGTGATTGTTAGTCACACGCGTTTTCCAGGCTGTAAAGAGTAGCTGGCGGTTGACAGTCCCACCGCGCTGCAGCATGGGCTGGTACTGAAGACGCACAGGCCACGTCACGAGTCCAGATGTGTCAACATGCTCACGGAAAACAATCATCGCACAGAAAAATATTTGGCGCTTCCCTTCGATAGCTCAGTTGGTAGAGCGGAGGACTGTAGTGGAATATTCAGCAAAGTCATCCTTAGGTCGCTGGTTCAATTCCGGCTCGAAGGAGCTAGTGTACTTTTGGATTAAGCAGCAATTCGCTCAAACCAGTTCTCATCACTTTATGGTGCATCATGTTGCCATGAAGGAGCAGGACACCACTTTTCTCGTCTCAAACCTGAATGCACTCTGCATCCACCTTCACACAGCTGTTATGCTTGAGCATTTGTGTCTGCTCACCAGCACAGAGTTTTTTTAAATTTCAAAATTTGCATATAAAAATTTGTACAGTCCATTCAAAAGCAGTTCAGTACATTTAGCTGCGGTCAGCAATCCCATACACTACATTTGGGTGCTGACGGCAGTTCCGTTCAATACATTTCCTTGCTTTTCAGTTCAAGTACAATTCGGTACAATATGGGATACATTGTAGTACATTCAACAAACTGCAGAGCAGCAACACTTCAAAGCACTCAGCACTCCCTTTCAGGCAAAACAAGTTGGCCATCAGTCAGACAGCGCTGTCGCCTGCTCCCTCACACACAGGGCGGCCGCTACTTTCCGGTCACCTCGCTTCCCTTCCACGGTCTCGTGCTCTTCTCGGCTTCTTTCTTCGTTACTGTGGCTTTACGTCCTGCTGTTGCTCGCTTGCTGCTGCTCCGCAATGTCGATTGGATACAAGGAGTGGGCCAGTTCTCTGATGGTCGTGGAGCAGCTTGGAGACGAGTGCGAAAAGGCGACTGAGAAGCAAATGAGGGCAACCTGCAAGAAGCTACTGGGGAATTAGCTCAAATGGTAGAGCGCTCGCTTAGCATGTGAGTGATAGGGGGATCGATGCCTGCATTCTCCACTCTGCTTTTGGCTCAGAGCAATTCTCCAGAAAGAAATGTGGTCTCACGTGTCACTGAGTTCACGCCAGATGGGTCAAAGCACAGCAAACCTTTTTCTGCCATGTCATAAGCAAGACGTCTTGATTTTTGCAAAGATGGATATATGAGGCGAGAGAAGCCAAAAGAACGACTTGCGAGCATTGATTGCTTTTCTGAGCATTTGACTCAGGACCTTCGATTGAGCAGACTGATATGCTGCCTGCTGCGCGAAGAAGGCACTTGCCATGCAAGCGGCCAGGCAGCACGACCAAGTCGGGCAGCTTGCAAGGTCTTTAAATTCAGAATGCGCAGCTTGCAAAAAATCTGCGAGCCTGATAAGAAGTCAAAGCTACACTCTTGTGATTGTTAGTCACACGCGTTTTCCAGGCTGTAAAGAGTAGCTGGCGGTTGACAGTCCCACCGCGCTGCAGCATGGGCTGGTACTGAAGACGCACAGGCCACGCCACGAGTCCAGATGCGTCAACATGCTCACGGAAAACAATCATCGCACAGAAAAATATTTGGCGCTTCCCTTCGATAGCTCAGTTGGTAGAGCGGAGGACTGTAATGGAATACTCAGCAAAGTCATCCTTAGGTCGCTGGTTCAATTCCGGCTCGAAGGAGCTAGTGTACTTTTGGATTGAGCAGCAATTCGCTCAAACCAGTTCTCATCACTTTATGGTGCATCATGTTGCCACGAAGGAGCAGGACACCACTTTTCTCGTTTCAAACCTGAATGCACTCTGCATCCACCTTCACACAGCTGTTATGCTTGAGCATTTGTGTCTGCTCACCAGCACAGAGTTTTTTTAAATTTCAAAATTTGCATATAAAAATTTGTACAGTCCATTCAAAAGCAGTTCAGTACATTTAGCTGCGGTCAGCAATCCCATACACTACATTTGGGTGCTGACGGCAGTTCCGTTCGATACATTTCCTTGCTTTTCAGTTCAAGTACAATTCGGTACAATATGGGATACATTGTAGTACATTCAACAAACTGCAGAGCAGCAACACTTCAAAGCACTCAGCACTCCCTTTCAGGCAAAACAAGTTGGCCATCAGTCAGACAGCGCTGTCGCCTGCTCCCTCACACACAGGGCGGCCGCTACTTTCCGGTCACCTCGCTTCCCTTCCACGGTCTCGTGCTCTTCTCGGCTTCTTTCTTCGTTACTGTGGCTTCGCGTCCTGCTGTTGCTCGCTCGCTGCTGATCCGCAATGTCGATTGGATACAAGGAGTGGGCCAGTTCTCTGATGGTCGTGGAGCAGCTTGGAGACGAGTGCGAAAAGGCGACTGAGAAGCAAATGAGGGAAACCTGCAAGAAGCTACTGGGGAATTAGCTCAAATGGTAGAGCGCTCGCTTAGCATGTGAGCAGTAGGGGGATCGATGCCTGCATTCCCCACTCTGCTTTTGGCTCAGAGCAATTTTCCAGAAAGAAATGTGGTCTCACGTGTCACTGAGTTCACGCCAGATGGGTCAAAGCACAGCAAACCTTTTTCTGCCATGTCATAAGCAAGACGTCTTGATTTTTGCAAAGATGGATATATGAGGCGAGAGAAGCCAAAAGAACGACTTGCGAGCATTGATTGCTTTTCTGAGCATTTGACTCAGGACCTTCGATTGAGCAGACTGATATGCTGCCTGCTGCGCGAAGAAGGCACTTGCCATGCAAGCGGCCAGGCAGCACGACCAAGTCGGGCAGCTTGCAAGGTCTTTAAATTCAGAATGCGCAGCTTGCAAAAAATCTGCGAGCCTGATAAGAAGTCAAAGCTACACTCTTGTGATTGTTAGTCACACGCGTTTTCCAGGCTGTAAAGAGTAGCTGGCGGTTGACAGTCCCACCGCGCTGCAGCATGGGCTGGTACTGAAGACGCACAGGCCGCCACGAGTCCAGATGCGTCAACATGCTCACGGAAAACAATCATCGCACAGAAAAATCTTTGGCGCTTCCCTTCGATAGCTCAGTTGGTAGAGCGGAGGACTGTAATGGAATACTCAGCAAAGTCATCCTTAGGTCGCTGGTTCAATTCCGGCTCGAAGGAGCTAGTGTACTTTTGGATTGAGCAGCAATTCGCTCAAACCAGTTCTCATCACTTTATGGTGCATCATGTTGCCACGAAGGAGCAGGACACCACTTTTCTCGTCTCAAACCTGAATGCACTCTGCATCCACCTTCACACAGCTGTTATGCTTGAGCATTTGTGTCTGCTCACCAGCACAGAGTTTTTTTAAATTTCAAAATTTGCATATAAAAATTTGTACAGTCCATTCAAAAGCAGTTCAGTACATTTAGCTGCGGTCAGCAATCCCATACACTACATTTGGGTGCTGACGGCAGTTCCGTTCGATACATTTCCTTGCTTTTCAGTTCAAGTACAATTCGGTACAATATGGGATACATTGTAGTACATTCAACAAACTGCAGAGCAGCAACACTTCAAAGCACTCAGCACTCCCTTTCAGGCAAAACAAGTTGGCCATCAGTCAGACAGCGCTGTCGCCTGCTCCCTCACACACAGGGCGGCCGCTACTTTCCGGTCACCTCGCTTCCCTTCCACGGTCTCGTGCTCTTCTCGGCTTCTTTCTTTGTTACTGTGGCTTCGCGTCCTGCTGTTGCTCGCTCGCTGCTGCTCCGCAATGTCGATTGGATACAAGGAGTGGGCCAGTTCTCTGATGGTCGTGGAGCAGCTTGGAGACGAGTGCGAAAAGGCGACTGTGAAGCAAATGAGGGAAACCTGCAAGAAGCTACTGGGGAATTAGCTCAAATGGTAGAGCGCTCGCTTAGCATGTGAGAGGTAGTGGGATCGATGCCTGCACTCTCCACTTTGCTTTTGGCTCAGAGCAATTCTCCAGAAAGAAATGTGGTCTCACGTGTCACTGAGTTCACGCCAGATGGGTCAAAGCACAGCAAACCTTTTTCTGCCATGTCATAAGCAAGACGTCTTGATTTTTGCAAAGATGGATATATGAGGCGAGAGAAGCCAAAAGAACGACTTGCGAGCATTGATTGCTTTTCTGAGCATTTGACTCAGGACCTTCGATTGAGCAGACTGATATGCTGCCTGCTGCGCGAAGAAGGCACTTGCCATGCAAGCGGCCAGGCAGCACGACCAAGTCGGGCAGCTTGCAAGGTCTTTAAATTCAGAATGCGCAGCTTGCAAAAAATCTGCGAGCCTGATAAGAAGTCAAAGCTACACTCTTGTGATTGTTAGTCACACGCGTTTTCCAGGCTGTAAAGAGTAGCTGGCGGTTGACAGTCCCACCGCGCTGCAGCATGGGCTGGCACTGAAGACGCACAGGCCACGCCACGAGTCCAGATGCGTCAACATGCTCACGGAAAACAATCATCGAACAGAAAAATCTTTGGCGCTTCCCTTCGATAGCTCAGTTGGTAGAGCGGAGGACTGTAGTGGAATACTCAGCAAAGTCATCCTTAGGTCGCTGGTTCAATTCCGGCTCGAAGGAGCTAGTGTACTTTTGGATTGAGCAGCAATTCGCTCAAACCAGTTCTCATCACTTTATGGTGCATCATGTTGCCACGAAGGAGCAGGACACCACTTTTCTCGTCTCAAACCTGAATGCACTCTGCATCCACCTTCACACAGCTGTTATGCTTGAGCATTTGTGTCTGCTCACCAGCACAGAGTTTTTTTAAATTTCAAAATTTGCATATAAAAATTTGTACAGTCCATTCAAAAGCAGTTCAGTACATTTAGCTGCGGTCAGCAATCCCATACACTACATTTGGGTGCTGACGGCAGTTCCGTTCGATACATTTCCTTGCTTTTCAGTTCAAGTACAATTCGGTACAATATGGGATACATTGTAGTACATTCAACAAACTGCAGAGCAGCAACACTTCAAAGCACTCAGCACTCCCTTTCAGGCAAAACAAGTTGGCCATCAGTCAGACAGCGCTGTCGCCTGCTCCCTCACACACAGGGCGGCCGCTACTTTCCGGTCACCTCGTTTCCCTTCCACGGTCTCGTGCTCTTCTCGGCTTCTTTCTTCGTTACTGTGGCTTCGCGTCCTGCTGTTGCTCGCTCGCTGCTGCTCCGCAATGTCGATTGGATACAAGGAGTGGGCCAGTTCTCTGATGGTCGTGGAGCAGCTTGGAGACGAGTGCGAAAAGGCGACTGAGAAGCAAATGAGGGAAACCTGCAAGAAGCTACTGGGGAATTAGTTCAAATGGTAGAGCGCTCGCTTAGCATGCGAGAGGTAGGGGGATTGATGCCTGCATTCTCCACTCTGCTTTTGGCTCAGAGCAATTCTCCAGAAAGAAATGTGGTCTCACGTGTCACTGAGTTCACGCCAGATGGGTCATAAGCAAGACGTCTTGATTTTTGCAAAGATGGATATATGAGGCGAGAGAAGCCAAAAGAACGACTTGCGAGCATTGATTGCTTTTCTGAGCATTTGACTCAGGACCTTCGATTGAGCAGACTGATATGCTGCCTGCTGCGCGAAGAAGGCACTTGCCATGCAAGCGGCCAGGCAGCACGACCAAGTCGGGCAGCTTGCAAGGTCTTTAAATTCAGAATGCGCAGCTTGCAAAAAATCTGCGAGCCTGATAAGAAGTCAAAGCTACACTCTTGTGATTGTTAGTCACACGCGTTTTCCAGGCTGTAAAGAGTAGCTGGCGGTTGACAGTCCCACCGCGCTGCAGCATGGGCTGGTACTGAAGACGCACAGGCCACGCCACGAGTCCAGATGCGTCAACATGCTCACGGAAAACAATCATCGCACAGTAAAATCTTTGGCGGTTCCCTTCGATAGCTCAGTTGGTAGAACGGAGGACTCAGCAAAGTCATCCTTAGGTCGCTGGTTCAATTCCGGCTCGAAGGAGCTAGTGTACTTTTGGATTAAGCAGCAATTCGCTCAAACCAGTTCTCATCACTTTATGGTGCATCATGTTGCCACGAAGGAGCAGGACACCACTTTTCTCGTCTCAAACCTGAATGCACTCTGCATCCACCTTCACACAGCTGTTATGCTTGAGCATTTGTGTCTGCTCACCAGCACAGAGTTTTTTTAAATTTCAAAATTTGCATATAAAAATTTGTACAGTCCATTCAAAAGCAGTTCAGTACATTTAGCTGCGGTCAGCAATCCCATACACTACATTTGGGTGCTGACGGCAGTTCCGTTCGATACATTTCCTTGCTTTTCAGTTCAAGTACAATTCGGTACAATATGGGATACATTGTAGTACATTCAACAAACTGCAGAGCAGCAACACTTCAAAGCACTCAGCACTCCCTTTCAGGCAAAACAAGTTGGCCATCAGTCAGACAGCGCTGTCGCCTGCTCCCTCACACACAGGGCGGCCGCTACTTTCCGGTCACCTCGCTTCCCTTCCACGGTCTCGTGCTCTTCTCGGCTTCTTTCTTCGTTACTGTGGCTTTGCGTCCTGCTGTTGCTCGCTCGCTGCTGCTCCGCAATGTCGATTGGATACAAGGAGTGGGCCAGTTCTCTGATGGTCGTGGAGCAGCTTGGAGACGAGTGCGAAAAGGCGACTGAGAAGCAAATGAGGGAAACCTGCAAAAAGCTACTGGGGAATTAGCTCAAATGGTAGAGCGCTCGCTTAGCATGTGAGTGATAGGGGGATCGATGCCTGCATTCTCCACTCTGCTTTTGGCTCAGAGCAATTCTCCAGAAAGAAATGTGGTCTCATGTGTCACTGAGTTCACGCCAGATGGGTCAAAGCACAGCAAACCTTTTTCTGCCATGTCATAAGCAAGACGTCTTGATTTTTGCAAAGATGGATATATGAGGCGAGAGAAGCCAAAAGAACGACTTGCGAGCATTGATTGCTTTTCTGAGCATTTGACTCAGGACCTTCGATTGAGCAGACTGATATGCTGCCTGCTGCGCGAAGAAGGCACTTGCCATGCAAGCGGCCAGGCAGCACGACCAAGTCGGGCAGCTTGCAAGGTCTTTAAATTCAGAATGCGCAGCTTGCAAAAAATCTGCGAGCCTGATAAGAAGTCAAAGCTACACTCTTGTGATTGTTAGTCACACGCGTTTTCCAGGCTGTAAAGAGTAGCTGGCGGTTGACAGTCCCACCGCGCTGCAGCATGGGCTGGTACTGAAGACGCACAGGCCACGTCACGAGTCCAGATGCGTCAACATGCTCACGGAAAACAATCATCGCACAGAAAAATCTTTGGCGCTTCCCTTCGATAGCTCAGTTGGTAGAGCGGAGGACTGTAGTGGAATATTCAGCAAAGTCATCCTTAGGTCGCTGGTTCAATTCCGGCTCGAAGGAGCTAGTGTACTTTTGGATTAAGCAGCAATTCGCTCAAACCAGTTCTCATCACTTTATGGTGCATCATGTTGCCACGAAGGAGCAGGACACCACTTTTCTCGTCTCAAACCTGAATGCACTCTGCATCCACCTTCACACAGCTGTTATGCTTGAGCATTTGTGTCTGCTCACCAGCACAGAGTTTTTTTAAATTTCAAAATTTGCATATAAAAATTTGTACAGTCCATTCAAAAGCAGTTCAGTACATTTAGCTGCGGTCAGCAATCCCATACACTACATTTGGGTGCTGACGGCAGTTCCGTTCGATACATTTCCTTGCTTTTCAGTTCAAGTACAATTCGGTACAATATGGGATACATTGTAGTACATTCAACAAACTGCAGAGCAGCAACACTTCAAAGCACTCAGCACTCCTTTTCAGGCAAAACAAGTTGGCCATCAGTCAGACAGCGCTGTCGCCTGCTCCCTCACACACAGGGCGGCCGCTACTTTCCGGTCACCTCGCTTCCCTTCCACGGTCTCGTGCTCTTCTCGGCTTCTTTCTTCGTTACTGTGGCTTCGCGTCCTGCTGTTGCTCGCTCGCTGCTGCTCCGCAATGTCGATTGGATACAAGGAGTGGGCCAGTTCTCTGATGGTCGTGGAGCAGCTTGGAGACGAGTGCGAAAAGGCGACTGTGAAGCAAATGAGGGAAACCTGCAAGAAGCTACTGGGGAATTAGCTCAAATGGTAGAGCGCTCGCTTAGCATGTGAGAGGTAGCGGGATCGATGCCTGCACTCTCCACTCTGCTTTTGGCTCAGAGCAATTCTCCAGAAAGAAATGTGGTCTCACGTGTCACTGAGTTCACGCCAGATGGGTCAAAGCACAGCAAACCTTTTTCTGCCATGTCATAAGCAAGACGTCTTGATTTTTGCAAAGATGGATATATGAGGCGAGAGAAGCCAAAAGAACGACTTGCGAGCATTGATTGCTTTTCTGAGCATTTGACTCAGGACCTTCGATTGAGCAGACTGATATGCTGCCTGCTGCGCGAAGAAGGCACTTGCCATGCAAGCGGCCAGGCAGCACGACCAAGTCGGGCAGCTTGCAAGGTCTTTAAATTCAGAATGCGCAGCTTGCAAAAAATCTGCGAGCCTGATAAGAAGTCAAAGCTACACTCTTGTGATTGTTAGTCACACGCGTTTTCCAGGCTGTAAAGAGTAGCTGGCGGTTGACAGTCCCACCGCGCTGCAGCATGGGCTGGTACTGAAGACGCACAGGCCACGCCACGAGTCCAGATGCGTCAACATGCTCACGGAAAACAATCATCGCACAGTAAAATCTTTGGCGGTTCCCTTCGATAGCTCAGTTGGTAGAACGGAGGACTCCGCAAAGTCATCCTTAGGTCGCTGGTTCAATTCCGGCTCGAAGGAGCTAGTGTACTTTTGGATTAAGCAGCAATTCGCTCAAACCAGTTCTCATCACTTTATGGTGCATCATGTTGCCACGAAGGAGCAGGACACCACTTTTCTCGTCTCAAACCTGAATGCACTCTGCATCCACCTTCACACAGCTGTTATGCTTGAGCATTTGTGTCTGCTCACCAGCACAGAGTTTTTTTAAATTTCAAAATTTGCATATAAAAATTTGTACAGTCCATTCAAAAGCAGTTCAGTACATTTAGCTGCGGTCAGCAATCCCATACACTACATTTGGGTGCTGACGGCAGTTCCGTTCGATACATTTCCTTGCTTTTCAGTTCAAGTACAATTCGGTACAATATGGGATACATTGTAGTACATTCAACAAACTGCAGAGCAGCAACACTTCAAAGCACTCAGCACTCCCTTTCAGGCAAAACAAGTTGGCCATCAGTCAGACAGCGCTGTCGCCTGCTCCCTCACACACAGGGCGGCCGCTACTTTCCGGTCACCTCGCTTCCCTTCCACGGTCTCGTGCTCTTCTCGGCTTCTTTCTTCGTTACTGTGGCTTTGCGTCCTGCTGTTGCTCGCTCGCTGCTGCTCCGCAATGTCGATTGGATACAAGGAGTGGGCCAGTTCTCTGATGGTCGTGGAGCAGCTTGGAGACGAGTGCGAAAAGGCGACTGAGAAGCAAATGAGGGAAACCTGCAAAAAGCTACTGGGGAATTAGCTCAAATGGTAGAGCGCTCGCTTAGCATGTGAGTGATAGGGGGATCGATGCCTGCATTCTCCACTCTGCTTTTGGCTCAGAGCAATTCTCCAGAAAGAAATGTGGTCTCATGTGTCACTGAGTTCACGCCAGATGGGTCAAAGCACAGCAAACCTTTTTCTGCCATGTCATAAGCAAGACGTCTTGATTTTTGCAAAGATGGATATATGAGGCGAGAGAAGCCAAAAGAACGACTTGCGAGCATTGATTGCTTTTCTGAGCATTTGACTCAGGACCTTCGATTGAGCAGACTGATATGCTGCCTGCTGCGCGAAGAAGGCACTTGCCATGCAAGCGGCCAGGCAGCACGACCAAGTCGGGCAGCTTGCAAGGTCTTTAAATTCAGAATGCGCAGCTTGCAAAAAATCTGCGAGCCTGATAAGAAGTCAAAGCTACACTCTTGTGATTGTTAGTCACACGCGTTTTCCAGGCTGTAAAGAGTAGCTGGCGGTTGACAGTCCCACCGCGCTGCAGCATGGGCTGGTACTGAAGACGCACAGGCCACGTCACGAGTCCAGATGCGTCAACATGCTCACGGAAAACAATCATCGCACAGAAAAATCTTTGGCGCTTCCCTTCGATAGCTCAGTTGGTAGAGCGGAGGACTGTAGTGGAATATTCAGCAAAGTCATCCTTAGGTCGCTGGTTCAATTCCGGCTCGAAGGAGCTAGTGTACTTTTGGATTAAGCAGCAATTCGCTCAAACCAGTTCTCATCACTTTATGGTGCATCATGTTGCCACGAAGGAGCAGGACACCACTTTTCTCGTCTCAAACCTGAATGCACTCTGCATCCACCTTCACACAGCTGTTATGCTTGAGCATTTGTGTCTGCTCACCAGCACAGAGTTTTTTTAAATTTCAAAATTTGCATATAAAAATTTGTACAGTCCATTCAAAAGCAGTTCAGTACATTTAGCTGCGGTCAGCAATCCCATACACTACATTTGGGTGCTGACGGCAGTTCCGTTCAATACATTTCCTTGCTTTTCAGTTCAAGTACAATTCGGTACAATATGGGATACATTGTAGTACATTCAACAAACTGCAGAGCAGCAACACTTCAAAGCACTCAGCACTCCCTTTCAGGCAAAACAAGTTGGCCATCAGTCAGACAGCGCTGTCGCCTGCTCCCTCACACACAGGGCGGCCGCTACTTTCCGGTCACCTCGCTTCCCTTCCACGGTCTCGTGCTCTTCTCGGCTTCTTTCTTCGTTACTGTGGCTTCGCGTCCTGCTGTTGCTCGCTCGCTGCTGCTCCGCAATGTCGATTGGATACAAGGAGTGGGCCAGTTCTCTGATGGTCGTGGAGCAGCTTGGAGACGAGTGCGAAAAGGCGACTGTGAAGCAAATGAGGGAAACCTGCAAGAAGCTACTGGGGAATTAGCTCAAATGGTAGAGCGCTCGCTTAGCATGTGAGAGGTAGCGGGATCGATGCCTGCACTCTCCACTCTGCTTTTGGCTCAGAGCAATTCTCCAGAAAGAAATGTGGTCTCACGTGTCACTGAGTTCACGCCAGATGGGTCAAAGCACAGCAAACCTTTTTCTGCCATGTCATAATCAAGACGTCTTGATTTTTGCAAAGATGGATATATGAGGCGAGAGAAGCCAAAAGAACGACTTGCGAGCATTGATTGCTTTTCTGAGCATTTGACTCAGGACCTTCGATTGAGCAGACTGATATGCTGCCTGCTGCGCGAAGAAGGCACTTGCCATGCAAGCGGCCAGGCAGCACGACCAAGTCGGGCAGCTTGCAAGGTCTTTAAATTCAGAATGCGCAGCTTGCAAAAAATCTGCGAGCCTGATAAGAAGTCAAAGCTACACTCTTGTGATTGTTAGTCACACGCGTTTTCCAGGCTGTAAAGAGTAGCTGGCGGTTGACAGTCCCACCGCGCTGCAGCATGGGCTGGCACTGAAGACGCACAGGCCACGCCACGAGTCCAGATGCGTCAACATGCTCACGGAAAACAATCATCGAACAGAAAAATCTTTGGCGCTTCCCTTCGATACCTCAGTTGGTAGAGCGGAGGACTGTAATGGAATACTCAGCAAAGTCATCCTTAGGTCGCTGGTTCAATTCCGGCTCGAAGGAGCTAGTGTACTTTTGGATTGAGCAGCAATTCGCTCAAACCAGTTCTCATCACTTTATGGTGCATCATGTTGCCACGAAGGAGCAGGACACCACTTTTCTCGTCTCAAACCTGAATGCACTCTGCATCCACCTTCACACAGCTGTTATGCTTGAGCATTTGTGTCTGCTCACGAGCACAGAGTTTTTTTAAATTTCAAGATTTGCATATAAAAATTTGTACAGTCCATTCAAAAGCAGTTCAGTACATTTAGCTGCGGTCAGCAATCCCATACACTACATTTGGGTGCTGACGGCAGTTCCGTTCGATACATTTCCTTGCTTTTCAGTTCAAGTACAATTCGGTACAATATGGGATACATTGTAGTACATTCAACAAACTGCAGAGCAGCAACACTTCAAAGCACTCAGCACTCCCTTTCAGGCAAAACAAGTTGGCTATCAGTCAGACAGCGCTGTCGCCTGCTCCCTCACACACAGGGCGGCCGCTACTTTCCGGTCACCTCGTTTCCCTTCCACGGTCTCGTGCTCTTCTCGGCTTCTTTCTTCGTTACTGTGGCTTCGCGTCCTGCTGTTGCTCGCTCGCTGCTGCTCCGCAATGTCGATTGGATACAAGGAGTGGGCCAGTTCTCTGATGGTCGTGGAGCAGCTTGGAGACGAGTGCGAAAAGGCGACTGAGAAGCAAATGAGGGAAACCTGCAAGAAGCTACTGGGGAATTAGTTCAAATGGTAGAGCGCTCGCTTAGCATGCGAGAGGTAGGGGGATTGATGCCTGCATTCTCCACTCTGCTTTTGGCTCAGAGCAATTCTCCAGAAAGAAATGTGGTCTCACGTGTCACTGAGTTCACGCCAGATGGGTCATAAGCAAGACGTCTTGATTTTTGCAAAGATGGATATATGAGGCGAGAGAAGCCAAAAGAACGACTTGCGAGCATTGATTGCTTTTCTGAGCATTTGACTCAGGACCTTCGATTGAGCAGACTGATATGCTGCCTGCTGCGCGAAGAAGGCACTTGCCATGCAAGCGGCCAGGCAGCACGACCAAGTCGGGCAGCTTGCAAGGTCTTTAAATTCAGAATGCGCAGCTTGCAAAAAATCTGCGAGCCTGATAAGAAGTCAAAGCTACACTCTTGTGATTGTTAGTCACACGCGTTTTCCAGGCTGTAAAGAGTAGCTGGCGGTTGACAGTCCCACCGCGCTGCAGCATGGGCTGGTACTGAAGACGCACAGGCCACGCCACGAGTCCAGATGCGTCAACATGCTCACGGAAAACAATCATCGCACAGTAAAATCTTTGGCGGTTCCCTTCGATAGCTCAGTTGGTAGAACGGAGGACTCAGCAAAGTCATCCTTAGGTCGCTGGTTCAATTCCGGCTCGAAGGAGCTAGTGTACTTTTGGATTAAGCAGCAATTCGCTCAAACCAGTTCTCATCACTTTATGGTGCATCATGTTGCCACGAAGGAGCAGGACACCACTTTTCTCGTCTCAAACCTGAATGCACTCTGCATCCACCTTCACACAGCTGTTATGCTTGAGCATTTGTGTCTGCTCACCAGCACAGAGTTTTTTTAAATTTCAAAATTTGCATATAAAAATTTGTACAGTCCATTCAAAAGCAGTTCAGTACATTTAGCTGCGGTCAGCAATCCCATACACTACATTTGGGTGCTGACGGCAGTTCCGTTCGATACATTTCCTTGCTTTTCAGTTCAAGTACAATTCGGTACAATATGGGATACATTGTAGTACATTCAACAAACTGCAGAGCAGCAACACTTCAAAGCACTCAGCACTCCCTTTCAGGCAAAACAAGTTGGCCATCAGTCAGACAGCGCTGTCGCCTGCTCCCTCACACACAGGGCGGCCGCTACTTTCCGGTCACCTCGCTTCCCTTCCACGGTCTCGTGCTCTTCTCGGCTTCTTTCTTCGTTACTGTGGCTTTGCGTCCTGCTGTTGCTCGCTCGCTGCTGCTCCGCAATGTCGATTGGATACAAGGAGTGGGCCAGTTCTCTGATGGTCGTGGAGCAGCTTGGAGACGAGTGCGAAAAGGCGACTGAGAAGCAAATGAGGGAAACCTGCAAAAAGCTACTGGGGAATTAGCTCAAATGGTAGAGCGCTCGCTTAGCATGTGAGTGATAGGGGGATCGATGCCTGCATTCTCCACTCTGCTTTTGGCTCAGAGCAATTCTCCAGAAAGAAATGTGGTCTCATGTGTCACTGAGTTCACGCCAGATGGGTCAAAGCACAGCAAACCTTTTTCTGCCATGTCATAAGCAAGACGTCTTGATTTTTGCAAAGATGGATATATGAGGCGAGAGAAGCCAAAAGAACGACTTGCGAGCATTGATTGCTTTTCTGAGCATTTGACTCAGGACCTTCGATTGAGCAGACTGATATGCTGCCTGCTGCGCGAAGAAGGCACTTGCCATGCAAGCGGCCAGGCAGCACGACCAAGTCGGGCAGCTTGCAAGGTCTTTAAATTCAGAATGCGCAGCTTGCAAAAAATCTGCGAGCCTGATAAGAAGTCAAAGCTACGCTCTTGTGATTGTTAGTCACACGCGTTTTCCAGGCTGTAAAGAGTAGCTGGCGGTTGACAGTCCCACCGCGCTGCAGCATGGGCTGGTACTGAAGACGCACAGGCCACGTCACGAGTCCAGATGCGTCAACATGCTCACGGAAAACAATCATCGCACAGAAAAATCTTTGGCGCTTCCCTTCGATAGCTCAGTTGGTAGAGCGGAGGACTGTAGTGGAATATTCAGCAAAGTCATCCTTAGGTCGCTGGTTCAATTCCGGCTCGAAGGAGCTAGTGTACTTTTGGATTAAGCAGCAATTCGCTCAAACCAGTTCTCATCACTTTATGGTGCATCATGTTGCCACGAAGGAGCAGGACACCACTTTTCTCGTCTCAAACCTGAATGCACTCTGCATCCACCTTCACACAGCTGTTATGCTTGAGCATTTGTGTCTGCTCACCAGCACAGAGTTTTTTTAAATTTCAAAATTTGCATATAAAAATTTGTACAGTCCATTCAAAAGCAGTTCAGTACATTTAGCTGCGGTCAGCAATCCCATACACTACATTTGGGTGCTGACGGCAGTTCCGTTCAATACATTTCCTTGCTTTTCAGTTCAAGTACAATTCGGTACAATATGGGATACATTGTAGTACATTCAACAAACTGCAGAGCAGCAACACTTCAAAGCACTCAGCACTCCCTTTCAGGCAAAACAAGTTGGCCATCAGTCAGACAGCGCTGTCGCCTGCTCCCTCACACACAGGGCGGCCGCTACTTTCCGGTCACCTCGCTTCCCTTCCACGGTCTCGTGCTCTTCTCGGCTTCTTTCTTCGTTACTGTGGCTTTACGTCCTGCTGTTGCTCGCTCGCTGCTGCTCCGCAATGTCGATTGGATACAAGGAGTGGGCCAGTTCTCTGATGGTCGTGGAGCAGCTTGGAGACGAGTGCGAAAAGGCGACTGAGAAGCAAATGAGGGAAACCTGCAAGAAGCTACTGGGGAATTAGCTCAAATGGTAGAGCGCTCGCTTAGCATGTGAGTGATAGGGGGATCGATGCCTGCATTCTCCACTCTGCTTTTGGCTCAGAGCAATTCTCCAGAAAGAAATGTGGTCTCACGTGTCACTGAGTTCACGCCAGATGGGTCAAAGCACAGCAAACCTTTTTCTGCCATGTCATAAGCAAGACGTCTTGATTTTTGCAAAGATGGATATATGAGGCGAGAGAAGCCAAAAGAACGACTTGCGAGCATTGATTGCTTTTCTGAGCATTTGACTCAGGACCTTCGATTGAGCAGACTGATATGCTGCCTGCTGCGCGAAGAAGGCACTTGCCATGCAAGCGGCCAGGCAGCACGACCAAGTCGGGCAGCTTGCAAGGTCTTTAAATTCAGAATGCGCAGCTTGCAAAAAATCTGCGAGCCTGATAAGAAGTCAAAGCTACACTCTTGTGATTGTTAGTCACACGCGTTTTCCAGGCTGTAAAGAGTAGCTGGCGGTTGACAGTCCCACCGCGCTGCAGCATGGGCTGGCACTGAAGACGCACAGGCCACGCCACGAGTCCAGATGCGTCAACATGCTCACGGAAAACAATCATCGAACAGAAAAATCTTTGGCGCTTCCCTTCGATAGCTCAGTTGGTAGAGCGGAGGACTGTAGTGGAATACTCAGCAAAGTCATCCTTAGGTCGCTGGTTCAATTCCGGCTCGAAGGAGCTAGTGTACTTTTGGATTGAGCAGCAATTCGCTCAAACCAGTTCTCATCACTTTATGGTGCATCATGTTGCCACGAAGGAGCAGGACACCACTTTTCTCGTCTCAAACCTGAATGCACTCTGCATCCACCTTCACACAGCTGTTATGCTTGAGCATTTGTGTCTGCTCACCAGCACAGAGTTTTTTTAAATTTCAAAATTTGCATATAAAAATTTGTACAGTCCATTCAAAAGCAGTTCAGTACATTTAGCTGCGGTCAGCAATCCCATACACTACATTTGGGTGCTGACGGCAGTTCCGTTCGATACATTTCCTTGCTTTTCAGTTCAAGTACAATTCGGTACAATATGGGATACATTGTAGTACATTCAACAAACTGCAGAGCAGCAACACTTCAAAGCACTCAGCACTCCCTTTCAGGCAAAACAAGTTGGCTATCAGTCAGACAGCGCTGTCGCCTGCTCCCTCACACACAGGGCGGCCGCTACTTTCCGGTCACCTCGCTTCCCTTCCACGGTCTCGTGCTCTTCTCGGCTTCTTTCTTCGTTACTGTGGCTTCGCGTCCTGCTGTTGCTCGCTCGCTGCTGCTCCGCAATGTCGATTGGATACAAGGAGTGGGCCAGTTCTCTGATGGTCGTGGAGCAGCTTGGAGACGAGTGCGAAAAGGCGACTGTGAAGCAAATGAGGGAAACCTGCAAGAAGCTACTGGGGAATTAGCTCAAATGGTAGAGCGCTCGCTTAGCATGTGAGAGGTAGCGGGATCGATGCCTGCACTCTCCACTCTGCTTTTGGCTCAGAGCAATTCTCCAGAAAGAAATGTGGTCTCACGTGTCACTGAGTTCACGCCAGATGGGTCAAAGCACAGCAAACCTTTTTCTGCCATGTCATAAGCAAGACGTCTTGATTTTTGCAAAGATGGATATATGAGGCGAGAGAAGCCAAAAGAACGACTTGCGAGCATTGATTGCTTTTCTGAGCATTTGACTCAGGACCTTCGATTGAGCAGACTGATATGCTGCCTGCTGCGCGAAGAAGGCACTTGCCATGCAAGCGGCCAGGCAGCACGACCAAGTCGGGCAGCTTGCAAGGTCTTTAAATTCAGAATGCGCAGCTTGCAAAAAATCTGCGAGCCTGATAAGAAGTCAAAGCTACACTCTTGTGATTGTTAGTCACACGCGTTTTCCAGGCTGTAAAGAGTAGCTGGCGGTTGACAGTCCCACCGCGCTGCAGCATGGGCTGGCACTGAAGACGCACAGGCCACGCCACGAGTCCAGATGCGTCAACATGCTCACGGAAAACAATCATCGAACAGAAAAATCTTTGGCGCTTCCCTTCGATAGCTCAGTTGGTAGAGCGGAGGACTGTAGTGGAATACTCAGCAAAGTCATCCTTAGGTCGCTGGTTCAATTCCGGCTCGAAGGAGCTAGTGTCCTTTTGGATTGAGCAGCAATTCGCTCAAACCAGTTCTCATCACTTTATGGTGCATCATGTTGCCACGAAGGAGCAGGACACCACTTTTCTCGTCTCAAACCTGAATGCACTCTGCATCCACCTTCACACAGCTGTTATGCTTGAGCATTTGTGTCTGCTCACCAGCACAGAGTTTTTTTAAATTTCAAAATTTGCATATAAAAATTTGTACAGTCCATTCAAAAGCAGTTCAGTACATTTAGCTGCGGTCAGCAATCCCATACACTACATTTGGGTGCTGACGGCAGTTCCGTTCGATACATTTCCTTGCTTTTCAGTTCAAGTACAATTCGGTACAATATGGGATACATTGTAGTACATTCAACAAACTGCAGAGCAGCAACACTTCAAAGCACTCAGCACTCCCTTTCAGGCAAAACAAGTTGGCTATCAGTCAGACAGCGCTGTCGCCTGCTCCCTCACACACAGGGCGGCCGCTACTTTCCGGTCACCTCGTTTCCCTTCCACGGTCTCGTGCTCTTCTCGGCTTCTTTCTTCGTTACTGTGGCTTCGCGTCCTGCTGTTGCTCGCTCGCTGCTGCTCCGCAATGTCGATTGGATACAAGGAGTGGGCCAGTTCTCTGATGGTCGTGGAGCAGCTTGGAGACGAGTGCGAAAAGGCGACTGAGAAGCAAATGAGGGAAACCTGCAAGAAGCTACTGGGGAATTAGTTCAAATGGTAGAGCGCTCGATTAGCATGCGAGAGGTAGGGGGATTGATGCCTGCATTCTCCACTCTGCTTTTGGCTCAGAGCAATTCTCCAGAAAGAAATGTGGTCTCACGTGTCACTGAGTTCACGCCAGATGGGTCATAAGCAAGACGTCTTGATTTTTGCAAAGATGGATATATGAGGCGAGAGAAGCCAAAAGAACGACTTGCGAGCATTGATTGCTTTTCTGAGCATTTGACTCAGGACCTTCGATTGAGCAGACTGATATGCTGCCTGCTTCGCGAAGAAGGCACTTGCCATGCAAGCGGCCAGGCAGCACGACCAAGTCGGGCAGCTTGCAAGGTCTTTAAATTCAGAATGCGCAGCTTGCAAAAAATCTGCGAGCCTGATAAGAAGTCAAAGCTACACTCTTGTGATTGTTAGTCACACGCGTTTTCCAGGCTGTAAAGAGTAGCTGGCGGTTGACAGTCCCACCGCGCTGCAGCATGGGCTGGTACTGAAGACGCACAGGCCACGCCACGAGTCCAGATGCGTCAACATGCTCACGGAAAACAATCATCGCACAGTAAAATCTTTGGCGGTTCCCTTCGATAGCTCAGTTGGTAGAACGGAGGACTCAGCAAAGTCATCCTTAGGTCGCTGGTTCAATTCCGGCTCGAAGGAGCTAGTGTACTTTTGGATTAAGCAGCAATTCGCTCAAACCAGTTCTCATCACTTTATGGTGCATCATGTTGCCACGAAGGAGCAGGACACCACTTTTCTCATCTCAAACCTGAATGCACTCTGCATCCACCTTCACACAGCTGTTATGCTTGAGCATTTGTGTCTGCTCACCAGCACAGAGTTTTTTTAAATTTCAAAATTTGCATATAAAAATTTGTACAGTCCATTCAAAAGCAGTTCAGTACATTTAGCTGCGGTCAGCAATCCCATACACTACATTTGGGTGCTGACGGCAGTTCCGTTCGATACATTTCCTTGCTTTTCAGTTCAAGTACAATTCGGTACAATATGGGATACATTGTAGTACATTCAACAAACTGCAGAGCAGCAACACTTCAAAGCACTCAGCACTCCCTTTCAGGCAAAACAAGTTGGCCATCAGTCAGACAGCGCTGTCGCCTGCTCCCTCACACACAGGGCGGCCGCTACTTTCCGGTCACCTCGCTTCCCTTCCACGGTCTCGTGCTCTTCTCGGCTTCTTTCTTCGTTACTGTGGCTTTGCGTCCTGCTGTTGCTCGCTCGCTGCTGCTCCGCAATGTCGATTGGATACAAGGAGTGGGCCAGTTCTCTGATGGTCGTGGAGCAGCTTGGAGACGAGTGCGAAAAGGCGACTGAGAAGCAAATGAGGGAAACCTGCAAAAAGCTACTGGGGAATTAGCTCAAATGGTAGAGCGCTCGCTTAGCATGTGAGTGATAGGGGGATCGATGCCTGCATTCTCCACTCTGCTTTTGGCTCAGAGCAATTCTCCAGAAAGAAATGTGGTCTCATGTGTCACTGAGTTCACGCCAGATGGGTCAAAGCACAGCAAACCTTTTTCTGCCATGTCATAAGCAAGACGTCTTGATTTTTGCAAAGATGGATATATGAGGCGAGAGAAGCCAAAAGAACGACTTGCGAGCATTGATTGCTTTTCTGAGCATTTGACTCAGGACCTTCGATTGAGCAGACTGATATGCTGCCTGCTGCGCGAAGAAGGCACTTGCCATGCAAGCGGCCAGGCAGCACGACCAAGTCGGGCAGCTTGCAAGGTCTTTAAATTCAGAATGCGCAGCTTGCAAAAAATCTGCGAGCCTGATAAGAAGTCAAAGCTACACTCTTGTGATTGTTAGTCACACGCGTTTTCCAGGCTGTAAAGAGTAGCTGGCGGTTGACAGTCCCACCGCGCTGCAGCATGGGCTGGTACTGAAGACGCACAGGCCACGTCACGAGTCCAGATGCGTCAACATGCTCACGGAAAACAATCATCGCACAGAAAAATCTTTGGCGCTTCCCTTCGATAGCTCAGTTGGTAGAACGGAGGACTGTAGTGGAATATTCAGCAAAGTCATCCTTAGGTCGCTGGTTCAATTCCGGCTCGAAGGAGCTAGTGTACTTTTGGATTAAGCAGCAATTCGCTCAAACCAGTTCTCATCACTTTATGGTGCATCATGTTGCCACGAAGGAGCAGGACACCACTTTTCTCGTCTCAAACCTGAATGCACTCTGCATCCACCTTCACACAGCTGTTATGCTTGAGCATTTGTGTCTGCTCACCAGCACAGAGTTTTTTTAAATTTCAAAATTTGCATATAAAAATTTGTACAGTCCATTCAAAAGCAGTTCAGTACATTTAGCTGCGGTCAGCAATCCCATACACTACATTTGGGTGCTGACGGCAGTTCCGTTCGATACATTTCCTTGCTTTTCAGTTCAAGTACAATTCGGTACAATATGGGATACATTGTAGTACATTCAACAAACTGCAGAGCAGCAACACTTCAAAGCACTCAGCACTCCCTTTCAGGCAAAACAAGTTGGCTATCAGTCAGACAGCGCTGTCGCCTGCTCCCTCACACACAGGGCAGCTGCTACTTTCCGGTCACCTCGCTTCCCTTCCACGGTCTCGTGCTCTTCTCGGCTTCTTTCTTCGTTACTGTGGCTTCGCGTCCTGCTGTTGCTCGCTCGCTGCTGCTCCGCAATGTCGATTGGATACAAGGAGTGGGCCAGTTCTCTGATGGTCGTGGAGCAGCTTGGAGACGAGTGCGAAAAGGCGACTGAGAAGCAAATGAGGGAAACCTGCAAAAAGCTACTGGGGAATTAGCTCAAATGGTAGAGCGCTCGCTTAGCATGTGAGTGATAGGGGGATCGATGCCTGCATTCTCCACTCTGCTTTTGGCTCAGAGCAATTCTCCAGAAAGAAATGTGGTCTCATGTGTCACTGAGTTCACGCCAGATGGGTCAAAGCACAGCAAACCTTTTTCTGCCATGTCATAAGCAAGACGTCTTGATTTTTGCAAAGATGGATATATGAGGCGAGAGAAGCCAAAAGAACGACTTGCGAGCATTGATTGCTTTTCTGAGCATTTGACTCAGGACCTTCGATTGAGCAGACTGATATGCTGCCTGCTGCGCGAAGAAGGCACTTGCCATGCAAGCGGCCAGGCAGCACGACCAAGTCGGGCAGCTTGCAAGGTCTTTAAATTCAGAATGCGCAGCTTGCAAAAAATCTGCGAGCCTGATAAGAAGTCAAAGCTACACTCTTGTGATTGTTAGTCACACGCGTTTTCCAGGCTGTAAAGAGTAGCTGGCGGTTGACAGTCCCACCGCGCTGCAGCATGGGCTGGTACTGAAGACGCACAGGCCACGTCACGAGTCCAGATGCGTCAACATGCTCACGGAAAACAATCATCGCACAGAAAAATCTTTGGCGCTTCCCTTCGATAGCTCAGTTGGTAGAGCGGAGGACTGTAGTGGAATATTCAGCAAAGTCATCCTTAGGTCGCTGGTTCAATTCCGGCTCGAAGGAGCTAGTGTACTTTTGGATTAAGCAGCAATTCGCTCAAACCAGTTCTCATCACTTTATGGTGCATCATGTTGCCACGAAGGAGCAGGACACCACTTTTCTCGTCTCAAACCTGAATGCACTCTGCATCCACCTTCACACAGCTGTTATGCTTGAGCATTTGTGTCTGCTCACCAGCACAGAGTTTTTTTAAATTTCAAAATTTGCATATAAAAATTTGTACAGTCCATTCAAAAGCAGTTCAGTACATTTAGCTGCGGTCAGCAATCCCATACACTACATTTGGGTGCTGACGGCAGTTCCGTTCGATACATTTCCTTGCTTTTCAGTTCAAGTACAATTCGGTACAATATGGGATACATTGTAGTACATTCAACAAACTGCAGAGCAGCAACACTTCAAAGCACTCAGCACTCCCTTTCAGGCAAAACAAGTTGGCTATCAGTCAGACAGCGCTGTCGCCTGCTCCCTCACACACAGGGCAGCTGCTACTTTCCGGTCACCTCGCTTCCCTTCCACGGTCTCGTGCTCTTCTCGGCTTCTTTCTTCGTTACTGTGGCTTCGCGTCCTGCTGTTGCTCGCTCGCTGCTGCTCCGCAATGTCGATTGGATACAAGGAGTGGGCCAGTTCTCTGATGGTCGTGGAGCAGCTTGGAGACGAGTGCGAAAAGGCGACTGAGAAGCAAATGAGGGAAACCTGCAAAAAGCTACTGGGGAATTAGCTCAAATGGTAGAGCGCTCGCTTAGCATGTGAGTGATAGGGGGATCGATGCCTGCATTCTCCACTCTGCTTTTGGCTCAGAGCAATTCTCCAGAAAGAAATGTGGTCTCATGTGTCACTGAGTTCACGCCAGATGGGTCAAAGCACAGCAAACCTTTTTCTGCCATGTCATAAGCAAGACGTCTTGATTTTTGCAAAGATGGATATATGAGGCGAGAGAAGCCAAAAGAACGACTTGCGAGCATTGATTGCTTTTCTGAGCATTTGACTCAGGACCTTCGATTGAGCAGACTGATATGCTGCCTGCTGCGCGAAGAAGGCACTTGCCATGCAAGCGGCCAGGCAGCACGACCAAGTCGGGCAGCTTGCAAGGTCTTTAAATTCAGAATGCGCAGCTTGCAAAAAATCTGCGAGCCTGATAAGAAGTCAAAGCTACACTCTTGTGATTGTTAGTCACACGCGTTTCCAGGCTGTAAAGAGTAGCTGGCGGTTGACAGTCCCACCGCGCTGCAGCATGGGCTGGTACTGAAGACGCACAGGCCACGTCACGAGTCCAGATGCGTCAACATGCTCACGGAAAACAATCATCGCACAGAAAAATCTTTGGCGCTTCCCTTCGATAGCTCAGTTGGTAGAGCGGAGGACTGTAGTGGAATATTCAGCAAAGTCATCCTTAGGTCGCTGGTTCAATTCCGGCTCGAAGGAGCTAGTGTACTTTTGGATTAAGCAGCAATTCGCTCAAACCAGTTCTCATCACTTTATGGTGCATCATGTTGCCACGAAGGAGCAGGACACCACTTTTCTCGTCTCAAACCTGAATGCACTCTGCATCCACCTTCACACAGCTGTTATGCTTGAGCATTTGTGTCTGCTCACCAGCACAGAGTTTTTTTAAATTTCAAAATTTGCATATAAAAATTTGTACAGTCCATTCAAAAGCAGTTCAGTACATTTAGCTGCGGTCAGCAATCCTATACAGTACATTTGGGTGCTGACGGCAGTTCCGTTCAATACATTTCCTTGCTTTTCAGTTCAAGTACAATTCGGTACAATATGGGATACATTGTAGTACATTCAACAAACTGCAGAGCAGCAACACTTCAAAGCACTCAGCACTCCCTTTCAGGCAAAACAAGTTGGCCATCAGTCAGACAGCGCTGTCGCCTGCTCCCTCACACACAGGGCGGCCGCTACTTTCCGGTCACCTCGCTTCCCTTCCACGGTCTCGTGCTCTTCTCGGCTTCTTTCTTCGTTACTGTGGCTTTACGTCCTGCTGTTGCTCACTCGCTGCTGCTCCGCAATGTCGATTGGATACAAGGAGTGGGCCAGTTCTCTGATGGTCGTGGAGCAGCTTGGAGACGAGTGCGAAAAGGCGACTGAGAAGCAAATGAGGGAAACCTGCAAGAAGCTACTGGGGAATTAGCTCAAATGGTAGAGCGCTCGCTTAGCATGTGAGTGATAGGGGGATCGATGCCTGCATTCTCCACTCTGCTTTTGGCTCAGAGCAATTCTCCAGAAAGAAATGTGGTCTCACGTGTCACTGAGTTCACGCCAGATGGGTCAAAGCACAGCAAACCTTTTTCTGCCATGTCATAAGCAAGACGTCTTGATTTTTGCAAAGATGGATATATGAGGCGAGAGAAGCCAAAAGAACGACTTGCGAGCATTGATTGCTTTTCTGAGCATTTGACTCAGGACCTTCGATTGAGCAGACTGATATGCTGCCTGCTGCGCGAAGAAGGCACTTGCCATGCAAGCGGCCAGGCAGCACGACCAAGTCGGGCAGCTTGCAAGGTCTTTAAATTCAGAATGCGCAGCTTGCAAAAAATCTGCGAGCCTGATAAGAAGTCAAAGCTACACTCTTGTGATTGTTAGTCACACGCGTTTTCCAGGCTGTAAAGAGTAGCTGGCGGTTGACAGTCCCACCGCGCTGCAGCATGGGCTGGCACTGAAGACGCACAGGCCACGCCACGAGTCCAGATGCGTCAACATGCTCACGGAAAACAATCATCGAACAGAAAAATCTTTGGCACTTCCCTTCGATAGCTCAGTTGGTAGAGCGGAGGACTGTAGTGGAATACTCAGCAAAGTCATCCTTAGGTCGCTGGTTCAATTCCGGCTCGAAGGAGCTAGTGTACTTTTGGATTGAGCAGCAATTCGCTCAAACCAGTTCTCATCACTTTATGGTGCATCATGTTGCCACGAAGGAGCAGGACACCACTTTTCTCGTCTCAAACCTGAATGCACTCTGCATCCACCTTCACACAGCTGTTATGCTTGAGCATTTGTGTCTGCTCACCAGCACAGAGTTTTTTTAAATTTCAAAATTTGCATATAAAAATTTGTACAGTCCATTCAAAAGCAGTTCAGTACATTTAGCTGCGGTCAGCAATCCCATACACTACATTTGGGTGCTGACGGCAGTTCCGTTCGATACATTTCCTTGCTTTTCAGTTCAAGTACAATTCGGTACAATATGGGATACATTGTAGTACATTCAACAAACTGCAGAGCAGCAACACTTCAAAGCACTCAGCACTCCCTTTCAGGCAAAACAAGTTGGCTATCAGTCAGACAGCGCTGTCGCCTGCTCCCTCACACACAGGGCGGCCGCTACTTTCCGGTCACCTCGCTTCCCTTCCACGGTCTCGTGCTCTTCTCGGCTTCTTTCTTCGTTACTGTGGCTTCGCGTCCTGCTGTTGCTCGCTCGCTGCTGCTCCGCAATGTCGATTGGATACAAGGAGTGGGCCAGTTCTCTGATGGTCGTGGAGCAGCTTGGAGACGAGTGCGAAAAGGCGACTGTGAAGCAAATGAGGGAAACCTGCAAGAAGCTACTGGGGAATTAGCTCAAATGGTAGAGCGCTCGCTTAGCATGTGAGAGGTAGCGGGATCGATGCCTGCACTCTCCACTCTGCTTTTGGCTCAGAGCAATTCTCCAGAAAGAAATGTGGTCTCACGTGTCACTGAGTTCACGCCAGATGGGTCAAAGCACAGCAAACCTTTTTCTGCCATGTCATAAGCAAGACGTCTTGATTTTTGCAAAGATGGATATATGAGGCGAGAGAAGCCAAAAGAACGACTTGCGAGCATTGATTGCTTTTCTGAGCATTTGACTCAGGACCTTCGATTGAGCAGACTGATATGCTGCCTGCTGCGCGAAGAAGGCACTTGCCATGCAAGCGGCCAGGCAGCACGACCAAGTCGGGCAGCTTGCAAGGTCTTTAAATTCAGAATGCGCAGCTTGCAAAAAATCTGCGAGCCTGATAAGAAGTCAAAGCTACACTCTTGTGATTGTTAGTCACACGCGTTTTCCAGGCTGTAAAGAGTAGCTGGCGGTTGACAGTCCCACCGCGCTGCAGCATGGGCTGGCACTGAAGACGCACAGGCCACGCCACGAGTCCAGATGCGTCAACATGCTCACGGAAAACAATCATCGAACAGAAAAATCTTTGGCGCTTCCCTTCGATAGCTCAGTTGGTAGAGCGGAGGACTGTAGTGGAATACTCAGCAAAGTCATCCTTAGGTCGCTGGTTCAATTCCGGCTCGAAGGAGCTAGTGTCCTTTTGGATTGAGCAGCAATTCGCTCAAACCAGTTCTCATCACTTTATGGTGCATCATGTTGCCACGAAGGAGCAGGACACCACTTTTCTCGTCTCAAACCTGAATGCACTCTGCATCCACCTTCACACAGCTGTTATGCTTGAGCATTTGTGTCTGCTCACCAGCGCAGAGTTTTTTTAAATTTCAAAATTTGCATATAAAAATTTGTACAGTCCATTCAAAAGCAGTTCAGTACATTTAGCTGCGGTCAGCAATCCCATACACTACATTTGGGTGCTGACGGCAGTTCCGTTCGATACATTTCCTTGCTTTTCAGTTCAAGTACAATTCGGTACAATATGGGATACATTGTAGTACATTCAACAAACTGCAGAGCAGCAACACTTCAAAGCACTCAGCACTCCCTTTCAGGCAAAACAAGTTGGCTATCAGTCAGACAGCGCTGTCGCCTGCTCCCTCACACACAGGGCGGCCGCTACTTTCCGGTCACCTCGTTTCCCTTCCACGGTCTCGTGCTCTTCTCGGCTTCTTTCTTCGTTACTGTGGCTTCGCGTCCTGCTGTTGCTCGCTCGCTGCTGCTCCGCAATGTCGATTGGATACAAGGAGTGGGCCAGTTCTCTGATGGTCGTGGAGCAGCTTGGAGACGAGTGCGAAAAGGCGACTGAGAAGCAAATGAGGGAAACCTGCAAGAAGCTACTGGGGAATTAGTTCAAATGGTAGAGCGCTCGCTTAGCATGCGAGAGGTAGGGGGATTGATGCCTGCATTCTCCACTCTGCTTTTGGCTCAGAGCAATTCTCCAGAAAGAAATGTGGTCTCACGTGTCACTGAGTTCACGCCAGATGGGTCATAAGCAAGACGTCTTGATTTTTGCAAAGATGGATATATGAGGCGAGAGAAGCCAAAAGAACGACTTGCGAGCATTGATTGCTTTTCTGAGCATTTGACTCAGGACCTTCGATTGAGCAGACTGATATGCTGCCTGCTGCGCGAAGAAGGCACTTGCCATGCAAGCGGCCAGGCAGCACGACCAAGTCGGGCAGCTTGCAAGGTCTTTAAATTCAGAATGCGCAGCTTGCAAAAAATCTGCGAGCCTGATAAGAAGTCAAAGCTACACTCTTGTGATTGTTAGTCACACGCGTTTTCCAGGCTGTAAAGAGTAGCTGGCGGTTGACAGTCCCACCGCGCTGCAGCATGGGCTGGTACTGAAGACGCACAGGCCACGCCACGAGTCCAGATGCGTCAACATGCTCACGGAAAACAATCATCGCACAGTAAAATCTTTGGCGGTTCCCTTCGATAGCTCAGTTGGTAGAACGGAGGACTCAGCAAAGTCATCCTTAGGTCGCTGGTTCAATTCCGGCTCGAAGGAGCTAGTGTACTTTTGGATTAAGCAGCAATTCGCTCAAACCCGTTCTCATCACTTTATGGTGCATCATGTTGCCACGAAGGAGCAGGACACCACTTTTCTCGTCTCAAACCTGAATGCACTCTGCATCCACCTTCACACAGCTGTTATGCTTGAGCATTTGTGTCTGCTCACCAGCACAGAGTTTTTTTAAATTTCAAAATTTGCATATAAAAATTTGTACAGTCCATTCAAAAGCAGTTCAGTACATTTAGCTGCGGTCAGCAATCCCATACACTACATTTGGGTGCTGACGGCAGTTCCGTTCGATACATTTCCTTGCTTTTCAGTTCAAGTACAATTCGGTACAATATGGGATACATTGTAGTACATTCAACAAACTGCAGAGCAGCAACACTTCAAAGCACTCAGCACTCCCTTTCAGGCAAAACAAGTTGGCCATCAGTCAGACAGCGCTGTCGCCTGCTCCCTCACACACAGGGCGGCCGCTACTTTCCGGTCACCTCGCTTCCCTTCCACGGTCTCGTGCTCTTCTCGGCTTCTTTCTTCGTTACTGTGGCTTTGCGTCCTGCTGTTGCTCGCTCGCTGCTGCTCCGCAATGTCGATTGGATACAAGGAGTGGGCCAGTTCTCTGATGGTCGTGGAGCAGCTTGGAGACGAGTGCGAAAAGGCGACTGAGAAGCAAATGAGGGAAACCTGCAAAAAGCTACTGGGGAATTAGCTCAAATGGTAGAGCGCTCGCTTAGTATGTGAGTGATAGGGGGATCGATGCCTGCATTCTCCACTCTGCTTTTGGCTCAGAGCAATTCTCCAGAAAGAAATGTGGTCTCATGTGTCACTGAGTTCACGCCAGATGGGTCAAAGCACAGCAAACCTTTTTCTGCCATGTCATAAGCAAGACGTCTTGATTTTTGCAAAGATGGATATATGAGGCGAGAGAAGCCAAAAGAACGACTTGCGAGCATTGATTGCTTTTCTGAGCATTTGACTCAGGACCTTCGATTGAGCAGACTGATATGCTGCCTGCTGCGCGAAGAAGGCACTTGCCATGCAAGCGGCCAGGCAGCACGACCAAGTCGGGCAGCTTGCAAGGTCTTTAAATTCAGAATGCGCAGCTTGCAAAAAATCTGCGAGCCTGATAAGAAGTCAAAGCTACACTCTTGTGATTGTTAGTCACACGCGTTTTCCAGGCTGTAAAGAGTAGCTGGCGGTTGACAGTCCCACCGCGCTGCAGCATGGGCTGGTACTGAAGACGCACAGGCCACGTCACGAGTCCAGATGCGTCAACATGCTCACGGAAAACAATCATCGCACAGAAAAATCTTTGGCGCTTCCCTTCGATAGCTCAGTTGGTAGAGCGGAGGACTGTAGTGGAATATTCAGCAAAGTCATCCTTAGGTCGCTGGTTCAATTCCGGCTCGAAGGAGCTAGTGTACTTTTGGATTAAGCAGCAATTCGCTCAAACCAGTTCTCATCACTTTATGGTGCATCATGTTGCCACGAAGGAGCAGGACACCACTTTTCTCGTCTCAAACCTGAATGCACTCTGCATCCACCTTCACACAGCTGTTATGCTTGAGCATTTGTGTCTGCTCACCAGCACAGAGTTTTTTTAAATTTCAAAATTTGCATATAAAAATTTGTACAGTCCATTCAAAAGCAGTTCAGTACATTTAGCTGCGGTCAGCAATCCCATACACTACATTTGGGTGCTGACGGCAGTTCCGTTCAATACATTTCCTTGCTTTTCAGTTCAAGTACAATTCGGTACAATATGGGATACATTGTAGTACATTCAACAAACTGCAGAGCAGCAACACTTCAAAGCACTCAGCACTCCCTTTCAGGCAAAACAAGTTGGCCATCAGTCAGACAGCGCTGTCGCCTGCTCCCTCACACACAGGGCGGCCGCTACTTTCCGGTCACCTCGCTTCCCTTCCACGGTCTCGTGCTCTTCTCGGCTTCTTTCTTCGTTACTGTGGCTTTACGTCCTGCTGTTGCTCGCTCGCTGCTGCTCCGCAATGTCGATTGGATACAAGGAGTGGGCCAGTTCTCTGATGGTCGTGGAGCAGCTTGGAGAC
Organism: Pristiophorus japonicus; assembly: GCF_044704955.1. Classification (NCBI taxonomy): domain Eukaryota; kingdom Metazoa; phylum Chordata; class Chondrichthyes; family Pristiophoridae; genus Pristiophorus; species Pristiophorus japonicus. The sequence continues at coordinate 1,139,950 of NW_027251767.1, read as the reverse complement.
GAGTGCGAAAAGGCGACTGAGAAGCAAATGAGGGAAACCTGCAAGAAGCTACTGGGGAATTAGCTCAAATGGTAGAGCGCTCGCTTAGCATGTGAGTGATAGGGGGATCGATGCCTGCATTCTCCACTCTGCTTTTGGCTCAGAGCAATTCTCCAGAAAGAAATGTGGTCTCACGTGTCACTGAGTTCACGCCAGATGGGTCAAAGCACAGCAAACCTTTTTCTGCCATGTCATAAGCAAGACGTCTTGATTTTTGCAAAGATGGATATATGAGGCGAGAGAAGCCAAAAGAACGACTTGCGAGCATTGATTGCTTTTCTGAGCATTTGACTCAGGACCTTCGATTGAGCAGACTGATATGCTGCCTGCTGCGCGAAGAAGGCACTTGCCATGCAAGCGGCCAGGCAGCACGACCAAGTCGGGCAGCTTGCAAGGTCTTTAAATTCAGAATGCGCAGCTTGCAAAAAATCTGCGAGCCTGATAAGAAGTCAAAGCTACACTCTTGTGATTGTTAGTCACACGCGTTTTCTAGGCTGTAAAGAGTAGCTGGCGGTTGACAGTCCCACCGCGCTGCAGCATGGGCTGGCACTGAAGACGCACAGGCCACGCCACGAGTCCAGATGCGTCAACATGCTCACGGAAAACAATCATCGAACAGAAAAATATTTGGCGCTTCCCTTCGATAGCTCAGTTGGTAGAGCGGAGGACTGTAGTGGAATACTCAGCAAAGTCATCCTTAGGTCGCTGGTTCAATTCCGGCTCGAAGGAGCTAGTGTACTTTTGGATTGAGCAGCAATTCGCTCAAACCAGTTCTCATCACTTTATGGTGCATCATGTTGCCACGAAGGAGCAGGACACCACTTTTCTCGTCTCAAACCTGAATGCACTCTGCATCCACCTTCACACAGCTGTTATGCTTGAGCATTTGTGTCTGCTCACCAGCACAGAGTTTTTTTAAATTTCAAAATTTGCATATAAAAATTTGTACAGTCCATTCAAAAGCAGTTCAGTACATTTAGCTGCGGTCAGCAATCCCATACACTACATTTGGGTGCTGACGGCAGTTCCGTTCGATACATTTCCTTGCTTTTCAGTTCAAGTACAATTCGGTACAATATGGGATACATTGTAGTACATTCAACAAACTGCAGAGCAGCAACACTTCAAAGCACTCAGCACTCCCTTTCAGGCAAAACAAGTTGGCTATCAGTCAGACAGCGCTGTCGCCTGCTCCCTCACACACAGGGCGGCCGCTACTTTCCGGTCACCTCGCTTCCCTTCCACGGTCTCGTGCTCTTCTCGGCTTCTTTCTTCGTTACTGTGGCTTCGCGTCCTGCTGTTGCTCGCTCGCTGCTGCTCCGCAATGTCGATTGGATACAAGGAGTGGGCCAGTTCTCTGATGGTCGTGGAGCAGCTTGGAGACGAGTGCGAAAAGGCGACTGAGAAGCACATGAGGGAAACCTGCAAGAAGCTACTGGGGAATTAGCTCAAATGGTAGAGCGCTCGCTTAGCATGTGAGTGATAGGGGGATCAATGCCTGCATTCTTCACTCTGCTTTTGGCTCAGAGCAATTCTCCAGAAAGAAATGTGGTCTCACGTGTCACTGAGTTCACGCCAGATGGGTCAAAGCACAGCAAACATTTTTCTGCCATGTCATAAGCAAGACGTCTTGATTTTTGCAAAGATGGATATATGAGGCGAGAGAAGCCAAAAGAACGACTTGCGAGCATTGATTGCTTTTCTGAGCATTTGACTCAGGACCTTCGATTGAGCAGACTGATATGCTGCCTGCTGCGCGAAGAAGGCACTTGCCATGCAAGCGGCCAGGCAGCACGACCAAGTCGGGCAGCTTGCAAGGTCTTTAAATTCAGAATGCGCAGCTTGCAAAAAATCTGCGAGCCTGATAAGAAGTCAAAGCTACACTCTTGTGATTGTTAGTCACACGCGTTTTCCAGGCTGTAAAGAGTAGCTGGCGGTTGACAGTCCCACCGCGCTGCAGCATGGGCTGGTACTGAAGACGCACAGGCCACGCCACGAGTCCAGATGCGTCAACATGCTCACGGAAAACAATCATCGCACAGTAAAATCTTTGGCGGTTCCCTTCGATAGCTCAGTTGGTAGAACGGAGGACTCAGCAAAGTCATCCTTAGGTCGCTGGTTCAATTCCGGCTCGAAGGAGCTAGTGTACTTTTGGATTAAGCAGCAATTCGCTCAAACCAGTTCTCATCACTTTATGGTGCATCATGTTGCCACGAAGGAGCAGGACACCACTTTTCTCGTCTCAAACCTGAATGCACTCTGCATCCACCTTCACACAGCTGTTATGCTTGAGCATTTGTGTCTGCTCACCAGCACAGAGTTTTTTTAAATTTCAAAATTTGCATATAAAAATTTGTACAGTCCATTCAAAAGCAGTTCAGTACATTTAGCTGCGGTCAGCAATCCCATACACTACATTTGGGTGCTGACGGCAGTTCCGTTCGATACATTTCCTTGCTTTTCAGTTCAAGTACAATTCGGTACAATATGGGATACATTGTAGTACATTCAACAAACTGCAGAGCAGCAACACTTCAAAGCACTCAGCACTCCCTTTCAGGCAAAACAAGTTGGCCATCAGTCAGACAGCGCTGTCGCCTGCTCCCTCACACACAGGGCGGCCGCTACTTTCCGGTCACCTCGCTTCCCTTCCACGGTCTCGTGCTCTTCTCGGCTTCTTTCTTCGTTACTGTGGCTTTGCGTCCTGCTGTTGCTCGCTCGCTGCTGCTCCGCAATGTCGATTGGATACAAGGAGTGGGCCAGTTCTCTGATGGTCGTGGAGCAGCTTGGAGACGAGTGCGAAAAGGCGACTGAGAAGCAAATGAGGGAAACCTGCAAAAAGCTACTGGGGAATTAGCTCAAATGGTAGAGCGCTCGCTTAGCATGTGAGTGATAGGGGGATCGATGCCTGCATTCTCCACTCTGCTTTTGGCTCAGAGCAATTCTCCAGAAAGAAATGTGGTCTCATGTGTCACTGAGTTCACGCCAGATGGGTCAAAGCACAGCAAACCTTTTTCTGCCATGTCATAAGCAAGACGTCTTGATTTTTGCAAAGATGGATATATGAGGCGAGAGAAGCCAAAAGAACGACTTGCGAGCATTGATTGCTTTTCTGAGCATTTGACTCAGGACCTTCGATTGAGCAGACTGATATGCTGCCTGCTGCGCGAAGAAGGCACTTGCCATGCAAGCGGCCAGGCAGCACGACCAAGTCGGGCAGCTTGCAAGGTCTTTAAATTCAGAATGCGCAGCTTGCAAAAAATCTGCGAGCCTGATAAGAAGTCAAAGCTACACTCTTGTGATTGTTAGTCACACGCGTTTTCCAGGCTGTAAAGAGTAGCTGGCGGTTGACAGTCCCACCGCGCTGCAGCATGGGCTGGTACTGAAGACGCACAGGCCACGTCACGAGTCCAGATGCGTCAACATGCTCACGGAAAACAATCATCGCACAGAAAAATCTTTGGCGCTTCCCTTCGATAGCTCAGTTGGTAGAGCGGAGGACTGTAGTGGAATATTCAGCAAAGTCATCCTTAGGTCGCTGGTTCAATTCCGGCTCGAAGGAGCTAGTGTACTTTTGGATTAAGCAGCAATTCGCTCAAACCAGTTCTCATCACTTTATGGTGCATCATGTTGCCACGAAGGAGCAGGACACCACTTTTCTCGTCTCAAACCTGAATGCACTCTGCATCCACCTTCACACAGCTGTTATGCTTGAGCATTTGTGTCTGCTCACCAGCACAGAGTTTTTTTAAATTTCAAAATTTGCATATAAAAATTTGTACAGTCCATTCAAAAGCAGTTCAGTACATTTAGCTGCGGTCAGCAATCCCATACACTACATTTGGGTGCTGACGGCAGTTCCGTTCAATACATTTCCTTGCTTTTCAGTTCAAGTACAATTCGGTACAATATGGGATACATTGTAGTACATTCAACAAACTGCAGAGCAGCAACACTTCAAAGCACTCAGCACTCCCTTTCAGGCAAAACAAGTTGGCCATCAGTCAGACAGCGCTGTCGCCTGCTCCCTCACACACAGGGCGGCCGCTACTTTCCGGTCACCTCGCTTCCCTTCCACGGTCTCGTGCTCTTCTCGTCTTCTTTCTTCGTTACTGTGGCTTTACGTCCTGCTGTTGCTCGCTCGCTGCTGCTCCGCAATGTCGATTGGATACAAGGAGTGGGCCAGTTCTCTGATGGTCGTGGAGCAGCTTGGAGACGAGTGCGAAAAGGCGACTGAGAAGCAAATGAGGGAAACCTGCAAGAAGCTACTGGGGAATTAGCTCAAATGGTAGAGCGCTGGCTTAGCATGTGAGTGATAGGGGGATCGATGCCTGCATTCTCCACTCTGCTTTTGGCTCAGAGCAATTCTCCAGAAAGAAATGTGGTCTCACGTGTCACTGAGTTCACGCCAGATGGGTCAAAGCACAGCAAACCTTTTTCTGCCATGTCATAAGCAAGACGTCTTGATTTTTGCAAAGATGGATATATGAGGCGAGAGAAGCCAAAAGAACGACTTGCGAGCATTGATTGCTTTTCTGAGCATTTGACTCAGGACCTTCGATTGAGCAGACTGATATGCTGCCTGCTGCGCGAAGAAGGCACTTGCCATGCAAGCGGCCAGGCAGCACGACCAAGTCGGGCAGCTTGCAAGGTCTTTAAATTCAGAATGCGCAGCTTGCAAAAAATCTGCGAGCCTGATAAGAAGTCAAAGCTACACTCTTGTGATTGTTAGTCACACGCGTTTTCTAGGCTGTAAAGAGTAGCTGGCGGTTGACAGTCCCACCGCGCTGCAGCATGGGCTGGCACTGAAGACGCACAGGCCACGCCACGAGTCCAGATGCGTCAACATGCTCACGGAAAACAATCATCGAACAGAAAAATATTTGGCGCTTCCCTTCGATAGCTCAGTTGGTAGAGCGGAGGACTGTAGTGGAATACTCAGCAAAGTCATCCTTAGGTCGCTGGTTCAATTCCGGCTCGAAGGAGCTAGTGTACTTTTGGATTGAGCAGCAATTCGCTCAAACCAGTTCTCATCACTTTATGGTGCATCATGTTGCCACGAAGGAGCAGGACACCACTTTTCTCGTCTCAAACCTGAATGCACTCTGCATCCACCTTCACACAGCTGTTATGCTTGAGCATTTGTGTCTGCTCACCAGCACAGAGTTTTAAATTTCAAAATTTGCATATAAAAATTTGTACAGTCCATTCAAAAGCAGTTCAGTACATTTAGCTGCGGTCAGCAATCCCATACACTACATTTGGGTGCTGACGGCAGTTCCGTTCGATACATTTCCTTGCTTTTCAGTTCAAGTACAATTCGGTACAATATGGGATACATTGTAGTACATTCAACAAACTGCAGAGCAGCAACACTTCAAAGCACTCAGCACTCCCTTTCAGGCAAAACAAGTTGGCTATCAGTCAGACAGCGCTGTCGCCTGCTCCCTCACACACAGGGCGGCCGCTACTTTCCGGTCACCTCGCTTCCCTTCCACGGTCTCGTGCTCTTCTCGGCTTCTTTCTTCGTTACTGTGGCTTCGCGTCCTGCTGTTGCTCGCTCGCTGCTGCTCCGCAATGTCGATTGGATACAAGGAGTGGGCCAGTTCTCTGATGGTCGTGGAGCAGCTTGGAGACGAGTGCGAAAAGGCGACTGAGAAGCAAATGAGGGAAACCTGCAAGAAGCTACTGGGGAATTAGTTCAAATGGTAGAGCGCTCGCTTAGCATGCGAGAGGTAGGGGGATTGATGCCTGCATTCTCCACTCTGCTTTTGGCTCAGAGCAATTCTCCAGAAAGAAATGTGGTCTCACGTGTCACTGAGTTCACGCCAGATGGGTCAAAGCACAGCAAACCTTTTTCTGCCATGTCATAAGCAAGACGTCTTGATTTTTGCAAAGATGGATATATGAGGCGAGAGAAGCCAAAAGAACGACTTGCGAGCATTGATTGCTTTTCTGAGCATTTGACTCAGGACCTTCGATTGAGCAGACTGATATGCTGCCTGCTGCGCGAAGAAGGCACTTGCCATGCAAGCGGCCAGGCAGCACGACCAAGTCGGGCAGCTTGCAAGGTCTTTAAATTCAGAATGCGCAGCTTGCAAAAAATCTGCGAGCCTGATAAGAAGTCAAAGCTACACTCTTGTGATTGTTAGTCACACGCGTTTTCCAGGCTGTAAAGAGTAGCTGGCGGTTGACAGTCCCACCGCGCTGCAGCATGGGCTGGTACTGAAGACGCACAGGCCACGCCACGAGTCCAGATGCGTCAACATGCTCACGGAAAACAATCATCGCACAGTAAAATCTTTGGCGGTTCCCTTCGATAGCTCAGTTGGTAGAACGGAGGACTCAGCAAAGTCATCCTTCGGTCGCTGGTTCAATTCCGGCTCGAAGGAGCTAGTGTACTTTTGGATTAAGCAGCAATTCGCTCAAACCAGTTCTCATCACTTTATGGTGCATCATGTTGCCACGAAGGAGCAGGACACCACTTTTCTCGTCTCAAACCTGAATGCACTCTGCATCCACCTTCACACAGCTGTTATGCTTGAGCATTTGTGTCTGCTCACCAGCACAGAGTTTTTTTAAATTTCAAAATTTGCATATAAAAATTTGTACAGTCCATTCAAAAGCAGTTCAGTACATTTAGCTGCGGTCAGCAATCCCATACACTACATTTGGGTGCTGATGGCAGTTCCGTTCGATACATTTCCTTGCTTTTCAGTTCAAGTACAATTCGGTACAACATGGGATACATTGTAGTACATTCAACAAACTGCAGAGCAGCAACACTTCAAAGCACTCAGCACTCCCTTTCAGGCAAAACAAGTTGGCTATCAGTCAGACAGCGCTGTCGCCTGCTCCCTCACACACAGGGCAGCTGCTACTTTCCGGTCACCTCGCTTCCCTTCCACGGTCTCGTGCTCTTCTCGGCTTCTTTCTTCGTTACTGTGGCTTCGCGTCCTGCTGTTGCTCGCTCGCTGCTGCTCCGCAATGTCGATTGGATACAAGGAGTGGGCCAGTTCTCTGATGGTCGTGGAGCAGCTTGGAGACGAGTGCGAAAAGGCGACTGAGAAGCAAATGAGGGAAACCTGCAAAAAGCTACTGGGGAATTAGCTCAAATGGTAGAGCGCTCGCTTAGCATGTGAGTGATAGGGGGATCGATGCCTGCATTCTCCACTCTGCTTTTGGCTCAGAGCAATTCTCCAGAAAGAAATGTGGTCTCATGTGTCACTGAGTTCACGCCAGATGGGTCAAAGCACAGCAAACCTTTTTCTGCCATGTCATAAGCAAGACGTCTTGATTTTTGCAAAGATGGATATATGAGGCGAGAGAAGCCAAAAGAACGACTTGCGAGCATTGATTGCTTTTCTGAGCATTTGACTCAGGACCTTCGATTGAGCAGACTGATATGCTGCCTGCTGCGCGAAGAAGGCACTTGCCATGCAAGCGGCCAGGCAGCACGACCAAGTCGGGCAGCTTGCAAGGTCTTTAAATTCAGAATGCGCAGCTTGCAAAAAATCTGCGAGCCTGATAAGAAGTCAAAGCTACACTCTTGTGATTGTTAGTCACACGCGTTTTCCAGGCTGTAAAGAGTAGCTGGCGGTTGACAGTCCCACCGCGCTGCAGCATGGGCTGGTACTGAAGACGCACAGGCCACGCCACGAGTCCAGATGCGTCAACATGCTCACGGAAAACAATCATCGCACAGTAAAATCTTTGGCGGTTCCCTTCGATAGCTCAGTTGGTAGAACGGAGGACTCAGCAAAGTCATCCTTCGGTCGCTGGTTCAATTCCGGCTCGAAGGAGCTAGTGTACTTTTGGATTAAGCAGCAATTCGCTCAAACCAGTTCTCATCACTTTATGGTGCATCATGTTGCCACGAAGGAGCAGGACACCACTTTTCTCGTCTCAAACCTGAATGCACTCTGCATCCACCTTCACACAGCTGTTATGCTTGAGCATTTGTGTCTGCTCACCAGCACAGAGTTTTTTTAAATTTCAAAATTTGCATATAAAAATTTGTACAGTCCATTCAAAAGCAGTTCAGTACATTTAGCTGCGGTCAGCAATCCCATACACTACATTTGGGTGCTGATGGCAGTTCCGTTCGATACATTTCCTTGCTTTTCAGTTCAAGTACAATTCGGTACAATATGGGATACATTGTAGTACATTCAACAAACTGCAGAGCAGCAACACTTCAAAGCACTCAGCACTCCCTTTCAGGCAAAACAAGTTGGCTATCAGTCAGACAGCGCTGTCGCCTGCTCCCTCACACACAGGGCAGCTGCTACTTTCCGGTCACCTCGCTTCCCTTCCACGGTCTCGTGCTCTTCTCGGCTTCTTTCTTCGTTACTGTGGCTTCGCGTCCTGCTGTTGCTCGCTCGCTGCTGCTCCGCAATGTCGATTGGATACAAGGAGTGGGCCAGTTCTCTGATGGTCGTGGAGCAGCTTGGAGACGAGTGCGAAAAGGCGACTGAGAAGCAAATGAGGGAAACCTGCAAAAAGCTACTGGGGAATTAGCTCAAATGGTAGAGCGCTCGCTTAGCATGTGAGTGATAGGGGGATCGATGCCTGCATTCTCCACTCTGCTTTTGGCTCAGAGCAATTCTCCAGAAAGAAATGTGGTCTCATGTGTCACTGAGTTCACGCCAGATGGGTCAAAGCACAGCAAACCTTTTTCTGCCATGTCATAAGCAAGACGTCTTGATTTTTGCAAAGATGGATATATGAGGCGAGAGAAGCCAAAAGAACGACTTGCGAGCATTGATTGCTTTTCTGAGCATTTGACTCAGGACCTTCGATTGAGCAGACTGATATGCTGCCTGCTGCGCGAAGAAGGCACTTGCCATGCAAGCGGTCAGGCAGCACGACCAAGTCGGGCAGCTTGCAAGGTCTTTAAATTCAGAATGCGCAGCTTGCAAAAAATCTGCGAGCCTGATAAGAAGTCAAAGCTACACTCTTGTGATTGTTAGTCACACGCGTTTTCCAGGCTGTAAAGAGTAGCTGGCGGTTGACAGTCCCACCGCGCTGCAGCATGGGCTGGTACTGAAGACGCACAGGCCACGTCACGAGTCCAGATGCGTCAACATGCTCACGGAAAACAATCATCGCACAGAAAAATCTTTGGCGCTTCCCTTCGATAGCTCAGTTGGTAGAGCGGAGGACTGTAGTGGAATATTCAGCAAAGTCATCCTTAGGTCGCTGGTTCAATTCCGGCTCGAAGGAGCTAGTGTACTTTTGGATTAAGCAGCAATTCGCTCAAACCAGTTCTCATCACTTTATGGTGCATCATGTTGCCACGAAGGAGCAGGACACCACTTTTCTCGTCTCAAACCTGAATGCACTCTGCATCCACCTTCACACAGCTGTTATGCTTGAGCATTTGTGTCTGCTCACCAGCACAGAGTTTTTTTAAATTTCAAAATTTGCATATAAAAATTTGTACAGTCCATTCAAAAGCAGTTCAGTACATTTAGCTGCGGTCAGCAATCCCATACACTACATTTGGGTGCTGACGGCAGTTCCGTTCAATACATTTCCTTGCTTTTCAGTTCAAGTACAATTCGGTACAATATGGGATACATTGTAGTACATTCAACAAACTGCAGAGCAGCAACACTTCAAAGCACTCAGCACTCCCTTTCAGGCAAAACAAGTTGGCCATCAGTCAGACAGCGCTGTCGCCTGCTCCCTCACACACAGGGCGGCCGCTACTTTCCGGTCACCTCGCTTCCCTTCCACGGTCTCGTGCTCTTCTCGGCTTCTTTCTTCGTTACTGTGGCTTTACGTCCTGCTGTTGCTCACTCGCTGCTGCTCCGCAATGTCGATTGGATACAAGGAGTGGGCCAGTTCTCTGATGGTCGTGGAGCAGCTTGGAGACGAGTGCGAAAAGGCGACTGAGAAGCAAATGAGGGAAACCTGCAAGAAGCTACTGGGGAATTAGCTCAAATGGTAGAGCGCTCGCTTAGCATGTGAGTGATAGGGGGATCGATGCCTGCATTCTCCACTCTGCTTTTGGCTCAGAGCAATTCTCCAGAAAGAAATGTGGTCTCACGTGTCACTGAGTTCACGCCAGATGGGTCAAAGCACAGCAAACCTTTTTCTGCCATGTCATAAGCAAGACGTCTTGATTTTTGCAAAGATGGATATATGAGGCGAGAGAAGCCAAAAGAACGACTTGCGAGCATTGATTGCTTTTCTGAGCATTTGACTCAGGACCTTCGATTGAGCAGACTGATATGCTGCCTGCTGCGCGAAGAAGGCACTTGCCATGCAAGCGGCCAGGCAGCACGACCAAGTCGGGCAGCTTGCAAGGTCTTTAAATTCAGAATGCGCAGCTTGCAAAAAATCTGCGAGCCTGATAAGAAGTCAAAGCTACACTCTTGTGATTGTTAGTCACACGCGTTTTCCAGGCTGTAAAGAGTAGCTGGCGGTTGACAGTCCCACCGCGCTGCAGCATGGGCTGGCACTGAAGACGCACAGGCCACGCCACGAGTCCAGATGCGTCAACATGCTCACGGAAAACAATCATCGAACAGAAAAATCTTTGGCGCTTCCCTTCGATAGCTCAGTTGGTAGAGCGGAGGACTGTAGTGGAATACTCAGCAAAGTCATCCTTAGGTCGCTGGTTCAATTCCGGCTCGAAGGAGCTAGTGTACTTTTGGATTGAGCAGCAATTCGCTCAAACCAGTTCTCATCACTTTATGGTGCATCATGTTGCCACGAAGGAGCAGGACACCACTTTTCTCGTCTCAAACCTGAATGCACTCTGCATCCACCTTCACACAGCTGTTATGCTTGAGCATTTGTGTCTGCTCACCAGCACAGAGTTTTTTTAAATTTCAAAATTTGCATATAAAAATTTGTACAGTCCATTCAAAAGCAGTTCAGTACATTTAGCTGCGGTCAGCAATCCCATACACTACATTTGGGTGCTGACGGCAGTTCCGTTCGATACATTTCCTTGCTTTTCAGTTCAAGTACAATTCGGTACAATATGGGATACATTGTAGTACATTCAACAAACTGCAGAGCAGCAACACTTCAAAGCACTCAGCACTCCCTTTCAGGCAAAACAAGTTGGCTATCAGTCAGACAGCGCTGTCGCCTGCTCCCTCACACACAGGGCGGCCGCTACTTTCCGGTCACCTCGCTTCCCTTCCACGGTCTCGTGCTCTTCTCGGCTTCTTTCTTCGTTACTGTGGCTTCGCGTCCTGCTGTTGCTCGCTCGCTGCTGCTCCGCAATGTCGATTGGATACAAGGAGTGGGCCAGTTCTCTGATGGTCGTGGAGCAGCTTGGAGACGAGTGCGAAAAGGCGACTGAGAAGCAAATGAGGGAAACCTGCAAGAAGCTACTGGGGAATTAGTTCAAATGGTAGAGCGCTCGCTTAGCATGCGAGAGGTAGGGGGATTGATGCCTGCATTCTCCACTCTGCTTTTGGCTCAGAGCAATTCTCCAGAAAGAAATGTGGTCTCACGTGTCACTGAGTTCACGCCAGATGGGTCAAAGCACAGCAAACCTTTTTCTGCCATGTCATAAGCAAGACGTCTTGATTTTTGCAAAGATGGATATATGAGGCGAGAGAAGCCAAAAGAACGACTTGCGAGCATTGATTGCTTTTCTGAGCATTTGACTCAGGACCTTCGATTGAGCAGACTGATATGCTGCCTGCTGCGCGAAGAAGGCACTTGCCATGCAAGCGGCCAGGCAGCACGACCAAGTCGGGCAGCTTGCAAGGTCTTTAAATTCAGAATGCGCAGCTTGCAAAAAATCTGCGAGCCTGATAAGAAGTCAAAGCTACACTCTTGTGATTGTTAGTCACACGCGTTTTCCAGGCTGTAAAGAGTAGCTGGCGGTTGACAGTCCCACCGCGCTGCAGCATGGGCTGGTACTGAAGACGCACAGGCCACGCCACGAGTCCAGATGCGTCAACATGCTCACGGAAAACAATCATCGCACAGTAAAATCTTTGGCGGTTCCCTTCGATAGCTCTGTTGGTAGAACGGAGGACTCAGCAAAGTCGTCCTTAGGTCGCTGGTTCAATTCCGGCTCGAAGGAGCTAGTGTACTTTTGGATTAAGCAGCAATTCGCTCAAACCAGTTCTCATCACTTTATGGTGCATCATGTTGCCACGAAGGAGCAGGACACCACTTTTCTCGTCTCAAACCTGAATGCACTCTGCATCCACCTTCACACAGCTGTTATGCTTGAGCATTTGTGTCTGCTCACCAGCACAGAGTTTTTTTAAATTTCAAAATTTGCATATAAAAATTTGTACAGTCCATTCAAAAGCAGTTCAGTACATTTAGCTGCGGTCAGCAATCCCATACACTACATTTGGGTGCTGACGGCAGTTCCGTTCGATACATTTCCTTGCTTTTCAGTTCAAGTACAATTCGGTACAATATGGGATACATTGTAGTACATTCAACAAACTGCAGAGCAGCAACACTTCAAAGCACTCAGCACTCCCTTTCAGGCAAAACAAGTTGGCCATCAGTCAGACAGCGCTGTCGCCTGCTCCCTCACACACAGGGCGGCCGCTACTTTCCGGTCACCTCGCTTCCCTTCCACGGTCTCGTGCTCTTCTCGGCTTCTTTCTTCGTTACTGTGGCTTTGCGTCCTGCTGTTGCTCGCTCGCTGCTGCTCCGCAATGTCGATTGGATACAAGGAGTGGGCCAGTTCTCTGATGGTCGTGGAGCAGCTTGGAGACGAGTGCGAAAAGGCGACTGAGAAGCAAATGAGGGAAACCTGCAAAAAGCTACTGGGGAATTAGCTCAAATGGTAGAGCGCTCGCTTAGCATGTGAGTGATAGGGGGATCGATGCCTGCATTCTCCACTCTGCTTTTGGCTCAGAGCAATTCTCCAGAAAGAAATGTGGTCTCATGTGTCACTGAGTTCACGCCAGATGGGTCAAAGCACAGCAAACCTTTTTCTGCCATGTCATAAGCAAGACGTCTTGATTTTTGCAAAGATGGATATATGAGGCGAGAGAAGCCAAAAGAACGACTTGCGAGCATTGATTGCTTTTCTGAGCATTTGACTCAGGACCTTCGATTGAGCAGACTGATATGCTGCCTGCTGCGCGAAGAAGGCACTTGCCATGCAAGCGGCCAGGCAGCACGACCAAGTCGGGCAGCTTGCAAGGTCTTTAAATTCAGAATGCGCAGCTTGCAAAAAATCTGCGAGCCTGATAAGAAGTCAAAGCTACACTCTTGTGATTGTTAGTCACACGCGTTTTCCAGGCTGTAAAGAGTAGCTGGCGGTTGACAGTCCCACCGCGCTGCAGCATGGGCTGGTACTGAAGACGCACAGGCCACGTCACGAGTCCAGATGCGTCAACATGCTCACGGAAAACAATCATCGCACAGAAAAATCTTTGGCGCTTCCCTTCGATAGCTCAGTTGGTAGAGCAGAGGACTGTAGTGGAATATTCAGCAAAGTCATCCTTAGGTCGCTGGTTCAATTCCGGCTCGAAGGAGCTAGTGTACTTTTGGATTAAGCAGCAATTCGCTCAAACCAGTTCTCATCACTTTATGGTGCATCATGTTGCCACGAAGGAGCAGGACACCACTTTTCTCGTCTCAAACCTGAATGCACTCTGCATCCACCTTCACACAGCTGTTATGCTTGAGCATTTGTGTCTGCTCACCAGCACAGAGTTTTTTTAAATTTCAAAATTTGCATATAAAAATTTGTACAGTCCATTCAAAAGCAGTTCAGTACATTTAGCTGCGGTCAGCAATCCCATACACTACATTTGGGTGCTGACGGCAGTTCCGTTCAATACATTTCCTTGCTTTTCAGTTCAAGTACAATTCGGTACAATATGGGATACATTGTAGTACATTCAACAAACTGCAGAGCAGCAACACTTCAAAGCACTCAGCACTCCCTTTCAGGCAAAACAAGTTGGCCATCAGTCAGACAGCGCTGTCGCCTGCTCCCTCACACACAGGGCGGCCGCTACTTTCCGGTCACCTCGCTTCCCTTCCACGGTCTCGTGCTCTTCTCGGCTTCTTTCTTCGTTACTGTGGCTTTACGTCCTGCTGTTGCTCGCTCGCTGCTGCTCCGCAATGTCGATTGGATACAAGGAGTGGGCCAGTTCTCTGATGGTCGTGGAGCAGCTTGGAGACGAGTGCGAAAAGGCGACTGAGAAGCAAATGAGGGAAACCTGCAAGAAGCTACTGGGGAATTAGCTCAAATGGTAGAGCGCTCGCTTAGCATGTGAGTGATAGGGGGATCGATGCCTGCATTCTCCACTCTGCTTTTGGCTCAGAGCAATTCTCCAGAAAGAAATGTGGTCTCACGTGTCACTGAGTTCACGCCAGATGGGTCAAAGCACAGCAAACCTTTTTCTGCCATGTCATAAGCAAGACGTCTTGATTTTTGCAAAGATGGATATATGAGGCGAGAGAAGCCAAAAGAACGACTTGCGAGCATTGATTGCTTTTCTGAGCATTTGACTCAGGACCTTCGATTGAGCAGACTGATATGCTGCCTGCTGCGCGAAGAAGGCACTTGCCATGCAAGCGGCCAGGCAGCACGACCAAGTCGGGCAGCTTGCAAGGTCTTTAAATTCAGAATGCGCAGCTTGCAAAAAATCTGCGAGCCTGATAAGAAGTCAAAGCTACACTCTTGTGATTGTTAGTCACACGCGTTTTCCAGGCTGTAAAGAGTAGCTGGCGGTTGACAGTCCCACCGCGCTGCAGCATGGGCTGGTACTGAAGACGCACAGGCCGCCACGAGTCCAGATGCGTCAACATGCTCACGGAAAACAATCATCGCACAGAAAAATCTTTGGCGCTTCCCTTCGATAGCTCAGTTGGTAGAGCGGAGGACTGTAATGGAATACTCAGCAAAGTCATCCTTAGGTCGCTGGTTCAATTCCGGCTCGAAGGAGCTAGTGTACTTTTGGATTGAGCAGCAATTCGCTCAAACCAGTTCTCATCACTTTATGGTGCATCATGTTGCCACGAAGGAGCAGGACACCACTTTTCTCGTTTCAAACCTGAATGCACTCTGCATCCACCTTCACACAGCTGTTATGCTTGAGCATTTGTGTCTGCTCACCAGCACAGAGTTTTTTTAAATTTCAAAATTTGCATATAAAAATTTGTACAGTCCATTCAAAAGCAGTTCAGTACATTTAGCTGCGGTCAGCAATCCCATACACTACATTTGGGTGCTGACGGCAGTTCCGTTCGATACATTTCCTTGCTTTTCAGTTCAAGTACAATTCGGTACAATATGGGATACATTGTAGTACATTCAACAAACTGCAGAGCAGCAACACTTCAAAGCACTCAGCACTCCCTTTCAGGCAAAACAAGTTGGCCATCAGTCAGACAGCGCTGTCGCCTGCTCCCTCACACACAGGGCGGCCGCTACTTTCCGGTCACCTCGCTTCCCTTCCACGGTCTCATGCTCTTCTCGGCTTCTTTCTTCGTTACTGTGGCTTCGCGTCCTGCTGTTGCTCGCTCGCTGCTGCTCCGCAATGTCGATTGGATACAAGGAGTGGGCCAGTTCTCTGATGGTCGTGGAGCAGCTTGGAGACGAGTGCGAAAAGGCGACTGTGAAGCAAATGAGGGCAACCTGCAAGAAGCTACTGGGGAATTAGCTCAAATGGTAGAGCGCTCGCTTAGCATTTGAGAGGTAGCGGGATCGATGCCTGCACTCTCCACTCTGCTTTTGGCTCAGAGCAATTCTCCAGAAAGAAATGTGGTCTCACGTGTCACTGAGTTCACGCCAGATGGGTCAAAGCACAGCAAACCTTTTTCTGCCATGTCATAAGCAAGACGTCTTGATTTTTGCAAAGATGGATATATGAGGCGAGAGAAGCCAAAAGAATGACTTGCGAGCATTGATTGCTTTTCTGAGCATTTGACTCAGGACCTTCGATTGAGCAGACTGATATGCTGCCTGCTGCGCGAAGAAGGCACTTGCCATGCAAGCGGCCAGGCAGCACGACCAAGTCGGGCAGCTTGCAAGGTCTTTAAATTCAGAATGCGCAGCTTGCAAAAAATCTGCGAGCCTGATAAGAAGTCAAAGCTACACTCTTGTGATTGTTAGTCACACGCGTTTTCCAGGCTGTAAAGAGTCGCTGGCGGTTGACAGTCCCACCGCGCTGCAGCATGGGCTGGTACTGAAGACGCACAGGCCACGCCACGAGTCCAGATGCGTCAACATGCTCACGGAAAACAATCATCGCACAGAAAAATCTTTGGCGCTTCCCTTCGATAGCTCAGTTGGTAGAGCGGAGGACTGTAGTGGAATACTCAGCAAAGTCATCCTTCGGTCGCTGGTTCAATTCCGGCTCGAAGGAGCTAGTGTACTTTTGGATTAAGCAGCAATTCGCTCAAACCAGTTCTCATCACTTTATGGTGCATCATGTTGCCCCGAAGGAGCATGACACCACTTTTCTCGTCTCAAACCTGAATGCACTCTGCATCCACCTTCACACAGCTGTTATGCTTGAGCATTTGTGTCTGCTCACCAGCACAGAGTTTTTTTAAATTTCAAAATTTGCATATAAAAATTTGTACAGTCCATTCAAAAGCAGTTCAGTACATTTAGCTGCGGTCAGCAATCCCATACACTACATTTGGGTGCTGACGGCAGTTCCGTTCGATACATTTCCTTGCTTTTCAGTTCAAGTACAATTCGGTACAATATGGGATACATTGTAGTGCATTCAACAAACTGCAGAGCAGCAACACTTCAAAGCACTCAGCACTCCCTTTCAGGCAAAACAAGTTGGCCATCAGTCAGACAGCGCTGTCGCCTGCTCCCTCACACACAGGGCGGCCGCTACTTTCCGGTCACCTCGCTTCCCTTCCACGGTCTCGTGCTCTTCTCGGCTTCTTTCTTCGTTACTGTGGCTTCGCGTCCTGCTGTTGCTCGCTCGCTGCTGATCCGCAATGTCGATTGGATACAAGGAGTGGGCCAGTTCTCTGATGGTCGTGGAGCAGCTTGGAGACGAGTGCGAAAAGGCGACTGAGAAGCAAATGAGGGAAATCTGCAAAAAGCTACTGGGGAATTAGCTCAAATGGTAGAGCGCTCGCTTAGCATGTGAGAGGTAGCGGGATCGATGCCTGCACTCTCCACTCTGCTTTTGGCTCAGAGCAATTCTCCAGAAAGAAATGTGGTCTCACGTGTCACTGAGTTCACGCCAGATGGGTCAAAGCACAGCAAACCTTTTTCTGCCATGTCATAAGCAAGACGTCTTGATTTTTGCAAAGATGGATATATGAGGCGAGAGAAGCCAAAAGAACGACTTGCGAGCATTGATTGCTTTTCTGAGCATTTGACTCAGGACCTTCGATTGAGCAGACTGATATGCTGCCTGCTGCGCGAAGAAGGCACTTGCCATGCAAGCGGCCAGGCAGCACGACCAAGTCGGGCAGCTTGCAAGGTCTTTAAATTCAGAATGCGCAGCTTGCAAAAAATCTGCGAGCCTGATAAGAAGTCAAAGCTACACTCTTGTGATTGTTAGTCACACGCGTTTTCCAGGCTGTAAAGAGTCGCTGGCGGTTGACAGTCCCACCGCGCTGCAGCATGGGCTGGTACTGAAGACGCACAGGCCACGCCACGAGTCCAGATGCGTCAACATGCTCACGGAAAACAATCATCGCACAGAAAAATCTTTGGCGCTTCCCTTCGATAGCTCAGTTGGTAGAGCGGAGGACTGTAGTGGAATACTCAGCAAAGTCATCCTTCGGTCGCTGGTTCAATTCCGGCTCGAAGGAGCTAGTGTACTTTTGGATTAAGCAGCAATTCGCTCAAACCAGTTCTCATCACTTTATGGTGCATCATGTTGCCCCGAAGGAGCATGACACCACTTTTCTCGTCTCAAACCTGAATGCACTCTGCATCCACCTTCACACAGCTGTTATGCTTGAGCATTTGTGTCTGCTCACCAGCACAGAGTTTTTTTAAATTTCAAAATTTGCATATAAAAATTTGTACAGTCCATTCAAAAGCAGTTCAGTACATTTAGCTGCGGTCAGCAATCCCATACACTACATTTGGGTGCTGACGGCAGTTCCGTTCGATACATTTCCTTGCTTTTCAGTTCAAGTACAATTCGGTACAATATGGGATACATTGTAGTGCATTCAACAAACTGCAGAGCAGCAACACTTCAAAGCACTCAGCACTCCCTTTCAGGCAAAACAAGTTGGCCATCAGTCAGACAGCGCTGTCGCCTGCTCCCTCACACACAGGGCGGCCGCTACTTTCCGGTCACCTCGCTTCCCTTCCACGGTCTCGTGCTCTTCTCGGCTTCTTTCTTCGTTACTGTGGCTTCGCGTCCTGCTGTTGCTCGCTCGCTGCTGATCCGCAATGTCGATTGGATACAAGGAGTGGGCCAGTTCTCTGATGGTCGTGGAGCAGCTTGGAGACGAGTGCGAAAAGGCGACTGAGAAGCAAATGAGGGAAATCTGCAAAAAGCTACTGGGGAATTAGCTCAAATGGTAGAGCGCTCGCTTAGCATGTGAGAGGTAGCGGGATCGATGCCTGCACTCTCCACTCTGCTTTTGGCTCAGAGCAATTCTCCAGAAAGAAATGTGGTCTCACGTGTCACTGAGTTCACGCCAGATGGGTCAAAGCACAGCAAACCTTTTTCTGCCATGTCATAAGCAAGACGTCTTGATTTTTGCAAAGATGGATATATGAGGCGAGAGAAGCCAAAAGAACGACTTGCGAGCATTGATTGCTTTTCTGAGCATTTGACTCAGGACCTTCGATTGAGCAGACTGATATGCTGCCTGCTGCGCGAAGAAGGCACTTGCCATGCAAGCGGCCAGGCAGCACGACCAAGTCGGGCAGCTTGCAAGGTCTTTAAATTCAGAATGCGCAGCTTGCAAAAAATCTGCGAGCCTGATAAGAAGTCAAAGCTACACTCTTGTGATTGTTAGTCACACGCGTTTTCCAGGCTGTAAAGAGTAGCTGGCGGTTGACAGTCCCACCGCGCTGCAGCATGGGCTGGTACTGAAGACGCACAGGCCACGCCACGAGTCCAGATGCGTCAACATGCTCACGGAAAACAATCATCGCACAGAAAAATCTTTGGCGCTTCCCTTCGATAGCTCAGTTGGTAGAGCGGAGGACTGTAGTGGAATACTCCGCAAAGTCATCCTTAGCTCGCTGGTTCAATTCCGGCTCGAAGGAGCTAGTGTACTTTTGGATTGAGCAGCAATTCGCTCAAACCAGTTCTCATCACTTTATGGTGCATCATGTTGCCACGAAGGAGCAGGACACCACTTTTCTCGTCTCAAACCTGAATGCACTCTGCATCCACCTTCACACAGCTGTTATGCTTGAGCATTTGTGTCTGCTCACCAGCACAGAGTTTTTTTAAATTTCAAAATTTGCATATAAAAATTTGTACAGTCCATTCAAAAGCAGTTCAGTACATTTAGCTGCGGTCAGCAATCCCATACACTACATTTGGGTGCTGACGGCAGTTCCGTTCGATACATTTCCTTGCTTTTCAGTTCAAGTACAATTCGGTACAATATGGGATACATTGTAGTACATTCAACAAACTGCAGAGCAGCAACACTTCAAAGCACTCAGCACTCCCTTTCAGGCAAAACAAGTTGGCCATCAGTCAGACAGCGCTGTCGCCTGCTCCCTCACACACAGGGCGGCCGCTACTTTCCGGTCACCTCGCTTCCCTTCCACGGTCTCGTGCTCTTCTCGGCTTCTTTCTTCGTTACTGTGGCTTCGCGTCCTGCTGTTGCTCGCTCGCTGCTGCTCCGCAATGTCGATTGGATACAAGGAGTGGGCCAGTTCTCTGATGGTCGTGGAGCAGCTTGGAGACGAGTGCGAAAAGGTGACTGTGAAGCAAATGAGGGAAACCTGCAAAAAGCTACTGGGGAATTAGCTCAAATGGTAGAGCGCTCGCTTAGCATGTGAGAGGTAGCGGGATCGATGCCTGCACTCTCCACTCTGCTTTTGGCTCAGAGCAATTCTCCAGAAAGAAATGTGGTCTCACGTGTCACTGAGTTCACGCCAGATGGGTCAAAGCACAGCAAACCTTTTTCTGCCATGTCATAAGCAAGACGTCTTGATTTTTGCAAAGATGGATATATGAGGCGAGAGAAGCCAAAAGAACGACTTGCGAGCATTGATTGCTTTTCTGAGCATTTGACTCAGGACCTTCGATTGAGCAGACTGATATGCTGCCTGCTGCGCGAAGAAGGCACTTGCCATGCAAGCGGCCAGGCAGCACGACCAAGTCGGGCAGCTTGCAAGGTCTTTAAATTCAGAATGCGCAGCTTGCAAAAAATCTGCGAGCCTGATAAGAAGTCAAAGCTACACTCTTGTGATTGTTAGTCACACGCGTTTTCCAGGCTGTAAAGAGTAGCTGGCGGTTGACAGTCCCACCGCGCTGCAGCATGGGCTGGTACTGAAGACGCACAGGCCACGCCACGAGTCCAGATGCGTCAACATGCTCACGGAAAACAATCATCGCACAGAAAAATCTTCGGCGCTTCCCTTCGATAGCTCAGTTGGTAGAGCGGAGGACTGTAGTGGAATACTCAGCAAAGTCATCCTTAGGTCGCTGGTTCAATTCCGGCTCGAAGGAGCTAGTGTACTTTTGGATTGAGCAGCAATTCGCTCAAACCAGTTCTCATCACTTTATGGTGCATCATGTTGCCACGAAGGAGCAGGACACCACTTTTCTCGTCTCAAACCTGAATGCACTCTGCATCCACCTTCACACAGCTGTTATGCTTGAGCATTTTTGTCTGCTCACCAGCACAGAGTTTTTTTTAATTTCAAAATTTGCATATAAAAATTTGTACAGTCCATTCAAAAGCAGTTCAGTACATTTAGCTGCGGTCAGCAATCCCATACACTACATTTGGGTGCTGACGGCAGTTCCGTTCGATACATTTCCTTGCTTTTCAGTTCAAGTACAATTCGGTACAATATGGGATACATTGTAGTACATTCAACAAACTGCAGAGCAGCAACACTTCAAAGCACTCAGCACTCCCTTTCAGGCAAAACAAGTTGGCTATCAGTCAGACAGCGCTGTCGCCTGCTCCCTCACACACAGGGCGGCCGCTACTTTCCGGTCACCTCGCTTCCCTTCCACGGTCTCGTGCTCTTCTCGGCTTCTTTCTTCGTTACTGTGGCTTCGCGTCCTGCTGTTGCTCGCTCGCTGCTGCTCCGCAATGTCGATTGGATACAAGGAGTGGGCCAGTTCTCTGATGGTCGTGGAGCAGCTTGGAGACGAGTGCGAAAAGGCGACTGAGAAGCAAATGAGGGAAACCTGCAAGAAGCTACTGGGGAATTAGCTCAAATGGTAGAGCGCTCGCTTAGCATGTGAGTGATAGGGGGATCGATGCCTGCATTCTCCACTCTGCTCTTGGCTCAGAGCAATTCTCCAGAAAGAAATGTGGTCTCACGTGTCACTGAGTTCACGCCAGATGGGTCAAAGCACAGCAAACCTTTTTCTGCCATGTCATAAGCAAGACGTCTTGATTTTTGCAAAGATGGATATATGAGGCGAGAGAAGCCAAAAGAACGACTTGCGAGCATTGATTGCTTTTCTGAGCATTTGACTCAGGACCTTCGATTGAGCAGACTGATATGCTGCCTGCTGCGCGAAGAAGGCACTTGCCATGCAAGCGGCCAGGCGTCACGAGCAAGTCGGGCAGCTTGCAAGGTCTTTAAATTCAGAATGCGCAGCTTGCAAAAAATCTGCGAGCCTGATAAGAAGTCAAAGCTACACTCTTGTGATTGTTAGTCACACGCGTTTTCCAGGCTGTAAAGAGTAGCTGGCGGTTGACAGTCCCACCGCGCTGCAGCATGGGCTGGTACTGAAGACGCACAGGCCACGCCACGAGTCCAGATGCGTCAACATGCTCACGGAAAACAATCATCGCACAGAAAAATCTTTGGCGCTTCCCTTCGATAGCTCAGTTGGTAGAGCGGAGGACTGTAGTGGAATACTCAGCAAAGTCATCCTTAGGTCGCTCGTTCAATTCCGGCTCGAAGGAGCTAGTGTACTTTTGGATTGAGCAGCAATTCGCTCAAACCAGTTCTCATCACTTTATGGTGCATCATGTTGCCACGAAGGAGCAGGACACCACTTTTCTCGTCTCAAACCTGAATGCACTCTGCATCCACCTTCACACAGCTGTTATGCTTGAGCATTTGTGTCTGCTCACCAGCACAGAGTTTTTTTAAATTTCAAAATTTGCATATAAAAATTTGTACAGTCCATTCAAAAGCAGTTCAGTACATTTAGCTGCGGTCAGCAATCCCATACACTACATTTGGGTGCTGACGGCAGTTCCGTTCGATACATTTCCTTGCTTTTCAGTTCAAATACAATTCGGTACAATATGGGATACATTGTAGTACATTCAACAAACTGCAGAGCAGCAACACTTCAAAGCACTCAGCACTCCCTTTCAGGCAAAACAAGTTGGCCATCAGTCAGACAGCGCTGTCGCCTGCTCCCTCACACACAGGGCGGCCGCTACTTTCCGGTCACCTCGCTTCCCTTCCACGGTCTCGTGCTCTTCTCGGCTTCTTTCTTCGTTACTGTGGCTTTGCGTCCTGCTGTTGCTCGCTCGCTGCTGCTCCGCAATGTCGATTGGATACAAGGAGTGGGCCAGTTCTCTGATGGTCGTGGAGCAGCTTGGAGACGAGTGGGAAAAGGCGACTGTGAAGCAAATGAGGGCAACCTGCAAGAAGTTACTGGGGAATTAGCTCAAATGGTAGAGCGCTCGCTTTGCATGTGAGAAATAGCGGGATCGATGCCTGCACTCTCCACTCTGCTTTTGGCTCAGAGCAATTCTCCAGAAAGAAATGTGGTCTCACGTGTCACTGAGTTCACGCCAGATGGGTCAAAGCACAGCAAACCTTTTTCTGCCATGTCATAAGCAAGACGTCTTGATTTTTGCAAAGATGGATATATGAGGCGAGAGAAGCCAAAAGAACGACTTGCGAGCATTGATTGCTTTTCTGAGCATTTGACTCAGGACCTTCGATTGAGCAGACTGATATGCTGCCTGCTGCGCGAAGAAGGCACTTGCCATGCAAGCGGCCAGGCAGCACGACCAAGTCGGGCAGCTTGCAAGGTCTTTAAATTCAGAATGCGCAGCTTGCAAAAAATCTGCGAGCCTGATAAGAAGTCAAAGCTACACTCTTGTGATTGTTAGTCACACGCGTTTTCCAGGCTGTAAAGAGTAGCTGGCGGTTGACAGTCCCACCGCGCTGCAGCATGGGCTGGTACTGAAGACGCACAGGCCACGCCACGAGTCCAGATGCGTCAACATGCTCACGGAAAACAATCATCGCACAGTAAAATCTTTGACGGTTCCCTTCGATAGCTCAGTTGGTAGAACGGAGGACTCAGCAAAGTCATCCTTAGGTAGCTGGTTCAATTCCGGCTCGAAGGAGCTAGTGTACTTTTGGATTAAGCAGCAATTCGCTCAAACCAGTTCTCATCACTTTATGGTGCATCATGTTGCCACGAAGGAGCAGGACACCACTTTTCTCGTCTCAAACCTGAATGCACTCTGCATCCACCTTCACACAGCTGTTATGCTTGAGCATTTGTGTCTGCTCACCAGCACAGAGTTTTTTTAAATTTCAAAATTTGCATATAAAAATTTGTACAGTCCATTCAAAAGCAGTTCAGTACATTTAGCTGCGGTCAGCAATCCCATACACTACATTTGGGTGCTGACGGCAGTTCCGTTCGATACATTTCCTTGCTTTTCAGTTCAAGTACAATTCGGTACAATATGGGATACATTGTAGTACATTCAACAAACTGCAGAGCAGCAACACTTCAAAGCACTCAGCACTCCCTTTCAGGCAAAACAAGTTGGCTATCAGTCAGACAGCGCTGTCGCCTGCTCCCTCACACACAGGGCGGCCGCTACTTTCCGGTCACCTCGCTTCCCTTCCACGGTCTCGTGCTCTTCTCGGCTTCTTTCTTCGTTACTGTGGCTTCGCGTCCTGCTGTTGCTCGCTCGCTGCTGCTCCGCAATGTCGATTGGATACAAGGAGTGGGCCAGTTCTCTGATGGTCGTGGAGCAGCTTGGAGACGAGTGCGAAAAGGCGACTGAGAAGCAAATGAGGGAAACCTGCAAGAAGCTACTGGGGAATTAGTTCAAATGGTAGAGCGCTCGCTTAGCATGCGAGAGGTAGGGGGATTGATGCCTGCATTCTCCACTCTGCTTTTGGCTCAGAGCAATTCTCCAGAAAGAAATGTGGTCTCACGTGTCACTGAGTTCACGCCAGATGGGTCAAAGCACAGCAAACCTTTTTCTGCCATGTCATAAGCAAGACGTCTTGATTTTTGCAAAGATGGATATATGAGGCGAGAGAAGCCAAAAGAACGACTTGCGAGCATTGATTGCTTTTCTGAGCATTTGACTCAGGACCTTCGATTGAGCAGACTGATATGCTGCCTGCTGCGCGAAGAAGGCACTTGCCATGCAAGCGGCCAGGCAGCACGACCAAGTCGGGCAGCTTGCAAGGTCTTTAAATTCAGAATGCGCAGCTTGCAAAAAATCTGCGAGCCTGATAAGAAGTCAAAGCTACACTCTTGTGATTGTTAGTCACACGCGTTTTCCAGGCTGTAAAGAGTAGCTGGCGGTTGACAGTCCCACCGCGCTGCAGCATGGGCTGGTACTGAAGACGCACAGGCCACGCCACGAGTCCAGATGCGTCAACATGCTCACGGAAAACAATCATCGCACAGTAAAATCTTTGGCGGTTCCCTTCGATAGCTCAGTTGGTAGAACGGAGGACTGTAGTGGAATACTCCGCAAAGTCATCCTTAGCTCGCTGGTTCAATTCCGGCTCGAAGGAGCTAGTGTACTTTTGGATTGAGCAGCAATTAGCTCAAACCAGTTCTCATCACTTTATGGTGCATCATGTTGCCACGAAGGAGCAGGACACCACTTTTCTCGTCTCAAACCTGAATGCACTCTGCATCCACCTTCACACAGCTGTTATGCTTGAGCATTTGTGTCTGCTCACCAGCACAGAGTTTTTTTAAATTTCAAAATTTGCATATAAAAATTTGTACAGTCCATTCAAAAGCAGTTCAGTACATTTAGCTGCGGTCAGCAATCCCATACACTACATTTGGGTGCTGACGGCAGTTCCGTTCGATACATTTCCTTGCTTTTCAGTTCAAGTACAATTCGGTACAATATGGGATACATTGTAGTACATTCAACAAACTGCAGAGCAGCAACACTTCAAAGCACTCAGCACTCCCTTTCAGGCAAAACAAGTTGGCCATCAGTCAGACAGCGCTGTCGCCTGCTCCCTCACACACAGGGCGGCCGCTACTTTCCGGTCACCTCGCTTCCCTTCCACGGTCTCGTGCTCTTCTCGGCTTCTTTCTTCGTTACTGTGGCTTCGCGTCCTGCTGTTGCTCGCTCGCTGCTGCTCCGCAATGTCGATTGGATACAAGGAGTGGGCCAGTTCTCTGATGGTCGTGGAGCAGCTTGGAGACGAGTGCGAAAAGGTGACTGTGAAGCAAATGAGGGAAACCTGCAAAAAGCTACTGGGGAATTAGCTCAAATGGTAGAGCGCTCGCTTAGCATGTGAGAGGTAGCGGGATCGATGCCTGCACTCTCCACTCTGCTTTTGGCTCAGAGCAATTCTCCAGAAAGAAATGTGGTCTCACGTGTCACTGAGTTCACGCCAGATGGGTCAAAGCACAGCAAACCTTTTTCTGCCATGTCATAAGCAAGACGTCTTGATTTTTGCAAAGATGGATATATGAGGCGAGAGAAGCCAAAAGAACGACTTGCGAGCATTGATTGCTTTTCTGAGCATTTGACTCAGGACCTTCGATTGAGCAGACTGATATGCTGCCTGCTGCGCGAAGAAGGCACTTGCCATGCAAGCGGCCAGGCAGCACGACCAAGTCGGGCAGCTTGCAAGGTCTTTAAATTCAGAATGCGCAGCTTGCAAAAAATCTGCGAGCCTGATAAGAAGTCAAAGCTACACTCTTGTGATTGTTAGTCAC
Source organism: Pristiophorus japonicus (assembly GCF_044704955.1). NCBI lineage: Eukaryota > Metazoa > Chordata > Chondrichthyes > Pristiophoridae > Pristiophorus > Pristiophorus japonicus. The sequence goes on along the minus strand of NW_027251767.1, from coordinate 1,113,887 downwards.
ACGCGTTTTCCAGGCTGTAAAGAGTAGCTGGCGGTTGACAGTCCCACCGCGCTGCAGCATGGGCTGGTACTGAAGACGCACAGGCCACGCCACGAGTCCAGATGCGTCAACATGCTCACGGAAAACAATCATCGCACAGAAAAATCTTTGGCGCTTCCCTTCGATAGCTCAGTTGGTAGAGCGGAGGACTGTAGTGGAATACTCAGCAAAGTCATCCTTAGGTCGCTCGTTCAATTCCGGCTCGAAGGAGCTAGTGTACTTTTGGATTGAGCAGCAATTCGCTCAAACCAGTTCTCATCACTTTGTGGTGCATCATGTTGCCACGAAGGAGCAGGACACCACTTTTCTCGTCTCAAACCTGAATGCACTCTGCATCCACCTTCACACAGCTGTTATGCTTGAGCATTTGTGTCTGCTCACCAGCACAGAGTTTTTTTAAATTTCAAAATTTGCATATAAAAATTTGTACAGTCCATTCAAAAGCAGTTCAGTACATTTAGCTGCGGTCAGCAATCCCATACACTACATTTGGGTGCTGACGGCAGTTCCGTTCGATACATTTCCTTGCTTTTCAGTTCAAGTACAATTCGGTACAATATGGGATACATTGTAGTACATTCAACAAACTGCAGAGCAGCAACACTTCAAAGCACTCAGCACTCCCTTTCAGGCAAAACAAGTTGGCTATCAGTCAGACAGCGCTGTCGCCTGCTCCCTCACACACAGGGCGGCCGCTACTTTCCGGTCACCTCGCTTCCCTTCCACGGTCTCGTGCTCTTCTCGGCTTCTTTCTTCGTTACTGTGGCTTCGCGTCCTGCTGTTGCTCGCTCGCTGCTGCTCCGCAATGTCGATTGGATACAAGGAGTGGGCCAGTTCTCTGATGGTCGTGGAGCAGCTTGGAGACGAGTGCGAAAAGGCGACTGAGAAGCAAATGAGGGAAACCTGCAAGAAGCTACTGGGGAATTAGCTCAAATGGTAGAGCGCTCGCTTAGCATGTGAGTGATAGGGGGATCGATGCCTGCATTCTCCACTCTGCTTTTGGCTCAGAGCAATTCTCCAGAAAGAAATGTGGTCTCACGTGTCACTGAGTTCACGCCAGATGGGTCAAAGCACAGCAAACCTTTTTCTGCCATGTCATAAGCAAGACGTCTTGATTTTTGCAAAGATGGATATATGAGGCGAGAGAAGCCAAAAGAACGACTTGCGAGCATTGATTGCTTTTCTGAGCATTTGACTCAGGACCTTCGATTGAGCAGACTGATATGCTGCCTGCTGCGCGAAGAAGGCACTTGCCATGCAAGCGGCCAGGCGTCACGAGCAAGTCGGGCAGCTTGCAAGGTCTTTAAATTCAGAATGCGCAGCTTGCAAAAAATCTGCGAGCCTGATAAGAAGTCAAAGCTACACTCTTGTGATTGTTAGTCACACGCGTTTTCCAGGCTGTAAAGAGTAGCTGGCGGTTGACAGTCCCACCGCGCTGCAGCATGGGCTGGTACTGAAGACGCACAGGCCACGCCACGAGTCCAGATGCGTCAACATGCTCACGGAAAACAATCATCGCACAGAAAAATCTTTGGCGCTTCCCTTCGATAGCTCAGTTGGTAGAGCGGAGGACTGTAGTGGAATACTCAGCAAAGTCATCCTTAGGTCGCTGGTTCAATTCCGGCTCGAAGGAGCTAGTGTACTTTTGGATTGAGCAGCAATTCGCTGAAACCAGTTCTCATCACTTTATGGTGCATCATGTTGCCACGAAGGAGCAGGACACCACTTTTCTCGTCTCAAACCTGAATGCACTCTGCATCCACCTTCACACAGCTGTTATGCTTGAGCATTTGTGTCTGCTCACCAGCACAGAGTTTTTTTAAATTTCAAAATTTGCATATAAAAATTTGTACAGTCCATTCAAAAGCAGTTCAGTACATTTAGCTGCGGTCAGCAATCCCATACACTACATTTGGGTGCTGACGGCAGTTCCGTTCGATACATTTCCTTGCTTTTCAGTTCAAATACAATTCGGTACAATATGGGATACATTGTAGTACATTCAACAAACTGCAGAGCAGCAACACTTCAAAGCACTCAGCACTCCCTTTCAGGCAAAACAAGTTGGCCATCAGTCAGACAGCGCTGTCGCCTGCTCCCTCACACACAGGGCGGCCGCTACTTTCCGGTCACCTCGCTTCCCTTCCACGGTCTCGTGCTCTTCTCGGCTTCTTTCTTCGTTACTGTGGCTTTGCGTCCTGCTGTTGCTCGCTCGCTGCTGCTCCGCAATGTCGATTGGATACAAGGAGTGGGCCAGTTCTCTGATGGTCGTGGAGCAGCTTGGAGACGAGTGGGAAAAGGCGACTGTGAAGCAAATGAGGGCAACCTGCAAGAAGTTACTGGGGAATTAGCTCAAATGGTAGAGCGCTCGCTTTGCATGTGAGAAATAGCGGGATCGATGCCTGCACTCTCCACTCTGCTTTTGGCTCAGAGCAATTCTCCAGAAAGAAATGTGGTCTCACGTGTCACTGAGTTCACGCCAGATGGGTCAAAGCACAGCAAACCTTTTTCTGCCATGTCATAAGCAAGACGTCTTGATTTTTGCAAAGATGGATATATGAGGCGAGAGAAGCCAAAAGAACGACTTGCGAGCATTGATTGCTTTTCTGAGCATTTGACTCAGGACCTTCGATTGAGCAGACTGATATGCTGCCTGCTGCGCGAAGAAGGCACTTGCCATGCAAGCGGCCAGGCAGCACGACCAAGTCGGGCAGCTTGCAAGGTCTTTAAATTCAGAATGCGCAGCTTGCAAAAAATCTGCGAGCCTGATAAGAAGTCAAAGCTACACTCTTGTGATTGTTAGTCACACGCGTTTTCCAGGCTGTAAAGAGTAGCTGGCGGTTGACAGTCCCACCGCGCTGCAGCATGGGCTGGTACTGAAGACGCACAGGCCACGCCACGAGTCCAGATGCGTCAACATGCTCACGGAAAACAATCATCGCACAGAAAAATCTTTGGCGCTTCCCTTCGATAGCTCAGTTGGTAGAGCGGAGGACTGTAGTGGAATACTCAGCAAAGTCATCCTTAGGTCGCTCGTTCAATTCCGGCTCGAAGGAGCTAGTGTACTTTTGGATTGAGCAGCAATTCGCTCAAACCAGTTCTCATCACTTTATGGTGCATCATGTTGCCACGAAGGAGCAGGACACCACTTTTCTCGTCTCAAACCTGAATGCACTCTGCATCCACCTTCACACAGCTGTTATGCTTGAGCATTTGTGTCTGCTCACCAGCACAGAGTTTTTTTAAATTTCAAAATTTGCATATAAAAATTTGTACAGTCCATTCAAAAGCAGTTCAGTACATTTAGCTGCGGTCAGCAATCCCATACACTACATTTGGGTGCTGACGGCAGTTCCGTTCGATACATTTCCTTGCTTTTCAGTTCAAATACAATTCGGTACAATATGGGATACATTGTAGTACATTCAACAAACTGCAGAGCAGCAACACTTCAAAGCACTCAGCACTCCCTTTCAGGCAAAACAAGTTGGCCATCAGTCAGACAGCGCTGTCGCCTGCTCCCTCACACACAGGGCGGCCGCTACTTTCCGGTCACCTCGCTTCCCTTCCACGGTCTCGTGCTCTTCTCGGCTTCTTTCTTCGTTACTGTGGCTTTGCGTCCTGCTGTTGCTCGCTCGCTGCTGCTCCGCAATGTCGATTGGATACAAGGAGTGGGCCAGTTCTCTGATGGTCGTGGAGCAGCTTGGAGACGAGTGGGAAAAGGCGACTGTGAAGCAAATGAGGGCAACCTGCAAGAAGTTACTGGGGAATTAGCTCAAATGGTAGAGCGCTCGCTTTGCATGTGAGAAATAGCGGGATCGATGCCTGCACTCTCCACTCTGCTTTTGGCTCAGAGCAATTCTCCAGAAAGAAATGTGGTCTCACGTGTCACTGAGTTCACGCCAGATGGGTCAAAGCACAGCAAACCTTTTTCTGCCATGTCATAAGCAAGACGTCTTGATTTTTGCAAAGATGGATATATGAGGCGAGAGAAGCCAAAAGAACGACTTGCGAGCATTGATTGCTTTTCTGAGCATTTGACTCAGGACCTTCGATTGAGCAGACTGATATGCTGCCTGCTGCGCGAAGAAGGCACTTGCCATGCAAGCGGCCAGGCAGCACGACCAAGTCGGGCAGCTTGCAAGGTCTTTAAATTCAGAATGCGCAGCTTGCAAAAAATCTGCGAGCCTGATAAGAAGTCAAAGCTACACTCTTGTGATTGTTAGTCACACGCGTTTTCCAGGCTGTAAAGAGTAGCTGGCGGTTGACAGTCCCACCGCGCTGCAGCATGGGCTGGTACTGAAGACGCACAGGCCACGCCACGAGTCCAGATGCGTCAACATGCTCACGGAAAACAATCATCGCACAGTAAAATCTTTGACGGTTCCCTTCGATAGCTCAGTTGGTAGAACGGAGGACTCAGCAAAGTCATCCTTAGGTAGCTGGTTCAATTCCGGCTCGAAGGAGCTAGTGTACTTTTGGATTAAGCAGCAATTCGCTCAAACCAGTTCTCATCACTTTATGGTGCATCATGTTGCCACGAAGGAGCAGGACACCACTTTTCTCGTCTCAAACCTGAATGCACTCTGCATCCACCTTCACACAGCTGTTATGCTTGAGCATTTGTGTCTGCTCACCAGCACAGAGTTTTTTTAAATTTCAAAATTTGCATATAAAAATTTGTACAGTCCATTCAAAAGCAGTTCAGTACATTTAGCTGCGGTCAGCAATCCCATACACTACATTTGGGTGCTGACGGCAGTTCCGTTCGATACATTTCCTTGCTTTTCAGTTCAAGTACAATTCGGTACAATATGGGATACATTGTAGTACATTCAACAAACTGCAGAGCAGCAACACTTCAAAGCACTCAGCACTCCCTTTCAGGCAAAACAAGTTGGCTATCAGTCAGACAGCGCTGTCGCCTGCTCCCTCACACACAGGGCGGCCGCTACTTTCCGGTCACCTCGCTTCCCTTCCACGGTCTCGTGCTCTTCTCGGCTTCTTTCTTCGTTACTGTGGCTTCGCGTCCTGCTGTTGCTCGCTCGCTGCTGCTCCGCAATGTCGATTGGATACAAGGAGTGGGCCAGTTCTCTGATGGTCGTGGAGCAGCTTGGAGACGAGTGCGAAAAGGCGACTGAGAAGCAAATGAGGGAAACCTGCAAGAAGCTACTGGGGAATTAGTTCAAATGGTAGAGCGCTCGCTTAGCATGCGAGAGGTAGGGGGATTGATGCCTGCATTCTCCACTCTGCTTTTGGCTCAGAGCAATTCTCCAGAAAGAAATGTGGTCTCACGTGTCACTGAGTTCACGCCAGATGGGTCAAAGCACAGCAAACCTTTTTCTGCCATGTCATAAGCAAGACGTCTTGATTTTTGCAAAGATGGATATATGAGGCGAGAGAAGCCAAAAGAACGACTTGCGAGCATTGATTGCTTTTCTGAGCATTTGACTCAGGACCTTCGATTGAGCAGACTGATATGCTGCCTGCTGCGCGAAGAAGGCACTTGCCATGCAAGCGGCCAGGCAGCACGACCAAGTCGGGCAGCTTGCAAGGTCTTTAAATTCAGAATGCGCAGCTTGCAAAAAATCTGCGAGCCTGATAAGAAGTCAAAGCTACACTCTTGTGATTGTTAGTCACACGCGTTTTCCAGGCTGTAAAGAGTAGCTGGCGGTTGACAGTCCCACCGCGCTGCAGCATGGGCTGGTACTGAAGACGCACAGGCCACGCCACGAGTCCAGATGCGTCAACATGCTCACGGAAAACAATCATCGCACAGTAAAATCTTTGGCGGTTCCCTTCGATAGCTCAGTTGGTAGAACGGAGGACTGTAGTGGAATACTCCGCAAAGTCATCCTTAGCTCGCTGGTTCAATTCCGGCTCGAAGGAGCTAGTGTACTTTTGGATTGAGCAGCAATTAGCTCAAACCAGTTCTCATCACTTTATGGTGCATCATGTTGCCACGAAGGAGCAGGACACCACTTTTCTCGTCTCAAACCTGAATGCACTCTGCATCCACCTTCACACAGCTGTTATGCTTGAGCATTTGTGTCTGCTCACCAGCACAGAGTTTTTTTAAATTTCAAAATTTGCATATAAAAATTTGTACAGTCCATTCAAAAGCAGTTCAGTACATTTAGCTGCGGTCAGCAATCCCATACACTACATTTGGGTGCTGACGGCAGTTCCGTTCGATACATTTCCTTGCTTTTCAGTTCAAGTACAATTCGGTACAATATGGGATACATTGTAGTACATTCAACAAACTGCAGAGCAGCAACACTTCAAAGCACTCAGCACTCCCTTTCAGGCAAAACAAGTTGGCCATCAGTCAGACAGCGCTGTCGCCTGCTCCCTCACACACAGGGCGGCCGCTACTTTCCGGTCACCTCGCTTCCCTTCCACGGTCTCGTGCTCTTCTCGGCTTCTTTCTTCGTTACTGTGGCTTCGCGTCCTGCTGTTGCTCGCTCGCTGCTGCTCCGCAATGTCGATTGGATACAAGGAGTGGGCCAGTTCTCTGATGGTCGTGGAGCAGCTTGGAGACGAGTGCGAAAAGGTGACTGTGAAGCAAATGAGGGAAACCTGCAAAAAGCTACTGGGGAATTAGCTCAAATGGTAGAGCGCTCGCTTAGCATGTGAGAGGTAGCGGGATCGATGCCTGCACTCTCCACTCTGCTTTTGGCTCAGAGCAATTCTCCAGAAAGAAATGTGGTCTCACGTGTCACTGAGTTCACGCCAGATGGGTCAAAGCACAGCAAACCTTTTTCTGCCATGTCATAAGCAAGACGTCTTGATTTTTGCAAAGATGGATATATGAGGCGAGAGAAGCCAAAAGAACGACTTGCGAGCATTGATTGCTTTTCTGAGCATTTGACTCAGGACCTTCGATTGAGCAGACTGATATGCTGCCTGCTGCGCGAAGAAGGCACTTGCCATGCAAGCGGCCAGGCAGCACGACCAAGTCGGGCAGCTTGCAAGGTCTTTAAATTCAGAATGCGCAGCTTGCAAAAAATCTGCGAGCCTGATAAGAAGTCAAAGCTACACTCTTGTGATTGTTAGTCACACGCGTTTTCCAGGCTGTAAAGAGTAGCTGGCGGTTGACAGTCCCACCGCGCTGCAGCATGGGCTGGTACTGAAGACGCACAGGCCACGCCACGAGTCCAGATGCGTCAACATGCTCACGGAAAACAATCATCGCACAGAAAAATCTTTGGCGCTTCCCTTCGATAGCTCAGTTGGTAGAGCGGAGGACTGTAGTGGAATACTCAGCAAAGTCATCCTTAGGTCGCTCGTTCAATTCCGGCTCGAAGGAGCTAGTGTACTTTTGGATTGAGCAGCAATTCGCTCAAACCAGTTCTCATCACTTTGTGGTGCATCATGTTGCCACGAAGGAGCAGGACACCACTTTTCTCGTCTCAAACCTGAATGCACTCTGCATCCACCTTCACACAGCTGTTATGCTTGAGCATTTGTGTCTGCTCACCAGCACAGAGTTTTTTTAAATTTCAAAATTTGCATATAAAAATTTGTACAGTCCATTCAAAAGCAGTTCAGTACATTTAGCTGCGGTCAGCAATCCCATACACTACATTTGGGTGCTGACGGCAGTTCCGTTCGATACATTTCCTTGCTTTTCAGTTCAAGTACAATTCGGTACAATATGGGATACATTGTAGTACATTCAACAAACTGCAGAGCAGCAACACTTCAAAGCACTCAGCACTCCCTTTCAGGCAAAACAAGTTGGCTATCAGTCAGACAGCGCTGTCGCCTGCTCCCTCACACACAGGGCGGCCGCTACTTTCCGGTCACCTCGCTTCCCTTCCACGGTCTCGTGCTCTTCTCGGCTTCTTTCTTCGTTACTGTGGCTTCGCGTCCTGCTGTTGCTCGCTCGCTGCTGCTCCGCAATGTCGATTGGATACAAGGAGTGGGCCAGTTCTCTGATGGTCGTGGAGCAGCTTGGAGACGAGTGCGAAAAGGCGACTGAGAAGCAAATGAGGGAAACCTGCAAGAAGCTACTGGGGAATTAGCTCAAATGGTAGAGCGCTCGCTTAGCATGTGAGTGATAGGGGGATCGATGCCTGCATTCTCCACTCTGCTTTTGGCTCAGAGCAATTCTCCAGAAAGAAATGTGGTCTCACGTGTCACTGAGTTCACGCCAGATGGGTCAAAGCACAGCAAACCTTTTTCTGCCATGTCATAAGCAAGACGTCTTGATTTTTGCAAAGATGGATATATGAGGCGAGAGAAGCCAAAAGAACGACTTGCGAGCATTGATTGCTTTTCTGAGCATTTGACTCAGGACCTTCGATTGAGCAGACTGATATGCTGCCTGCTGCGCGAAGAAGGCACTTGCCATGCAAGCGGCCAGGCGTCACGAGCAAGTCGGGCAGCTTGCAAGGTCTTTAAATTCAGAATGCGCAGCTTGCAAAAAATCTGCGAGCCTGATAAGAAGTCAAAGCTACACTCTTGTGATTGTTAGTCACACGCGTTTTCCAGGCTGTAAAGAGTAGCTGGCGGTTGACAGTCCCACCGCGCTGCAGCATGGGCTGGTACTGAAGACGCACAGGCCACGCCACGAGTCCAGATGCGTCAACATGCTCACGGAAAACAATCATCGCACAGAAAAATCTTTGGCGCTTCCCTTCGATAGCTCAGTTGGTAGAGCGGAGGACTGTAGTGGAATACTCAGCAAAGTCATCCTTAGGTCGCTGGTTCAATTCCGGCTCGAAGGAGCTAGTGTACTTTTGGATTGAGCAGCAATTCGCTGAAACCAGTTCTCATCACTTTATGGTGCATCATGTTGCCACGAAGGAGCAGGACACCACTTTTCTCGTCTCAAACCTGAATGCACTCTGCATCCACCTTCACACAGCTGTTATGCTTGAGCATTTGTGTCTGCTCACCAGCACAGAGTTTTTTTAAATTTCAAAATTTGCATATAAAAATTTGTACAGTCCATTCAAAAGCAGTTCAGTACATTTAGCTGCGGTCAGCAATCCCATACACTACATTTGGGTGCTGACGGCAGTTCCGTTCGATACATTTCCTTGCTTTTCAGTTCAAATACAATTCGGTACAATATGGGATACATTGTAGTACATTCAACAAACTGCAGAGCAGCAACACTTCAAAGCACTCAGCACTCCCTTTCAGGCAAAACAAGTTGGCCATCAGTCAGACAGCGCTGTCGCCTGCTCCCTCACACACAGGGCGGCCGCTACTTTCCGGTCACCTCGCTTCCCTTCCACGGTCTCGTGCTCTTCTCGGCTTCTTTCTTCGTTACTGTGGCTTTGCGTCCTGCTGTTGCTCGCTCGCTGCTGCTCCGCAATGTCGATTGGATACAAGGAGTGGGCCAGTTCTCTGATGGTCGTGGAGCAGCTTGGAGACGAGTGGGAAAAGGCGACTGTGAAGCAAATGAGGGCAACCTGCAAGAAGTTACTGGGGAATTAGCTCAAATGGTAGAGCGCTCGCTTTGCATGTGAGAAATAGCGGGATCGATGCCTGCACTCTCCACTCTGCTTTTGGCTCAGAGCAATTCTCCAGAAAGAAATGTGGTCTCACGTGTCACTGAGTTCACGCCAGATGGGTCAAAGCACAGCAAACCTTTTTCTGCCATGTCATAAGCAAGACGTCTTGATTTTTGCAAAGATGGATATATGAGGCGAGAGAAGCCAAAAGAACGACTTGCGAGCATTGATTGCTTTTCTGAGCATTTGACTCAGGACCTTCGATTGAGCAGACTGATATGCTGCCTGCTGCGCGAAGAAGGCACTTGCCATGCAAGCGGCCAGGCAGCACGACCAAGTCGGGCAGCTTGCAAGGTCTTTAAATTCAGAATGCGCAGCTTGCAAAAAATCTGCGAGCCTGATAAGAAGTCAAAGCTACACTCTTGTGATTGTTAGTCACACGCGTTTTCCAGGCTGTAAAGAGTAGCTGGCGGTTGACAGTCCCACCGCGCTGCAGCATGGGCTGGTACTGAAGACGCACAGGCCACGCCACGAGTCCAGATGCGTCAACATGCTCACGGAAAACAATCATCGAACAGAAAAATCTTCGGCGCTTCCCTTCGATAGCTCAGTTGGTAGAGCGGAGGACTGTAGTGGAATACTCCGCAAAGTCATCCTTAGGTCGCTGGTTCAATTCCGGCTCGAAGGAGCTAGTGTATTTTTGGATTGAGCAGCAATTCGCTCAAACCAGTTCTCATCACTTTATGGTGCATCATGTTGCCACGAAGGAGCAGGACACCACTTTTCTCGTCTCAAACCTGAATGCACTCTGCATCCACCTTCACACAGCTGTTATGCTTGAGCATTTGTGTCTGCTCACCAGCACAGAGTTTTTTTAAATTTCAAAATTTGCATATAAATATTTGTACAGTCCATTCAAAAGCAGTTCAGTACATTTAGCTGCGGTCAGCAATCCCATACACTACATTTGGGTGCTGACGGCAGTTCCGTTCGATACATTTCCTTGCTTTTCAGTTCAAGTACAATTCGGTACAATATGGGATACATTGTAGTACATTCAACAAACTGCAGAGCAGCAACACTTCAAAGCACTCAGCACTCCCTTTCAGGCAAAACAAGTTGGCTATCAGTCAGACAGCGCTGTCGCCTGCTCCCTCACACACAGGGCGGCCGCTACTTTCCGGTCACCTCGCTTCCCTTCCACGGTCTCGTGCTCTTCTCGGCTTCTTTCTTCGTTACTGTGGCTTCGCGTCCTGCTGTTGCTCGCTCGCTGCTGCTCCGCAATGTCGATTGGATACAAGGAGTGGGCCAGTTCTCTGATGGTCGTGGAGCAGCTTGGAGACGAGTGCGAAAAGGCGACTGAGAAGCAAATGAGGGAAACCTGCAAGAAGCTACTGGGGAATTAGTTCAAATGGTAGAGCGCTCGCTTAGCATGCGAGAGGTAGGGGGATTGATGCCTGCATTCTCCACTCTGCTTTTGGCTCAGAGCAATTCTCCAGAAAGAAATGTGGTCTCACGTGTCACTGAGTTCACGCCAGATGGGTCAAAGCACAGCAAACCTTTTTCTGCCATGTCATAAGCAAGACGTCTTGATTTTTGCAAAGATGGATATATGAGGCGAGAGAAGCCAAAAGAACGACTTGCGAGCATTGATTGCTTTTCTGAGCATTTGACTCAGGACCTTCGATTGAGCAGACTGATATGCTGCCTGCTGCGCGAAGAAGGCACTTGCCATGCAAGCGGCCAGGCAGCACGACCAAGTCGGGCAGCTTGCAAGGTCTTTAAATTCAGAATGCGCAGCTTGCAAAAAATCTGCGAGCCTGATAAGAAGTCAAAGCTACACTCTTGTGATTGTTAGTCACACGCGTTTTCCAGGCTGTAAAGAGTAGCTGGCGGTTGACAGTCCCACCGCGCTGCAGCATGGGCTGGTACTGAAGACGCACAGGCCACGCCACGAGTCCAGATGCGTCAACATGCTCACGGAAAACAATCATCGCACAGTAAAATCTTTGACGGTTCCCTTCGATAGCTCAGTTGGTAGAACGGAGGACTCAGCAAAGTCATCCTTAGGTAGCTGGTTCAATTCCGGCTCGAAGGAGCTAGTGTACTTTTGGATTAAGCAGCAATTCGCTCAAACCAGTTCTCATCACTTTATGGTGCATCATGTTGCCACGAAGGAGCAGGACACCACTTTTCTCGTCTCAAACCTGAATGCACTCTGCATCCACCTTCACACAGCTGTTATGCTTGAGCATTTGTGTCTGCTCACCAGCACAGAGTTTTTTTAAATTTCAAAATTTGCATATAAAAATTTGTACAGTCCATTCAAAAGCAGTTCAGTACATTTAGCTGCGGTCAGCAATCCCATACACTACATTTGGGTGCTGACGGCAGTTCCGTTCGATACATTTCCTTGCTTTTCAGTTCAAGTACAATTCGGTACAATATGGGATACATTGTAGTACATTCAACAAACTGCAGAGCAGCAACACTTCAAAGCACTCAGCACTCCCTTTCAGGCAAAACAAGTTGGCTATCAGTCAGACAGCGCTGTCGCCTGCTCCCTCACACACAGGGCGGCCGCTACTTTCCGGTCACCTCGCTTCCCTTCCACGGTCTCGTGCTCTTCTCGGCTTCTTTCTTCGTTACTGTGGCTTCGCGTCCTGCTGTTGCTCGCTCGCTGCTGCTCCGCAATGTCGATTGGATACAAGGAGTGGGCCAGTTCTCTGATGGTCGTGGAGCAGCTTGGAGACGAGTGCGAAAAGGCGACTGAGAAGCAAATGAGGGAAACCTGCAAGAAGCTACTGGGGAATTAGTTCAAATGGTAGAGCGCTCGCTTAGCATGCGAGAGGTAGGGGGATTGATGCCTGCATTCTCCACTCTGCTTTTGGCTCAGAGCAATTCTCCAGAAAGAAATGTGGTCTCACGTGTCACTGAGTTCACGCCAGATGGGTCAAAGCACAGCAAACCTTTTTCTGCCATGTCATAAGCAAGACGTCTTGATTTTTGCAAAGATGGATATATGAGGCGAGAGAAGCCAAAAGAACGACTTGCGAGCATTGATTGCTTTTCTGAGCATTTGACTCAGGACCTTCGATTGAGCAGACTGATATGCTGCCTGCTGCGCGAAGAAGGCACTTGCCATGCAAGCGGCCAGGCAGCACGACCAAGTCGGGCAGCTTGCAAGGTCTTTAAATTCAGAATGCGCAGCTTGCAAAAAATCTGCGAGCCTGATAAGAAGTCAAAGCTACACTCTTGTGATTGTTAGTCACACGCGTTTTCCAGGCTGTAAAGAGTAGCTGGCGGTTGACAGTCCCACCGCGCTGCAGCATGGGCTGGTACTGAAGACGCACAGGCCACGCCACGAGTCCAGATGCGTCAACATGCTCACGGAAAACAATCATCGCACAGTAAAATCTTTGGCGGTTCCCTTCGATAGCTCAGTTGGTAGAATGGAGGACTCAGCAAAGTCATCCTCAGGTAGTTGGTTCAATTCCGGCTCGAAGGAGCTAGTGTACTTTTGGATTAAGCAGCAATTCGCTCAAACCAGTTCTCATCACTTTATGGTGCATCATGTTGCCACGAAGGAGCAGGACACCACTTTTCTCGTCTCAAACCTGAATGCACTCTGCATCCACCTTCACACAGCTGTTATGCTTGAGCATTTGTGTCTGCTCACCAGCACAGAGTTTTTTTAAATTTCAAAATTTGCATATAAAAATTTGTACAGTCCATTCAAAAGCAGTTCAGTACATTTAGCTGCGGTCAGCAATCCCATACACTACATTTGGGTGCTGACGGCAGTTCCGTTCGATACATTTCCTTGCTTTTCAGTTCAAGTACAATTCGGTACAATATGGGATACATTGTAGTACATTCAACAAACTGCAGAGCAGCAACACTTCAAAGCACTCAGCACTCCCTTTCAGGCAAAACAAGTTGGCTATCAGTCAGACAGCGCTGTCGCCTGCTCCCTCACACACAGGGCAGCCGCTACTTTCCGGTCACCTCGCTTCCCTTCCACGGTCTCGTGCTCTTCTCGGCTTCTTTCTTCGTTACTGTGGCTTTGCGTCCTGCTGTTGCTCGCTCGCTGCTGCTCCGCAATGTCGATTGGATACAAGGAGTGGGCCAGTTCTCTGATGGTCGTGGAGCAGCTTGGAGACGAGTGCGAAAAGGCGACTGAGAAGCAAATGAGGGAAACCTGCAAAAAGCTACTGGGGAATTAGCTCAAATGGTAGAGCGCTCGCTTAGCATGTGAGTGATAGGGGGATCGATGCCTGCATTCTCCACTCTGCTTTTGGCTCAGAGCAATTCTCCAGAAAGAAATGTGGTCTCATGTGTCACTGAGTTCACGCCAGATGGGTCAAAGCACAGCAAACCTTTTTCTGCCATGTCATAAGCAAGACGTCTTGATTTTTGCAAAGATGGATATATGAGGCGAGAGAAGCCAAAAGAACGACTTGCGAGCATTGATTGCTTTTCTGAGCATTTGACTCAGGACCTTCGATTGAGCAGACTGATATGCTGCCTGCTGCGCGAAGAAGGCACTTGCCATGCAAGCGGCCAGGCAGCACGACCAAGTCGGGCAGCTTGCAAGGTCTTTAAATTCAGAATGCGCAGCTTGCAAAAAATGTGCGAGCCTGATAAGAAGTCAAAGCTACACTCTTGTGATTGTTAGTCACACGCGTTTTCCAGGCTGTAAAGAGTAGCTGGCGGTTGACAGTCCCACCGCGCTGCAGCATGGGCTGGTACTGAAGACGCACAGGCCACGCCACGAGTCCAGATGCGTCAACATGCTCACGGAAAACAATCATCGCACAGAAAAATCTTTGGCGCTTCCCTTCGATAGCTCAGTTGGTAGAGCGGAGGACTGTAGTGGAATACTCAGCAAAGTCATCCTTAGGTCGCTGGTTCAATTCCGGCTCGAAGGAGCTAGTGTACTTTTGGATTAAGCAGCAATTCGCTCAAACCAGTTCTCATCACTTTATGGTGCATCATGTTGCCACGAAGGAGCAGGACACCACTTTTCTCGTCTCAAACCTGAATGCACTCTGCATCCACCTTCACACAGCTGTTATGCTTGAGCATTTGTGTCTGCTCACCAGCACAGAGTTTTTTTAAATTTCAAAATTTGCATATAAAAATTTGTACAGTCCATTCAAAAGCAGTTCAGTACATTTAGCTGCGGTCAGCAATCCCATACACTACATTTGGGTGCTGACGGCAGTTCCGTTCAATACATTTCCTTGCTTTTCAGTTCAAGTACAATTCGGTACAATATGGGATACATTGTAGTACATTCAACAAACTGCAGAGCAGCAACACTTCAAAGCACTCAGCACTCCCTTTCAGGCAAAACAAGTTGGCCATCAGTCAGACAGCGCTGTCGCCTGCTCCCTCACACACAGGGCGGCCGCTACTTTCCGGTCACCTCGCTTCCCTTCCACGGTCTCGTGCTCTTCTCGGCTTCTTTCTTCGTTACTGTGGCTTTACGTCCTGCTGTTGCTCGCTCGCTGCTGCTCCGCAATGTCGATTGGATACAAGGAGTGGGCCAGTTCTCTGATGGTCGTGGAGCAGCTTGGAGACGAGTGCGAAAAGGCGACTGAGAAGCAAATGAGGGAAACCTGCAAGAAGCTACTGGGGAATTAGCTCAAATGGTAGAGCGCTCGCTTAGCATGTGAGTGATAGGGGGATCGATGCCTGCATTCTCCACTCTGCTTTTGGCTCAGAGCAATTCTCCAGAAAGAAATGTGGTCTCACGTGTCACTGAGTTCACGCCAGATGGGTCAAAGCACAGCAAACCTTTTTCTGCCATGTCATAAGCAAGACGTCTTGATTTTTGCAAAGATGGATATATGAGGCGAGAGAAGCCAAAAGAACGACTTGCGAGCATTGATTGCTTTTCTGAGCATTTGACTCAGGACCTTCGATTGAGCAGACTGATATGCTGCCTGCTGCGCGAAGAAGGCACTTGCCATGCAAGCGGCCAGGCAGCACGACCAAGTCGGGCAGCTTGCAAGGTCTTTAAATTCAGAATGCGCAGCTTGCAAAAAATCTGCGAGCCTGATAAGAAGTCAAAGCTACACTCTTGTGATTGTTAGTCACACGCGTTTTCCAGGCTGTAAAGAGTAGCTGGCGGTTGACAGTCCCACCGCGCTGCAGCATGGGCTGGTACTGAAGACGCACAGGCCACGCCACGAGTCCAGATGCGTCAACATGCTCACGGAAAACAATCATCGCACAGAAAAATCTTTGGCGCTTCCCTTCGATAGCTCAGTTGGTAGAGCGGAGGACTGTAGTGGAATACTCAGCAAAGTCATCCTTAGGTCGCTGGTTCAATTCCGGCTCGAAGGAGCTAGTGTCCTTTTGGATTAAGCAGCAATTCGCTCAAACCAGTTCTCATCACTTTATGGTGCATCATGTTGCCACGAAGGAGCAGGACACCACTTTTCTCGTCTCAAACCTGAATGCACTCTGCATCCACCTTCACACAGCTGTTATGCTTGAGCATTTGTGTCTGCTCACCAGCACAGAGTTTTTTTAAATTTCAAAATTTGCATATAAAAATTTGTACAGTCCATTCAAAAGCAGTTCAGTACATTTAGCTGCGGTCAGCAATCCCATACACTACATTTGGGTGCTGACGGCAGTTCCGTTCGATACATTTCCTTGCTTTTCAGTTCAAGTACAATTCGGTACAATATGGGATACATTGTAGTACATTCAACAAACTGCAGAGCAGCAACACTTCAAAGCACTCAGCACTCCCTTTCAGGCAAAACAAGTTGGCCATCAGTCAGACAGCGCTGTCGCCTGCTCCCTCACACACAGGGCGGCCGCTACTTTCCGGTCACCTCGCTTCCCTTCCACGGTCTCGTGCTCTTCTCGGCTTCTTTCTTCGTTACTGTGGCTTCGCGTCCTGCTGTTGCTCGCTCGCTGCTGCTCCGCAATGTCGATTGGATACAAGGAGTGGGCCAGTTCTCTGATGGTCGTGGAGCAGCTTGGAGACGAGTGCGAAAAGGCGACTGAGAAGCAAATGAGGGAAACCTGCAAGAAGCTACTGGGGAATTAGTTCAAATGGTAGAGCGCTCGCTTAGCATGTGAGTGATAGGGGGATTGATGCCTGCATTCTCCACTCTGCTTTTGGCTCAGAGCAATTCTCCAGAAAGAAATGTGGTCTCACGTGTCACTGAGTTCACGCCAGATGGGTCAAAGCACAGCAAACCTTTTTCTGCCATGTCATAAGCAAGACGTCTTGATTTTTGCAAAGATGGATATATGAGGCGAGAGAAGCCAAAAGAACGACTTGCGAGCATTGATTGCTTTTCTGAGCATTTGACTCAGGACCTTCGATTGAGCAGACTGATATGCTGCCTGCTGCGCGAAGAAGGCACTTGCCATGCAAGCGGCCAGGCAGCACGACCAAGTCGGGCAGCTTGCAAGGTCTTTAAATTCAGAATGCGCAGCTTGCAAAAAATCTGCGAGCCTGATAAGAAGTCAAAGCTACACTCTTGTGATTGTTAGTCACACGCGTTTTCCAGGCTGTAAAGAGTAGCTGGCGGTTGACAGTCCCACCGCGCTGCAGCATGGGCTGGTACTGAAGACGCACAGGCCACGCCACGAGTCCAGATGCGTCAACATGCTCACGGAAAACAATCATCGCACAGAAAAATCTTTGGCGCTTCCCTTCGATAGCTCAGTTGGTAGAGCGGAGGACTGTAGTGGAATACTCAGCAAAGTCATCCTTAGGTCGCTGGTTCAATTCCGGCTCGAAGGAGCTAGTGTCCTTTTGGATTAAGCAGCAATTCGCTCAAACCAGTTCTCATCACTTTATGGTGCATCATGTTGCCACGAAGGAGCAGGACACCACTTTTCTCGTCTCAAACCTGAATGCACTCTGCATCCACCTTCACACAGCTGTTATGCTTGAGCATTTGTGTCTGCTCACCAGCACAGAGTTTTTTTAAATTTCAAAATTTGCATATAAAAATTTGTACAGTCCATTCAAAAGCAGTTCAGTACATTTAGCTGCGGTCAGCAATCCCATACACTACATTTGGGTGCTGACGGCAGTTCCGTTCGATACATTTCCTTGCTTTTCAGTTCAAGTACAATTCGGTACAATATGGGATACATTGTAGTACATTCAACAAACTGCAGAGCAGCAACACTTCAAAGCACTCAGCACTCCCTTTCAGGCAAAACAAGTTGGCCATCAGTCAGACAGCGCTGTCGCCTGCTCCCTCACACACAGGGCGGCCGCTACTTTCCGGTCACCTCGCTTCCCTTCCACGGTCTCGTGCTCTTCTCGGCTTCTTTCTTCGTTACTGTGTCTTCGCGTCCTGCTGTTGCTCGCTCGCTGCTGCTCCGCAATGTCGATTGGATACAAGGAGTGGGCCAGTTCTCTGATGGTCGTGGAGCAGCTTGGAGACGAGTGCGAAAAGGCGACTGAGAAGCAAATGAGGGAAACCTGCAAGAAGCTACTGGGGAATTAGCTCAAATGGTAGAGCGCTCGCTTAGCATGTGAGTGATAGGGGGATCGATGCCTGCATTCTCCACTCTGCTTTTGGCTCAGAGCAATTCTCCAGAAAGAAATGTGGTCTCACGTGTCACTGAGTTCACGCCAGATGGGTCAAAGCACAGCAAACCTTTTTCTGCCATGTCATAAGCAAGACGTCTTGATTTTTGCAAAGATGGATATATGAGGCGAGAGAAGCCAAAAGAACGACTAGCGAGCATTGATTGCTTTTCTGAGCATTTGACTCAGGACCTTCGATTGAGCAGACTGATATGCTGCCTGCTGCGCGAAGAAGGCACTTGCCATGCAAGCGGCCAGGCAGCACGACCAGGTCGGGCAGCTTGCAAGGTCTTTAAATTCAGAATGCACAGCTTGCAAAAAATCTGCGAGCCTGATAAGAAGTCAAAGCTACACTCTTGTGATTGTTAGTCACACGCGTTTTCCAGGCTGTAAAGAGTCGCTGGCAGTTGACAGTCCCACCGCGCTGCAGCATGGGCTGGTACTGAAGACGCACAGGCCACGCCACGAGTCCAGATGCGTCAACATGCTCACGGAAAACAATCATCGCACAGAAAAATCTTTGGCGCTTCCCTTCGATAGCTCAGTTGGTAGAGCGGAGGACTGTAGTGGAATACTCAGCAAAGTCATCCTTAGGTCGCTGGTTCAATTCCGGCTCGAAGGAGCTAGTGTACTTTTGGATTAAGCAGCAATTCGCTCAAACCAGTTCTCATCACTTTATGGTGCATCATGTTGCCACGAAGGAGCAGGACACCACTTTTCTCGTCTCAAACCTGAATGCACTCTGCATCCACCTTCACACAGCTGTTATGCTTGAGCATTTGTGTCTGCTCACCAGCACAGAGTTTTTTTAAATTTCAAAATTTGCATATAAAAATTTGTACAGTCCATTCAAAAGCAGTTCAGTACATTTAGCTGCGGTCAGCAATCCCATACACTACATTTGGGTGCTGACGGCAGTTCCGTTCGATACATTTCCTTGCTTTTCAGTTCAAGTACAATTCGGTACAATATGGGATACATTGTAGTGCATTCAACAAACTGCAGAGCAGCAACACTTCAAAGCACTCAGCACTCCCTTTCAGGCAAAACAAGTTGGCCATCAGTCAGACAGCGCTGTCGCCTGCTCCCTCACACACAGGGCGGCCGCTACTTTCCGGTCACCTCGCTTCCCTTCCACGGTCTCGTGCTCTTCTCGGCTTCTTTCTTCGTTACTGTGGCTTCGCGTCCTGCTGTTGCTCGCTCGCTGCTGCTCCGCAATGTCGATTGGATACAAGGAGTGGGCCAGTTCTCTGATGGTCGTGGAGCAGCTTGGAGACGAGTGCGAAAAGGCGACTGAGAAGCAAATGAGGGAAACTTGCAAGAAGCTACTGGGGAATTAGCTCAAATGGTCGAGCGCTCGCTTAACATATGAGAGGTAGTGGGATCGATGCCTGTATTCTCCACTCTGCTTTTGGCTCAGAGCAATTCTCCAGAAAGAAATGTGGTCTCACGTGTCACTGAGTTCACGCCAGATGGGTCAAAGCACAGCAAACCTTTTTCTGCCATGTCATAAGCAAGACGTCTTGATTTTTGCAAAGATGGATATATGAGGCGACAGAAGCCAAAAGAACGACTTGCGAGCATTGATTGCTTTTCTGAGCATTTGACTCAGGACCTTCGATTGAGCAGACTGATATGCTGCCTGCTGCGCGAAGAAGGCACTTGCCATGCAAGCGGCCAGGCAGCACGACCAAGTCGGGCAGCTTGCAAGGTCTTTAAATTCATAATGCGCAGCTTGCAAAAAATCTACGAGCCTGATAAGAAGTCAAAGCTACACTCTTGTGATTGTTAGTCACACGCGTTTTCCAGGCTGTAAAGAGTAGCTGGCGGTTGACAGTCCCACCGCGCTGCAGCATGGGCTGGTACTGAAGACGCACAGGCCACGCCATGATTCCAGATGCGTCAACATGCTCACGGAAAACAA
The DNA here is from genome assembly GCF_044704955.1 of Pristiophorus japonicus. Lineage (NCBI taxonomy): Eukaryota > Metazoa > Chordata > Chondrichthyes > Pristiophoridae > Pristiophorus > Pristiophorus japonicus. The sequence goes on along the minus strand of NW_027251767.1, from coordinate 1,093,876 downwards.
TCATCGCACAGAAAAATCTTTGGCGCTTCCCTTCGATAGCTCAGTTGGTAGAGCGGAGGACTGTAGTGGAATACTCAGCAAAGTCATCCTTAGGTCGCTGGTTCAATTCCGGCTCGAAGGAGCTAGTGTACTTTTGGATTAAGCAGCCATTCGCTCAAACCAGTTCTCATCACTTTATGGTGCATCATGTTGCCACGAAGGAGCAGGACACCACTTTTCTCGTCTCAAACCTGAATGCACTCTGCATCCACCTTCACACAGCTGTTATGCTTGAGCATTTGTGTCTGCTCACCAGCACAGAGTTTTTTTAAATTTCAAAATTTGCATATAAAAATTTGTACAGTCCATTCAAAAGCAGTTCAGTACATTTAGCTGCGGTCAGCAATCCCATACACTACATTTGGGTGCTGACGGCAGTTCCGTTCGATACATTTCCTTGCTTTTCAGTTCAAGTACAATTCGGTACAATATGGGATACATTGTAGTACATTCAACAAACTGCAGAGCAGCAACACTTCAAAGCACTCAGCACTCCCTTTCAGGCAAAACAAGTTGGCTATCAGTCAGACAGCGCTGTCGCCTGCTCCCTCACACACAGGGCGGCCGCTACTTTCCGGTCACCTCGCTTCCATTCCACGGTCTCGTGCTCTTCTCGGCTTCTTTCTTCGTTACTGTGGCTTCGCGTCCTGCTGTTGCTCGCTCGCTGCTGCTCCGCAATGTCGATTGGATACAAGGAATGGGCCAGTTCTCTGATGGTCGTTGAGCAGCTTGGAGATGAGTGCGAAAAGGCGACTGTGAAGCAAATGAGGGAAACCTGCAAGAAGCTACTGGGGAATTAGCTCAAATGGTAGAGCGCTCGCTTAGCATGTGAGCGGTAGGGGGATCGATGCCTGCATTCTTCACTCTGCTTTTGGCTCAGAGCAATTTTCCAGAAAGAAATGTGGTCTCACGTGTCACTGAGTTCATGCCAGATGGGTCAAAGCACAGCAAACCTTTTTCTGCCATGTCATAAGCAAGACGTCTTGATTTTTGCAAAGATGGATATATGAGGCGAGAGAAGCCAAAAGAACAACTTGCGAGCATTGATTGCTTTTCTGAGCATTTGACTCAGGACCTTCGATTGAGCAGACTGATATGCTGCCTGCTGCGCGAAGAAGGCACTTGCCATGCAAGCGGCCAGGCAGCACGACCAAGTCGGGCAGCTTGCAAGGTCTTTAAATTCAGAATGCGCAGCTTGCAAAAAATCTGCGAGCCTGATAAGAAGTCAAAGCTACACTCTTGTGATTGTTAGTCACACGCGTTTTCCAGGCTGTAAAGAGTAGCTGGCGGTTGACAGTCCCACCGCGCTGCAGCATGGGCTGGTACTGAAGACGCACAGGCCACGCCACGAGTCCAGATGCGTCAACATGCTCACGGAAAACAATCATCGCACAGAAAAATCTTTGGCGCTTCCCTTCGATAGCTCAGTTGGTAGAGCGGAGGACTGTAGTGGAATACTCAGCAAAGTCATCCTCAGGTCGCTGGTTCAATTCCGGCTCGAAGGAGCTAGTGTACTTTTGGATTAAGCAGCAATTCGCTCAAACCAGTTCTCATCACTTTATGGTGCATCATGTTGCCACGAAGGAGCAGGACACCACTTTTCTCGTCTCAAACCTGAATGCACTCTGCATCCACCTTCACACAGCTGTTATGCTTGAGCATTTGTGTCTGCTCACCAGCACAGAGTTTTTTTAAATTTCAAAATTTGCATATAAAAATTTGTACAGTCCATTCAAAAGCAGTTCAGTACATTTAGCTGCGGTCAGCAATCCCATACACTACATTTGGGTGCTGACGGCAGTTCCGTTCGATACATTTCCTTGCTTTTCAGTTCAAGTACAATTCGGTACAATATGGGATACATTGTAGTGCATTCAACAAACTGCAGAGCAGCAACACTTCAAAGCACTCAGCACTCCCTTTCAGGCAAAACAAGTTGGCCATCAGTCAGACAGCGCTGTCGCCTGCTCCCTCACACACAGGGCGGCCGCTACTTTCCGGTCACCTCGCTTCCCTTCCACGGTCTCGTGCTCTTCTCGGCTTCTTTCTTCGTTACTGTGGCTTCGCGTCCTGCTGTTGCTCGCTCGCTGCTGCTCCGCAATGTCGATTGGATACAAGGAGTGGGCCAGTTCTCTGATGGTCGTGGAGCAGCTTGGAGACGAGTGCGAAAAGGCGACTGAGAAGCAAATGAGGGAAACTTGCAAGAAGCTACTGGGGAATTAGCTCAAATGGTCGAGCGCTCGCTTAACATATGAGAGGTAGTGGGATCGATGCCTGTATTCTCCACTCTGCTTTTGGCTCAGAGCAATTCTCCAGAAAGAAATGTGGTCTCACGTGTCACTGAGTTCACGCCAGATGGGTCAAAGCACAGCAAACCTTTTTCTGCCATGTCATAAGCAAGACGTCTTGATTTTTGCAAAGATGGATATATGAGGCGACAGAAGCCAAAAGAACGACTTGCGAGCATTGATTGCTTTTCTGAGCATTTGACTCAGGACCTTCGATTGAGCAGACTGATATGCTGCCTGCTGCGCGAAGAAGGCACTTGCCATGCAAGCGGCCAGGCAGCACGACCAAGTCGGGCAGCTTGCAAGGTCTTTAAATTCATAATGCGCAGCTTGCAAAAAATCTACGAGCCTGATAAGAAGTCAAAGCTACACTCTTGTGATTGTTAGTCACACGCGTTTTCCAGGCTGTAAAGAGTAGCTGGCGGTTGACAGTCCCACCGCGCTGCAGCATGGGCTGGTACTGAAGACGCACAGGCCACGCCATGATTCCAGATGCGTCAACATGCTCACGGAAAACAATCATCGCACAGAAAAATCTTTGGCGCTTCCCTTCGATAGCTCAGTTGGTAGAGCGGAGGACTGTAGTGGAATACTCAGCAAAGTCATCCTTAGGTCGCTGGTTCAATTCCGGCTCGAAGGAGCTAGTGTACTTTTGGATTAAGCAGCCATTCGCTCAAACCAGTTCTCATCACTTTATGGTGCATCATGTTGCCACGAAGGAGCAGGACACCACTTTTCTCGTCTCAAACCTGAATGCACTCTGCATCCACCTTCACACAGCTGTTATGCTTGAGCATTTGTGTCTGCTCACCAGCACAGAGTTTTTTTAAATTTCAAAATTTGCATATAAAAATTTGTACAGTCCATTCAAAAGCAGTTCAGTACATTTAGCTGCGGTCAGCAATCCCATACACTACATTTGGGTGCTGACGGCAGTTCCGTTCGATACATTTCCTTGCTTTTCAGTTCAAGTACAATTCGGTACAATATGGGATACATTGTAGTACATTCAACAAACTGCAGAGCAGCAACACTTCAAAGCACTCAGCACTCCCTTTCAGGCAAAACAAGTTGGCTATCAGTCAGACAGCGCTGTCGCCTGCTCCCTCACACACAGGGCGGCCGCTACTTTCCGGTCACCTCGCTTCCATTCCACGGTCTCGTGCTCTTCTCGGCTTCTTTCTTCGTTACTGTGGCTTGGTGTCCTGCTGTTGCTCGCTCGCTGCTGCTCCGCAATGTCGATTGGATACAAGGAATGGGCCAGTTCTCTGATGGTCGTTGAGCAGCTTGGAGATGAGTGCGAAAAGGCGACTGTGAAGCAAATGAGGGAAACCTGCAAGAAGCTACTGGGGAATTAGCTCAAATGGTAGAGCGCTCGCTTAGCATGTGAGCGGTAGGGGGATCGATGCCTGCATTCTTCACTCTGCTTTTGGCTCAGAGCAATTTTCCAGAAAGAAATGTGGTCTCACGTGTCACTGAGTTCATGCCAGATGGGTCAAAGCACAGCAAACCTTTTTCTGCCATGTCATAAGCAAGACGTCTTGATTTTTGCAAAGATGGATATATGAGGCGAGAGAAGCCAAAAGAACAACTTGCGAGCATTGATTGCTTTTCTGAGCATTTGACTCAGGACCTTCGATTGAGCAGACTGATATGCTGCCTGCTGCGCGAAGAAGGCACTTGCCATGCAAGCGGCCAGGCAGCACGACCAAGTCGGGCAGCTTGCAAGGTCTTTAAATTCATAATGCGCAGCTTGCAAAAAATCTGCGAGCCTGATAAGAAGTCAAAGCTACACTCTTGTGATTGTTAGTCACACGCGTTTTCCAGGCTGTAAAGAGTAGCTGGCGGTTGACAGTCCCACCGCGCTGCAGCATGGGCTGGTACTGAAGACGCACAGGCCACGCCACGAGTCCAGATGCGTCAACATGCTCACGGAAAACAATCATCGCACAGAAAAATCTTTGGCGCTTCCCTTCGATAGCTCAGTTGGTAGAGCGGAGGACTGTAGTGGAATACTCAGCAAAGTCATCCTCAGGTCGCTGGTTCAATTCCGGCTCGAAGGAGCTAGTGTACTTTTGGATTAAGCAGCAATTCGCTCAAACCAGTTCTCATCACTTTATGGTACATCATGTTGCCACGAAGGAGCAGGACACCACTTTTCTCGTCTCAAACCTGAATGCACTCTGCATCCACCTTCACACAGCTGTTATGCTTGAGCATTTGTGTCTGCTCACCAGCACAGAGTTTTTTTAAATTTCAAAATTTGCATATAAAAATTTGTACAGTCCATTCAAAAGCAGTTCAGTACATTTAGCTGCGGTCAGCAATCCCATACACTACATTTGGGTGCTGACGGCAGTTCCGTTCGATACATTTCCTTGCTTTTCAGTTCAAGTACAATTCGGTACAATATGGGATACATTGTAGTACATTCAACAAACTGCAGAGCAGCAACACTTCAAAGCACTCAGCACTCCCTTTCAGGCAAAACAAGTTGGCTATCAGTCAGACAGCGCTGTCGCCTGCTCCCTCACACACAGGGCGGCCGCTACTTTCCGGTCACCTCGCTTCCCTTCCACGGTCTCGTGCTCTTCTCGGCTTCTTTCTTCGTTACTGTGGCTTCGCGTCCTGCTGTTGCTCGCTCGCTGCTGCTCCGCAATGTCGATTGGATACAAGGAGTGGGCCAGTTCTCTGATGGTCGTGGAGCAGCTTGGAGACGAGTGCGAAAAGGCGACTGTGAAGCAAATGAGGGCAACCTGCAAGAAGCTACTGGGGAATTAGCTCAAATGGTAGAGCGCTTGCTTAGCATGTGAGAGGTAGTGGGATCGATGCCTGCATTCTCCACTCTGCTTTTGGCTCAGAGCAATTCTCCAGAAAGAAATGTGGTCTCACGTGTCACTGAGTTCATGCCAGATGGGTCAAAGCACAGCAAACCTTTTTCTGCCATGTCATAAGCAAGACGTCTTGATTTTTGCAAAGATGGATATATGAGGCGAGAGAAGCCAAAAGAATGACTTGCGAGCATTGATTGCTTTTCTGAGCATTTGACTCAGGACCTTCGATTGAGCAGACTGATATGCTGCCTGCTGCGCGAAGAAGGCACTTGCCATGCAAGCGGCCAGGCAGCACGACCAAGTCGGGCAGCTTGCAAGGTCTTTAAATTCAGAATGCGCAGCTTGCAAAAAATCTGCGAGCCTGATAAGAAGTCAAAGCTACACTCTTGTGATTGTTAGTCACACGCGTTTTCCAGGCTGTAAAGAGTCGCTGGCGGTTGACAGTCCCACCGCGCTGCAGCATGGGCTGGTACTGAAGACGCACAGGCCACGCCACGAGTCCAGATGCGTCAACATGCTCACGGAAAACAATCATCGCACAGAAAAATCATCGCACAGAAAAATCTTCGGCGCTTGCCTTCGATAGCTCAGTTGGTAGAGCGGAGGACTGTAGTGGAATACTCAGATAAGTCATCCTTAGGTCGCTGGTTCAATTCCGGCTCGAAGGAGCTAGTGTACTTTTGGATTAAGCAGCAATTCGCTCAAACCAGTTCTCATCACTTTATGGTGCATCATGTTGCCACGAAGGAGCAGGACACCACTTTTCTCGTCTCAAACCTGAATGCACTCTGCATCCACCTTCACACAGCTGTTATGCTTGAGCATTTGTGTCTGCTCACCAGCACAGAGTTTTTTTAAATTTCAAAATTTGCATATAAAAATTTGTACAGTCCATTCAAAAGCAGTTCAGTACATTTAGCTGCGGTCAGCAATCCCATACACTACATTTGGGTGCTGACGGCAGTTCCGTTCGATACATTTCCTTGCTTTTCAGTTCAAGTACAATTCGGTACAATATGGGATACATTGTAGTACTGCAGAACAGCAACACTTCAAAGCACTCAGCACTCCCTTTCAGGCAAAACAAGTTGGCCATCAGTCAGACAGCGCTGTCGCCTGCTCCCTCACACACAGGGCGGCCACTACTTTCCGGTCACCTCGCTTCCCTTCCACGGTCTCGTGCTCTTCTCGGCTTCTTTCTTCCTTACTGTAGCTTCGCGTCCTGCTGTTGCTCGCTCGCTGCTGCTCCGCAATGTCGATTGGATACAAGGAGTGGGCCAGTTCTCTGATGGTCGTGGAGCAGCTTGGAGACGAGTGCGAAAAGGCGACTGTGAAGCAATTGAGGGCAACCTGCAAGAAGCTACTGGGGAATTAGCTCAAATGGTAGAGCGCTCGCTTAGCATATGAGAGGTAGTGGGATCGATGCCTGCATTCTCCACTCTGCTTTTGGCTCAGAGCAATTCTCCAGAAAGAAATGTGGTCTCACGTGTCACTGAGTTCACGCCAGATGGGTCAAAGCACAGCAAACCTTGTTCTGCCATGTCATAAGCAAGACGTCTTGATTTTTGCAAAGATGGATATATGAGGCGAGAGAAGCCAAAAGAACGACTTGCGAGCATTGATTGCTTTTCTGAGCATTTGACTCAGGACCTTCGATTGAGCAGACTGATATGCTGCCTGCTGCGCGAAGAAGGCACTTGCCATGCAAGCGGCCAGGCAGCACGACCAAGTCGGGCAGCTTGCAAGGTCTTTAAATTCAGAATGCGCAGCTTGCAAAAAATCTGCGAGCCTGATAAGAAGTCAAAGCTACACTCTTGTGATTGTTAGTCACACGCGTTTTCCAGGCTGTAAAGAGTCGCTGGCGGTTCACAGTCCCACCGCGCTGCAGCATGGGCTGGTACTGAAGACCACAGGCCACGCCACGAGTCCAGATGCGTCAACATGCTCACGGAAAACAATCATCGCACAGGAAAATCTTTGGCGCTTCCCTTCGATAGCTCAGTTGGTAGAGCGGAGGACGGTAGTGGAATACTCAGCAAAATCATCCTTAGGTCGCTGGTTCAATTCTGGCTCGATGGAGCTAGTGTACTTTTGGATTGAGCAGCAATTCGCTCAAACCAGTTCTCATCACTTTCTGGTGCATCATGTTGCCACGAAGGAGCATGACACCACTTTTCTCGTCTCAAACCTGAATGCACTCTGCATCCACCTTCACACAGCTGTTATGCTTGAGCATTTGTGTCTGCTCACCAGCACAGAGTTTTTTTAAATTTCAAAATTTGCATATAAAAATTTGTACAGTCCATTCAAAAGCAGTTCAGTACATTTAGCTGCGGTCAGCAATCCCATACACTACATTTGGGTGCTGAAGGCAGTTCCGTTCGATACATTTCCTTGCTTTTCAGTTCAAGTACAATTCGGTACAATATGGGATACATTGTAGTACATTCAACAAACTGCAGAGCAGCAACACTTCAAAGCACTCAGCACTCCCTTTCAGGCAAAACAAGTTGGCTATCAGTCAGACAGCGCTGTCGCCTGCTCCCTCACACACAGGGCGGCCGCTACTTTCCGGTCACCTCGCTTCCCTTCCACGGTCTCGTGCTCTTCTCGGCTTCTTTCTTCGTTACTGTGGCTTCGCGTCCTGCTGTTGCTCGCTCGCTGCTGCTCCGCAATGTCGATTGGATACAAGGAGTGGGCCAGTTCTCTGATGGTCGTGGAGCAGCTTGGAGACGAGTGCAAAAAGGCGACTGTGAAGCAAATGAGGGCAACCTGCAAGAAGCTACTGGGGAATTAGCTCAAATGGTAGAGCGCTCGCTTAGCATGTGAGAGATAGTGGGATCGATGCCTGCATTCTCCACTCTGCTTTTGGCTCAGAGCAATTCTCCAGAAAGAAATGTGGTCTCACGTGTCACTGAGTTCATGCCAGATGGGTCAAAGCACAGCAAACCTTTTTCTGCCATGTCATAAGCAAGACGTCTTGATTTTTGCAAAGATGGGTATATGAGGCGAGAGAAGCCAAAAGAACGACTTGCGAGCATTGATTGCTTTTCTGAGCATTTGACTCAGGACCTTCGATTGAGCAGACTGATATGCTGCCTGCTGCGTGAAGAAGGCACTTGCCATGCAAGCGGCCAGGCAGCACGACCAAGTCGGGCAGCTTGCAAGGTCTTTAAATTCAGAATGCGCAGCTTACAAAAAATCTGCGAGCCTGATAAGAAGTCAAAGCTACACTCTTGTGATTGTTAGTCACACGCGTTTTCCAGGCTGTAAAGAGTCGCTGGCGGTTCACAGTCCCACCGCGCTGCAGCATGGGCTGGTACTGAAGACCACAGGCCACGCCACGAGTCCAGATGCGTCAACATGCTCACGGAAAACAATCATCGCACAGGAAAATCTTTGGCGCTTCCCTTCGATAGCTCAGTTGGTAGAGCGGAGGACGGTAGTGGAATACTCAGCAAAGTCATCCTTAGGTCGCTGGTTCAATTCCGGCTCGAAGGAGCTAGTGTACTTTTGGATTAAGCAGCAATTCGCTCAAACCAGTTCTCATCACTTTCTGGTGCATCATGTTGCCACGAAGGAGCATGACACCACTTTTCTCGTCTCAAACCTGAATGCACTCTGCATCCACCTTCACACAGCTGTTATGCTTGAGCATTTGTGTCTGCTCACCAGCACAGAGTTTTTTTAAATTTCAAAATTTGCATATAAAAATTTGTACAGTCCATTCAAAAGCAGTTCAGTACATTTAGCTGCGGTCAGCAATCCCATACTCTATATTTGGGTGCTGACGGCAGTTCCGTTCGATACATTTCCTTGCTTTTCAGTTCAAGTACAATTCGGTACAATATGGGATACATTGTAGTACATTCAACAAACTGCAGAGCAGCAACACTTCAAAGCACTCAGCACTCCCTTTCAGGCAAAACAAGTTGGCTATCAGTCAGACAGCGCTGTCGCCTGCTCCCTCACACACAGGGCGGCCGCTACTTTCCGGTCACCTCGCTTCCCTTCCACGGTCTCGTGCTCTTCTCGGCTTCTTTCTTCGTAACTGTGGCTTCGCGTCCTGCTGTTGCTCGCTCGCTGCTGCTCCGCAATGTCGATTGGATACAAGGAGTGGGCCAGTTCTCTGATGGTCGTGGAGCAGCTTGGAGACGAGTGCGAAAAGGCGACTGTGAAGCAAATGAGGGCAACCTGCAAGAAGCTACTGGGGAATTAGCTCAAATTGTAGAGCGCTCGCTCAGCATGTGAGAGGTAGCGGGATCGATGCCTGCATTCTCTACTCTGCTTTTGGCTCAGAGCAATTCTCCAGAAAGAAATGTGGTCTCACGTGTCACTGAGTTCATGCCAGATGGGTCAAAGCACAGCAAACCTTTTTCTGCCATGTCATAAGCAAGACGTCTTGATTTTTGCAAAGATGGATATATGAGGCGAGAGAAGCCAAAAGAACGACTTGCGAGCATTGATTGCTTTTCTGAGCATTTGACTCAGGACCTTCGATTGAGCAGACTGATATGCTGCCTGCTGCGCGAAGAAGGCACTTGCCATGCAAGCGGCCAGGCAGCACGACCAAGTCGGGCAGCTTGCAAGGTCTTTAAATTCAGAATGCGCAGCTTGCAAAAAATCTGCGAGCCTGATAAGAAGTCAAAGCTACACTCTTGTGATTGTTAGTCACACGCGTTTTCCAGGCTGTAAAGAGTAGCTGGCGGTTGACAGTCCCACCGCGCTGCAGCATGGGCTGGTACTGAAGACGCACAGGCCACGCCACGAGTCCAGATGCGTCAACATGCTCACGGAAAACAATCATCGCACAGGAAAATCTTTGGCGCTTCCCTTCGATAGCTCAGTTGGTAGAGCGGAGGACTGTAGTGGAATACTCAGCAAAGTCATCCTTAGGTCGCTGGTTCAAGTCCGGCTCGAAGGAGCTAGTGTACTTTTGGATTAAGCAGCAATTCGCTCAAACCAGTTCTCATCACTTTATGGTGCATCATGTTGCCACGAAGGAGCAGGACACCACTTTTCTCGTCTCAAACCTGAATGCACTCTGCATCCACCTTCACACAGCTGTTATGCTTGAGCATTTGTGTCTGCTCACCAGCACAGAGTTTTTTTAAATTTCAAAATTTGCATATAAAAATTTGTACAGTCCATTCAAAAGCAGTTCAGTACATTTAGCTGCGGTCAGCAATCCCATACACTACATTTGGGTGCTGACGGCAGTTCCGTTCGATACATTTCCTTGCTTTTCAGTTCAAGTACAATTCGGTACAATATGGGATACATTGTAGTACATTCAACAAACTGCAGAGCAGCAACACTTCAAAGCACTCAGCACTCCCTTTCAGGCAAAACAAGTTGGCCATCAGTCAGACAGCGCTGTCGCCTGCTCCCTCACACACAGGGCGGCCGCTACTTTCCGGTCACCTCGCTTCCCTTCCACGGTCTCGTGCTCTTCTCGGCTTCTTTCTTCGTTACTGTGGCTTCGCGTCCTGCTGTTGCTCGCTCGCTGCTGCTCCGCAATGTCGATTGGATACAAGGAGTGGGCCAGTTCTCTGATGGTCGTGGAGCAGCTTGGAGACGAGTGCGAAAAGGCGACTGAGAAGCAAATGAGGGAAACCTGCAAGAAGCTACTGGGGAATTAGCTCAAATGGTAGAGCGCTCGCTTAGCATGTGAGTGATAGGGGGATCGATGCCTGCATTCTCCACTCTGCTTTTGGCTCAGAGCAATTCTCCAGAAAGAAATGTGGTCTCACGTGTCACTGAGTTCACGCCAGATGGGTCAAAGCACAGCAAACCTTTTTCTGCCATGTCATAAGCAAGACGTCTTGATTTTTGCAAAGATGGATATATGAGGCGAGAGAAGCCAAAAGAACGACTTGCGAGCATTGATTGCTTTTCTGAGCATTTGACTCAGGACCTTCGATTGAGCAGACTGATATGCTGCCTGCTGCGCGAAGAAGGCACTTGCCATGCAAGCGGCCAGGCAGCACGACCAAGTCGGGCAGCTTGCAAGGTCTTTAAATTCAGAATGCGCAGCTTGCAAAAAATCTGCGAGCCTGATAAGAAGTCAAAGCTACACTCTTGTGATTGTTAGTCACACGCGTTTTCCAGGCTGTAAAGAGTCGCTGGCGGTTGACAGTCCCACCGCGCTGCAGCATGGGCTGGTACTGAAGACGCACAGGCCACGCCACGAGTCCAGATGCGTCAACATGCTCACGGAAAACAATCATCGCACAGAAAAATCTTCGGCGCTTCCCTTCGATAGCTCAGTTGGTAGAGCGGAGGACTGTAGTGGAATACTCAGCAAAGTCATCCTTAGGTCGCTGGTTCAATTCCGGCTCGAAGGAGCTAGTGTACTTTTGGATTAAGCAGCAATTCGCTCAAACCAGTTCTCATCACTTTATGGTGCATCATGTTGCCACGAAGGAGCAGGACACCACTTTTCTCGTCTCAAACCTGAATGCACTCTGCATCCACCTTCACACAGCTGTTATGCTTGAGCATTTGTGTCTGCTCACCAGCACAGAGTTTTTTTAAATTTCAAAATTTGCATATAAAAATTTGTACAGTCCATTCAAAAGCAGTTCAGTACATTTAGCTGCGGTCAGCAATCCCATACACTACATTTGGGTGCTGACGGCAGTTCCGTTCGATACATTTCCTTGCTTTTCAGTTCAAGTACAATTCGGTACAATATGGGATACATTGTAGTACATTCAACAAACTGCAGAGCAGCAACACTTCAAAGCACTCAGCACTCCCTTTCAGGCAAAACAAGTTGGCCATCAGTCAGACAGCGCTGTCGCCTGCTCCCTCACACACAGGGCGGCCGCTACTTTCCGGTCACCTCGCTTCCCTTCCACGGTCTCGTGCTCTTCTCAGCTTCTTTCTTCGTTACTGTGGCTTCGCGTCCTGCTGTTGCTCGCTCGCTGCTGCTCCGCAATGTCGATTGGATACAAGGAGTGGGCCAGTTCTCTGATGGTCGTGGAGCAGCTTGGAGACGAGTGCGAAAAGGCGACTGTGAAGCAAATGAGTGCAACCTGCAAGAAGCTACTGGGGAATTAGCTCAAATGGTAGAGCGCTCGCTTAGCATGTGAGAGGTAGCGGGATCGATGCCTGCATTCTCCACTCTGCTTTTGGCTCAGAGCAATTCTCCAGAAAGAAATGTGGTCTCACGTGTCACTGAGTTCATGCCAGATGGGTCAAAGCACAGCAAACCTTTTTCTGCCATGTCATAAGCAAGACGTCTTGATTTTTGCAAAGATGGATATATGAGGCGAGAGAAGCCAAAAGAACGACTTGCGAGCATTGATTGCTTTTCTGAGCATTTGACTCAGGACCTTCGATTGAGCAGACTGATATGCTGCCTGCTGCGCGAAGAAGGCACTTGCCATGCAAGCGGCCAGGCAGCACGACCAAGTCGGGCAGCTTGCAAGGTCTTTAAATTCAGAATGCGCAGCTTGCAAAAAATCTGCGAGCCTGATAAGAAGTCAAAGCTACACTCTTGTGATTGTTAGTCACACGCGTTTTCCAGGCTGTAAAGAGTCGCTGGCGGTTCACAGTCCCACCGCGCTGCAGCATGGGCTGGTACTGAAGACGCACAGGCCACGCCACGAGTCCAGATGCGTCAACATGCTCACGGAAAACAATCATCGCACAGAAAAATCTTTGGCGCTTCCCTTCGATAGCTCAGTTGGTAGAGCGGAGGACTGTAGTGGAATACTCAGCAAAGTCATCCTTAGGTCGCTGGTTCAATTCCGGCTCGAAGGAGCTAGTGTACTTTTGGATTAAGCAGCAATTCGCTCAAACCAGTTCTCATCACTTTATGGTGCATCATGTTGCCACGAAGGAGCAGGACACTACTTTTCTCGTCTCAAACCTGAATGCACTCTGCATCCACCTTCACACAGCTGTTATGCTTGAGCATTTGTGTCTGCTCACCAGCACAGAGTTTTTTTAAATTTCAAAATTTGCATATAAAAATTTGTACAGTCCATTCAAAAGCAGTTCAGTACATTTAGCTGCGGTCAGCAATCCCATACACTACATTTGGGTGCTGACGGCAGTTCCGTTCGATACATTTCCTTGCTTTTCAGTTCAAGTACAATTCGGTACAATATGGGATACATTGTAGTGCATTCAACAAACTGCAGAGCAGCAACACTTCAAAGCACTCAGCACTCCCTTTCAGGCAAAACAAGTTGGCCATCAGTCAGACAGCGCTGTCGCCTGCTCCCTCACACACAGGGCGGCCGCTACTTTCCGGTCACCTCGCTTCCCTTCCACGGTCTCGTGCTCTTCTCAGCTTCTTTCTTCGTTACTGTGGCTTCGCGTCCTGCTGTTGCTCGCTCGCTGCTGCTCCGCAATGTCGATTGGATACAAGGAGTGGGCCAGTTCTCTGATGGTCGTGGAGCAGCTTGGAGACGAGTGCGAAAAGGCGACTGTGAAGCAAATGAGTGCAACCTGCAAGAAGCTACTGGGGAATTAGCTCAAATGGTAGAGCGCTCGCTTAGCATGTGAGAGGTAGCGGGATCGATGCCTGCATTCTCCACTCTGCTTTTGGCTCAGAGCAATTCTCCAGAAAGAAATGTGGTCTCACGTGTCACTGAGTTCATGCCAGATGGGTCAAAGCACAGCAAACCTTTTTCTGCCATGTCATAAGCAAGACGTCTTGATTTTTGCAAAGATGGATATATGAGGCGAGAGAAGCCAAAAGAACGACTTGCGAGCATTGATTGCTTTTCTGAGCATTTGACTCAGGACCTTCGATTGAGCAGACTGATATGCTGCCTGCTGCGCGAAGAAGGCACTTGCCATGCAAGCGGCCAGGCAGCACGACCAAGTCGGGCAGCTTGCAAGGTCTTTAAATTCAGAATGCGCAGCTTGCAAAAAATCTGCGAGCCTGATAAGAAGTCAAAGCTACACTCTTGTGATTGTTAGTCACACGCGTTTTCCAGGCTGTAAAGAGTCGCTGGCGGTTCACAGTCCCACCGCGCTGCAGCATGGGCTGGTACTGAAGACGCACAGGCCACGCCACGAGTCCAGATGCGTCAACATGCTCACGGAAAACAATCATCGCACAGAAAAATCTTTGGCGCTTCCCTTCGATAGCTCAGTTGGTAGAGCGGAGGACTGTAGTGGAATACTCAGCAAAGTCATCCTTAGGTCGCTGGTTCAATTCCGGCTCGAAGGAGCTAGTGTACTTTTGGATTAAGCAGCAATTCGCTCAAACCAGTTCTCATCACTTTATGGTGCATCATGTTGCCACGAAGGAGCAGGACACTACTTTTCTCGTCTCAAACCTGAATGCACTCTGCATCCACCTTCACACAGCTGTTATGCTTGAGCATTTGTGTCTGCTCACCAGCACAGAGTTTTTTTAAATTTCAAAATTTGCATATAAAAATTTGTACAGTCCATTCAAAAGCAGTTCAGTACATTTAGCTGCGGTCAGCAATCCCATACACTACATTTGGGTGCTGACGGCAGTTCCGTTCGATACATTTCCTTGCTTTTCAGTTCAAGTACAATTCGGTACAATATGGGATACATTGTAGTGCATTCAACAAACTGCAGAGCAGCAACACTTCAAAGCACTCAGCACTCCCTTTCAGGCAAAACAAGTTGGCCATCAGTCAGACAGCGCTCTCGCCTGCTCCCTCACACACAGGGCGGCCGCTACTTTCCGGTCACCTCGCTTCCCTTCCACGGTCTCGTGCTCTTCTCGGCTTCTTTCTTCGTTACTGTGGCTTCGCGTCCTGCTGTTGCTCGCTCGCTGCTGCTCCGCAATGTCGATTGGATACAAGGAGTGGGCCAGTTCTCTGATGGTCGTGGAGCAGCTTGGAGACGAGTGCGAAAAGGCGACTGAGAAGCAAATGAGGGAAACCTGCAAGAAGCTACTGGGGAATTAGCTCAAATGGTAGAGCGCTCGCTTAGCATATGAGAGGTAGTCGGATCGATGCCTGCATTCTCCACTCTGCTTTTGGCTCAGAGCAATTCTCCAGAAAGAAATGTGGTCTCACGTGTCACTGAGTTCACGCCAGATGGGTCAAAGCACAGCAAACCTTTTTCTGCCATGTCATAAGCAAGACGTCTTGATTTTTGCAAAGATGGATATATGAGGCGACAGAAGCCAAAAGAACGACTTGCGAGCATTGATTGCTTTTCTGAGCATTTGACTCAGGACCTTCGATTGAGCAGACTGATATGCTGCCTGCTGCGTGAAGAAGGCACTTGCCATGCAAGCGTCCAGGCAGCACGACCAAGTCGGGCAGCTTGCAAGGTCTTTAAATTCATAATGCGCAGCTTGCAAAAAATCTACGAGCCTGATAAGAAGTCAAAGCTACACTCTTGTGATTGTTAGTCACACGCGTTTTCCAGGCTGTAAAGAGTAGCTGGCGGTTGACAGTCCCACCGCGCTGCAGCATGGGCTGGTACTGAAGACGCACAGGCCACGCCATGATTCCAGATGCGTCAACATGCTCACGGAAAACAATCATCGCACAGAAAAATCTTTGGCGCTTCCCTTCGATAGCTCAGTTGGTAGAGCGGAGGACTGTAGTGGAATACTCAGCAAAGTCATCCTTAGGTCGCTGGTTCAATTCCGGCTCGAAGGAGCTAGTGTAATTTTGGATTAAGCAGCCATTCGCTCAAACCAGTTCTCATCACTTTATGGTGCATCATGTTGCCACGAAGGAGCAGGACACCACTTTTCTCGTCTCAAACCTGAATGCACTCTGCATCCACCTTCACACAGCTGTTATGCTTGAGCATTTGTGTCTGCTCACCAGCACAGAGTTTTTTTAAATTTCAAAATTTGCATATAAAAATTTGTACAGTCCATTCAAAAGCAGTTCAGTACATTTAGCTGCGGTCAGCAATCCCATACACTACATTTGGGTGCTGACGGCAGTTCCGTTCGATACATTTCCTTGCTTTTCAGTTCAAGTACAATTCGGTACAATATGGGATACATTGTAGTACATTCAACAAACTGCAGAGCAGCAACACTTCAAAGCACTCAGCACTCCCTTTCAGGCAAAACAAGTTGGCTGAGTCAGACAGCGCTGTCGCCTGCTCCCTCACACACAGGGCGGCCGCTACTTTCCGGTCACCTCGCTTCCCTTCCACGGTCTCGTGCTCTTCTCGGCTTCTTTCTTCGTTACTGTGGCTTCGCGTCCTGCTGTTGCTCGCTCGCTGCTGCTCCGCAATGTCGATTGGATACAAGGAGTGGGCCAGTTCTCTGATGGTCGTGGAGCAGCTTGGAGACGAGTGCGAAAAGGCGACTGTGAAGCAAATGAGTGCAACCTGCAAGAAGCTACTGGGGAATTAGCTCAAATGGTAGAGCGCTCGCTTAGCATGTGAGAGGTAGCGGGATCGATGCCTGCATTCTCCACTCTGCTTTTGGCTCAGAGCAATTCTCCAGAAAGAAATGTGGTCTCACGTGTCACTGAGTTCATGCCAGATGGGTCAAAGCACAGCAAACCTTTTTCTGCCATGTCATAAGCAAGACGTCTTGATTTTTGCAAAGATGGATATATGAGGCGAGAGAAGCCAAAAGAACGACTTGCGAGCATTGATTGCTTTTCTGAGCATTTGACTCAGGACCTTCGATTGAGCAGACTGATATGCTGCCTGCTGCGCGAAGAAGGCACTTGCCATGCAAGCGGCCAGGCAGCACGACCAAGTCGGGCAGCTTGCAAGGTCTTTAAATTCAGAATGCGCAGCTTGCAAAAAATCTGCGAGCCTGATAAGAAGTCAAAGCTACACTCTTGTGATTGTTAGTCACACGCGTTTTCCAGGCTGTAAAGAGTCGCTGGCGGTTGACAGTCCCACCGCGCTGCAGCATGGGCTGGTACTGAAGACGCACAGGCCACGCCACGAGTCCAGATGCGTCAACATGCTCACGGAAAACAATCATCGCACAGAAAAATCTTTGGCGCTTCCCTTCGATAGCTCAGTTGGTAGAGCGGAGGACTGTAGTGGAATACTCAGCAAAGTCATCCTTAGGTCGCTGGTTCAATTCCGGCTCGAAGGAGCTAGTGTACTTTTGGATTAAGCAGCAATTCGCTCAAACCAGTTCTCATCACTTTATGGTGCATCATGTTGCCACGAAGGAGCAGGACACCACTTTTCTCGTCTCAAACCTGAATGCACTCTGCATCCACCTTCACACAGCTGTTATGCTTGAGCATTTGTGTCTGCTCACCAGCACAGAGTTTTTTTAAATTTCAAAATTTGCATATAAAAATTTGTACAGTCCATTCAAAAGCAGTTCAGTACATTTAGCTGCGGTCAGCAATCCCATACACTACATTTGGGTGCTGACGGCAGTTCCGTTCGATACATTTCCTTGCTTTTCAGTTCAAGTACAATTCGGTACAATATGGGATACATTGTAGTGCATTCAACAAACTGCAGAGCAGCAACACTTCAAAGCACTCAGCACTCCCTTTCAGGCAAAACAAGTTGGCCATCAGTCAGACAGCGCTCTCGCCTGCTCCCTCACACACAGGGCGGCCGCTACTTTCCGGTCACCTCGCTTCCCTTCCACGGTCTCGTGCTCTTCTCGGCTTCTTTCTTCGTTACTGTGGCTTCGCGTCCTGCTGTTGCTCGCTCGCTGCTGCTCCGCAATGTCGATTGGATACAAGGAGTGGGCCAGTTCTCTGATGGTCGTGGAGCAGCTTGGAGACGAGTGCGAAAAGGCGACTGAGAAGCAAATGAGGGAAACCTGCAAGAAGCTACTGGGGAATTAGCTCAAATGGTAGAGCGCTCGCTTAGCATATGAGAGGTAGTGGGATCGATGCCTGCATTCTCCACTCTGCTTTTGGCTCAGAGCAATTCTCCAGAAAGAAATGTGGTCTCACGTGTCACTGAGTTCACGCCAGATGGGTCAAAGCACAGCAAACCTTTTTCTGCCATGTCATAAGCAAGACGTCTTGATTTTTGCAAAGATGGATATATGAGGCGACAGAAGCCAAAAGAACGACTTGCGAGCATTGATTGCTTTTCTGAGCATTTGACTCAGGACCTTCGATTGAGCAGACTGATATGCTGCCTGCTGCGCGAAGAAGGCACTTGCCATGCAAGCGGCCAGGCAGCACGACCAAGTCGGGCAGCTTGCAAGGTCTTTAAATTCATAATGCGCAGCTTGCAAAAAATCTACGAGCCTGATAAGAAGTCAAAGCTACACTCTTGTGATTGTTAATCACACGCGTTTTCCAGGCTGTAAAGAGTAGCTGGCGGTTGACAGTCCCACCGCGCTGCAGCATGGGCTGGTACTGAAGACGCACAGGCCACGCCATGATTCCAGATGCGTCAACATGCTCACGGAAAACAATCATCGCACAGAAAAATCTTTGGCGCTTCCCTTCGATAGCTCAGTTGGTAGAGCGGAGGACTGTAGTGGAATACTCAGCAAAGTCATCCTTAGGTTGCTGGTTCAATTCCGGCTCGAAGGAGCTAGTGTACTTTTGGATTAAGCAGCCATTCGCTCAAACCAGTTCTCATCACTTTATGGTGCATCATGTTGCCACGAAGGAGCAGGACACCACTTTTCTCGTCTCAAACCTGAATGCACTCTGCATCCACCTTCACACAGCTGTTATGCTTGAGCATTTGTGTCTGCTCACCAGCACAGAGTTTTTTTAAATTTCAAAATTTGCATATAAAAATTTGTACAGTCCATTCAAAAGCAGTTCAGTACATTTAGCTGCGGTCAGCAATCCCATACACTACATTTGGGTGCTGACGGCAGTTCCGTTCGATACATTTCCTTGCTTTTCAGTTCAAGTACAATTCGGTACAATATGGGATACATTGTAGTACATTCAACAAACTGCAGAGCAGCAACACTTCAAAGCACTCAGCACTCCCTTTCAGGCAAAACAAGTTGGCTATGAGTCAGACAGCGCTGTCGCCTGCTCCCTCACACACAGGGCGGCCGCTACTTTCCGGTCACCTCGCTTCCCTTCCACGGTCTCGTGCTCTTCTCGGCTTCTTTCTTCGTTACTGTGGCTTCGCGTCCTGCTGTTGCTCGCTCGCTGCTGCTCCGCAATGTCGATTGGATACAAGGAGTGGGCCAGTTCTCTGATGGTCGTGGAGCAGCTTGGAGACGAGTGCGAAAAGGCGACTGTGAAGCAAATGAGTGCAACCTGTAAGAAGCTACTGGGGAATTAGCTCAAATGGTAGAGCGCTCGCTTAGCATGTGAGAGGTAGCGGGATCGATGCCTGCATTCTCCACTCTGCTTTTGGCTCAGAGCAATTCTCCAGAAAGAAATGTGGTCTCACGTGTCACTGAGTTCATGCCAGATGGGTCAAAGCACAGCAAACCTTTTTCTGCCATGTCATAAGCAAGACGTCTTGATTTTTGCAAAGATGGATATATGAGGCGAGAGAAGCCAAAAGAACGACTTGCGAGCATTGATTGCTTTTCTGAGCATTTGACTCAGGACCTTCGATTGAGCAGACTGATATGCTGCCTGCTGCGCGAAGAAGGCACTTGCCATGCAAGCGGCCAGGCAGCACGACCAAGTCGGGCAGCTTGCAAGGTCTTTAAATTCAGAATGCGCAGCTTGCAAAAAATCTGCGAGCCTGATAAGAAGTCAAAGCTACACTCTTGTGATTGTTAGTCACACGCGTTTTCCAGGCTGTAAAGAGTCGCTGGCGGTTCACAGTCCCACCGCGCTGCAGCATGGGCTGGTACTGAAGACGCACAGGCCACGCCACGAGTCCAGATGCGTCAACATGCTCACGGAAAACAATCATCGCACAGAAAAATCTTTGGCGCTTCCCTTCGATAGCTCAGTTGGTAGAGCGGAGGACTGTAGTGGAATACTCAGCAAAGTCATCCTTAGGTCGCTGGTTCAATTCCGGCTCGAAGGAGCTAGTGTACTTTTGGATTAAGCAGCAATTCGGTCAAACCAGTTCTCATCACTTTATGGTGCATCATGTTGCCACGAAGGAGCAGGACACCACTTTTCTCGTCTCAAACCTGAATGCACTCTGCATCCACCTTCACACAGCTGTTATGCTTGAGCATTTGTGTCTGCTCACCAGCACAGAGTTTTTTTAAATTTCAAAATTTGCATATAAAAATTTGTACAGTCCATTCAAAAGCAGTTCAGTACATTTAGCTGCGGTCAGCAATCCCATACACTACATTTGGGTGCTGACGGCAGTTCCGTTCGATACATTTCCTTGCTTTTCAGTTCAAGTACAATTCGGTACAATATGGGATACATTGTAGTGCATTCAACAAACTGCAGAGCAGCAACACTTCAAAGCACTCAGCACTCCCTTTCAGGCAAAACAAGTTGGCCATCAGTCAGACAGCGCTCTCGCCTGCTCCCTCACACACAGGGCGGCCGCTACTTTCCGGTCACCTCGCTTCCCTTCCACGGTCTCGTGCTCTTCTCGGCTTCTTTCTTCGTTACTGTGGCTTCGCGTCCTGCTGTTGCTCGCTCGCTGCTGCTCCGCAATGTCGATTGGATACAAGGAGTGGGCCAGTTCTCTGATGGTCGTGGAGCAGCTTGGAGACGAGTGCGAAAAGCCGACTGAGAAGCAAATGAGGGAAACCTGCAAGAAGCTACTGGGGAATTAGCTCAAATGGTAGAGCGCTCGCTTAGCATATGAGAGGTAGTGGGATCGATGCCTGCATTCTCCACTCTGCTTTTGGCTCAGAGCAATTCTCCAGAAAGAAATGTGGTCTCACGTGTCACTGAGTTCACGCCAGATGGGTCAAAGCACAGCAAACCTTTTTCTGCCATGTCATAAGCAAGACGTCTTGATTTTTGCAAAGATGGATATATGAGGCGAGAGAAGCCAAAAGAACGACTTGCGAGCATTGATTGCTTTTCTGAGCATTTGACTCAGGACCTTCGATTGAGCAGACTGATATGCTGCCTGCTGCGCGAAGAAGGCACTTGCCATGCAAGCGGCCAGGCAGCACGACCAAGTCGGGCAGCTTGCAAGGTCTTTAAATTCATAATGCGCAGCTTGCAAAAAATCTACGAGCCTGATAAGAAGTCAAAGCTACACTCTTGTGATTGTTACTCACACGCGTTTTCCAGGCTGTAAAGAGTAGCTGGCGGTTGACAGTCCCAGCGCGCTGCAGCATGGGCTGGTACTGAAGACGCACAGGCCACGCCATGATTCCAGATGCGTCAACATGCTCACGGAAAACAATCATCGCACAGAAAATTCTTTGGCGCTTCCCTTCGATAGCTCAGTTGGTAGAGCGGAGGACTGTAGTGGAATACTCAGCAAAGTCATCCTTAGGTCGCTGGTTCAATTCCGGCTCGAAGGAGCTAGTGTACTTTTGGATTAAGCAGCCATTCGCTCAAACCAGTTCTCATCACTTTATGGTGCATCATGTTGCCACGAAGGAGCAGGACACCACTTTTCTCGTCTCAAACCTGAATGCACTCTGCATCCACCTTCACACAGCTGTTATGCTTGAGCATTTGTGTCTGCTCACCAGCACAGAGTTTTTTTAAATTTCAAAATTTGCATATAAAAATTTGTACAGTCCATTCAAAAGCAGTTCAGTACATTTAGCTGCGGTCAGCAATCCCATACACTACATTTGGGTGCTGACGGCAGTTCCGTTCGATACATTTCCTTGCTTTTCAGTTCAAGTACAATTCGGTACAATATGGGATACATTGTAGTACATTCAACAAACTGCAGAGCAGCAACACTTCAAAGCACTCAGCACTCCCTTTCAGGCAAAACAAGTTGGCTATGAGTCAGACAGCGCTGTCGCCTGCTCCCTCACACACAGGGCGGCCGCTACTTTCCGGTCACCTCGCTTCCCTTCCACGGTCTCGTGCTCTTCTCGGCTTCTTTCTTCGTTACTGTGGCTTCGCGTCCTGCTGTTGCTCGCTCGCTGCTGCTCCGCAATGTCGATTGGATACAAGGAGTGGGCCAGTTCTCTGATGGTCGTGGAGCAGCTTGGAGACGAGTGCGAAAAGGCGACTGTGAAGCAAATGAGTGCAACCTGTAAGAAGCTACTGGGGAATTAGCTCAAATGGTAGAGCGCTCGCTTAGCATGTGAGAGGTAGCGGGATCGATGCCTGCATTCTCCACTCTGCTTTTGGCTCAGAGCAATTCTCCAGAAAGAAATGTGGTCTCACGTGTCACTGAGTTCATGCCAGATGGGTCAAAGCACAGCAAACCTTTTTCTGCCATGTCATAAGCAAGACGTCTTGATTTTTGCAAAGATGGATATATGAGGCGAGAGAAGCCAAAAGAACGACTTGCGAGCATTGATTGCTTTTCTGAGCATTTGACTCAGGACCTTCGATTGAGCAGACTGATATGCTGCCTGCTGCGCGAAGAAGGCACTTGCCATGCAAGCGGCCAGGCAGCACGACCAAGTCGGGCAGCTTGCAAGGTCTTTAAATTCAGAATGCGCAGCTTGCAAAAAATCTGCGAGCCTGATAAGAAGTCAAAGCTACACTCTTGTGATTGTTAGTCACACGCGTTTTCCAGGCTGTAAAGAGTCGCTGGCGGTTCACAGTCCCACCGCGCTGCAGCATGGGCTGGTACTGAAGACGCACAGGCCACGCCACGAGTCCAGATGCGTCAACATGCTCACGGAAAACAATCATCGCACAGAAAAATCTTTGGCGCTTCCCTTCGATAGCTCAGTTGGTAGAGCGGAGGACTGTAGTGGAATACTCAGCAAAGTCATCCTTAGGTCGCTGGTTCAATTCCGGCTCGAAGGAGCTAGTGTACTTTTGGATTAAGCAGCCATTCGCTCAAACCAGTTCTCATCACTTTATGGTGCATCATGTTGCCACGAAGGAGCAGGACACCACTTTTCTCGTCTCAAACCTGAATGCACTCTGCATCCACCTTCACACAGCTGTTATGCTTGAGCATTTGTGTCTGCTCACCAGCACAGAGTTTTTTTAAATTTCAAAATTTGCATATAAAAATTTGTACAGTCCATTCAAAAGCAGTTCAGTACATTTAGCTGCGGTCAGCAATCCCATACACTACATTTGGGTGCTGACGGCAGTTCCGTTCGATACATTTCCTTGCTTTTCAGTTCAAGTACAATTCGGTACAATATGGGATACATTGTAGTACATTCAACAAACTGCAGAGCAGCAACACTTCAAAGCACTCAGCACTCCCTTTCAGGCAAAACAAGTTGGCTATGAGTCAGACAGCGCTGTCGCCTGCTCCCTCACACACAGGGCGGCCGCTACTTTCCGGTCACCTCGCTTCCCTTCCACGGTCTCGTGCTCTTCTCGGCTTCTTTCTTCGTTACTGTGGCTTCGCGTCCTGCTGTTGCTCGCTCGCTGCTGCTCCGCAATGTCGATTGGATACAAGGAGTGGGCCAGTTCTCTGATGGTCGTGGAGCAGCTTGGAGACGAGTGCGAAAAGGCGACTGTGAAGCAAATGAGTGCAACCTGTAAGAAGCTACTGGGGAATTAGCTCAAATGGTAGAGCGCTCGCTTAGCATGTGAGAGGTAGCGGGATCGATGCCTGCATTCTCCACTCTGCTTTTGGCTCAGAGCAATTCTCCAGAAAGAAATGTGGTCTCACGTGTCACTGAGTTCATGCCAGATGGGTCAAAGCACAGCAAACCTTTTTCTGCCATGTCATAAGCAAGACGTCTTGATTTTTGCAAAGATGGATATATGAGGCGAGAGAAGCCAAAAGAACGACTTGCGAGCATTGATTGCTTTTCTGAGCATTTGACTCAGGACCTTCGATTGAGCAGACTGATATGCTGCCTGCTGCGCGAAGAAGGCACTTGCCATGCAAGCGGCCAGGCAGCACGACCAAGTCGGGCAGCTTGCAAGGTCTTTAAATTCAGAATGCGCAGCTTGCAAAAAATCTGCGAGCCTGATAAGAAGTCAAAGCTACACTCTTGTGATTGTTAGTCACACGCGTTTTCCAGGCTGTAAAGAGTCGCTGGCGGTTCACAGTCCCACCGCGCTGCAGCATGGGCTGGTACTGAAGACGCACAGGCCACGCCACGAGTCCAGATGCGTCAACATGCTCACGGAAAACAATCATCGCACAGAAAAATCTTTGGCGCTTCCCTTCGATAGCTCAGTTGGTAGAGCGGAGGACTGTAGTGGAATACTCAGCAAAGTCATCCTTAGGTCGCTGGTTCAATTCCGGCTCGAAGGAGCTAGTGTACTTTTGGATTAAGCAGCAATTCGCTCAAACCAGTTCTCATCACTTTATGGTGCATCATGTTGCCACGAAGGAGCAGGACACCACTTTTCTCGTCTCAAACCTGAATGCACTCTGCATCCACCTTCACACAGCTGTTATGCTTGAGCATTTGTGTCTGCTCACCAGCACAGAGTTTTTTTAAATTTCAAAATTTGCATATAAAAATTTGTACAGTCCATTCAAAAGCAGTTCAGTACATTTAGCTGCGGTCAGCAATCCCATACACTACATTTGGGTGCTGACGGCAGTTCCGTTCGATACATTTCCTTGCTTTTCAGTTCAAGTACAATTCGGTACAATATGGGATACATTGTAGTGCATTCAACAAACTGCAGAGCAGCAACACTTCAAAGCACTCAGCACTCCCTTTCAGGCAAAACAAGTTGGCCATCAGTCAGACAGCGCTCTCGCCTGCTCCCTCACACACAGGGCGGCCGCTACTTTCCGGTCACCTCGCTTCCCTTCCACGGTCTCGTGCTCTTCTCGGCTTCTTTCTTCGTTACTGTGGCTTCGCGTCCTGCTGTTGCTCGCTCGCTGCTGCTCCGCAATGTCGATTGGATACAAGGAGTGGGCCAGTTCTCTGATGGTCGTGGAGCAGCTTGGAGACGAGTGCGAAAAGCCGACTGAGAAGCAAATGAGGGAAACCTGCAAGAAGCTACTGGGGAATTAGCTCAAATGGTAGAGCGCTCGCTTAGCATATGAGAGGTAGTGGGATCGATGCCTGCATTCTCCACTCTGCTTTTGGCTCAGAGCAATTCTCCAGAAAGAAATGTGGTCTCACGTGTCACTGAGTTCACGCCAGATGGGTCAAAGCACAGCAAACCTTTTTCTGCCATGTCATAAGCAAGACGTCTTGATTTTTGCAAAGATGGATATATGAGGCGAGAGAAGCCAAAAGAACGACTTGCGAGCATTGATTGCTTTTCTGAGCATTTGACTCAGGACCTTCGATTGAGCAGACTGATATGCTGCCTGCTGCGCGAAGAAGGCACTTGCCATGCAAGCGGCCAGGCAGCACGACCAAGTCGGGCAGCTTGCAAGGTCTTTAAATTCATAATGCGCAGCTTGCAAAAAATCTACGAGCCTGATAAGAAGTCAAAGCTACACTCTTGTGATTGTTACTCACACGCGTTTTCCAGGCTGTAAAGAGTAGCTGGCGGTTGACAGTCCCAGCGCGCTGCAGCATGGGCTGGTACTGAAGACGCACAGGCCACGCCATGATTCCAGATGCGTCAACATGCTCACGGAAAACAATCATCGCACAGAAAATTCTTTGGCGCTTCCCTTCGATAGCTCAGTTGGTAGAGCGGAGGACTGTAGTGGAATACTCAGCAAAGTCATCCTTAGGTCGCTGGTTCAATTCTGGCTCGAAGGTGCTAGTGTAGTTTTGGATTAAGCAGCCATTCGCTCAAACCAGTTTTCATCACTTTATGGTGCATCATGTTGCCACGAAGGAGCAGGACACCACTTTTCTCGTCTCAAACCTGAATGCACTCTGCATCCACCTTCACACAGCTGTTATGCTTGAGCATTTGTGTCTGCTCACCAGCACAGAGTTTTTTTAAATTTCAAAATTTGCATATAAAAATTTGTACAGTCCATTCAAAAGCAGTTCAGTACATTTAGCTGCGGTCAGCAATCCCATACACTACATTTGGGTGCTGACGGCAGTTCCGTTCGATACATTTCCTTGCTTTTCAGTTCAAGTACAATTCGGTACAATATGGGATACATTGTAGTGCATTCAACAAACTGCAGAGCAGCAACACTTCAAAGCACTCAGCACTCCCTTTCAGGCAAAACAAGTTGGCCATCAGTCAGACAGCGCTGTCGCCTGCTCCCTCACACACAGGGCGGCCGCTACTTTCCGGTCACCTCGCTTCCCTTCCACGGTCTCGTGCTCTTCTCGGCTTCTTTCTTCGTTAATGTGGCTTCGCGTCCTGCTGTTGCTCGCTCGCTGCTGCTCCGCAATGTCGATTGGATACAAGGAGTGGGCCAGTTCTCTGATGGTCGTGGAGCAGCTTGGAGACGAGTGCGAAAAGGCGACTGAGAAGCAAATGAGGGAAACCTGCAAGAAGCTACTGGGGAATTAGCTCAAATGGTAGAGTGCTCGCTTAGCATATGAGAGGTAGTGGGATCGATGCCTGCATTCTCCACTCTGCTTTTGGCTCAGAGCAATTCTCCAGAAAGAAATGTGGTCTCACGTGTCACTGAGTTCATGCCAGATGGGTCAATGCACAGCAAACCTTTTTCTGCCATGTCATAAGCAAGACGTCTTGATTTTTGCAAAGATGGATATATGAGGCGAGAGAAGCCAAAAGAACGACTTGCGAGCATTGATTGCTTTTCTGAGCATTTGACTCAGGACCTTCGATTGAGCAGACTGATATGCTGCCTGCTGCGCGAAGAAGGCACTTGCCATGCAAGCGGCCAAGCAGCACGACCAAGTCGGGCAGCTTGCAAGGTCTTTAAATTCAGAATGCGCAGCTTGCAAAAAATCTGCGAGCCTGATAAGAAGTCAAAGCTACACTCTTGTGATTGTTAGTCACACGCGTTTTCCAGGCTGTAAAGAGTCGCTGGCGGTTGACAGTCCCACCGCGCTGCAGCATGGGCTGGTACTGAAGACGCACAGGCCACGCCATGATTCCAGATGCGTCAACATGCTCACGGAAAACAATCATCGCACAGAAAAATATTTGGCGCTTCCCTTCGATAGCTCAGTTGGTAGAGCGGAGGACTGTAGTGGAATACTCAGCAAAGTCATCCTTAGGTCGCTGGTTCAATTCCGGCTCGAAGGAGCTAGTGTACTTTTGGATTAAGCAGCAATTCGCTCAAACCAGTTCTCATCACTTTATGGTGCATCATGTTGCCACGAAGGAGCAGGACACCACTTTTCTCGTCTCAAACCTGAATGCACTCTGCATCCACCTTCACACAGCTGTTATGCTTGAGCATTTGTGTCTGCTCACCAGCACAGAGTTTTTTTAAATTTCAAAATTTGCATATAAAAATTTGTACAGTCCATTCAAAAGCAGTTCAGTACATTTAGTTGCGGTCAGCAATCCCATACACTACATTTGGGTGCTGACGGCAGTTCCGTTCGATACATTTCCTTGCTTTTCAGTTCAAGTACAATTCGGTACAATATGGGATACATTGTAGTGCATTCAACAAACTGCAGAGCAGCAACACTTCAAAGCACTCAGCACTCCCTTTCAGGCAAAACAAGTTGGCCATCAGTCAGACAGCGCTCTCGCCTGCTCCCTCACACACAGGGCGGCCGCTACTTTCCGGTCACCTCGCTTCCCTTCCACGGTCTCGTGCTCTTCTCGGCTTCTTTCTTCGTTACTGTGGCTTCGCGTCCTGCTGTTGCTCGCTCGCTGCTGCTCCGCAATGTCGATTGGATACAAGGAGTGGGCCAGTTCTCTGATGGTCGTGGAGCAGCTTGGAGACGAGTGCGAAAAGGCGACTGAGAAGCAAATGAGGGAAACCTGCAAGAAGCTACTGGGGAATTAGCTCAAATGGTAGAGCGCTCGCTTAGCATATGAGAGGTAGTGGGATCGATGCCTGCATTCTCCACTCTGCTTTTGGCTCAGAGCAATTCTCCAGAAAGAAATGTGGTCTCACGTGTCACTGAGTTCACGCCAGATGGGTCAAAGCACAGAAAACCTTTTTCTGCCATGTCATAAGCAAGACGTCTTGATTTTTGCAAAGATGGATATATGAGGCGACAGAAGCCAAAAGAACGACTTGCGAGCATTGATTGCTTTTCTGAGCATTTGACTCAGGACCTTCGATTGAGCAGACTGATATGCTGCCTGCTGCGTGAAGAAGGCACTTGCCATGCAAGCGGCCAGGCAGCACGACCAAGTCGGGCAGCTTGCAAGGTATTTAAATTCATAATGCGCAGCTTGCAAAAAATCTACGAGCCTGATAAGAAGTCAAAGCTACACTCTTGTGATTGTTAGTCACACGCGTTTTCCAGGCTGTAAAGAGTAGCTGGCAGTTGACAGTCCCACCGCGCTGCAGCATGGGCTGGTACTGAAGACGCACAGGCCACGCCATGATTCCAGATGCGTCAACATGCTCACGGAAAACAATCATCGCACAGAAAAATCTTTGGCGCTTCCCTTCGATAGCTCAGTTGGTAGAGCGGAGGACTGTAGTGGAATACTCAGCAAAGTCATCCTTAGGTCGCTGGTTCAATTCCGGCTCGAAGGAGCTAGTGTACTTTTGGATTAAGCAGCCATTCGCTCAAACCAGTTCTCATCACTTTATGGTGCATCATGTTGCCACGAAGGAGCAGGACACCACTTTTCTCGTCTCAAACCTGAATGCACTCTGCATCCACCTTCACACAGCTGTTATGCTTGAGCATTTGTGTCTGCTCACCAGCACAGAGTTTTTTTAAATTTCAAAATTTGCATATAAAAATTTGTACAGTCCATTCAAAAGCAGTTCAGTACATTTAGCTGCGGTCAGCAATCCCATACACTACATTTGGGTGCTGACGGCAGTTCCGTTCGATACATTTCCTTGCTTTTCAGTTCAAGTACAATTCGGTACAATATGGGATACATTGTAGTACATTCAACAAACTGCAGAGCAGCAACACTTCAAAGCACTCAGCACTCCCTTTCAGGCAAAACAAGTTGGCTATGAGTCAGACAGCGCTGTCGCCTGCTCCCTCACACACAGGGCGGCCGCTACTTTCCGGTCACCTCGCTTCCCTTCCACGGTCTCGTGCTCTTCTCGGCTTCTTTCTTCGTTACTGTGGCTTCGCGTCCTGCTGTTGCTCGCTCGCTGCTGCTCCGCAATGTCGATTGGATACAAGGAGTGGGCCAGTTCTCTGATGGTCGTGGAGCAGCTTGGAGACGAGTGCGAAAAGGCGACTGTGAAGCAAATGAGTGCAACCTGCAAGAAGCTACTGGGGAATTAGCTCAAATGGTAGAGCGCTCGCTTAGCATGTGAGAGGTAGCGGGATCGATGCCTGCATTCTCCACTCTGCTTTTGGCTCAGAGCAATTCTCCAGAAAGAAATGTGGTCTCACGTGTCACTGAGTTCATGCCAGATGGGTCAAAGCACAGCAAACCTTTTTCTGCCATGTCATAAGCAAGACGTCTTGATTTTTGCAAAGATGGATATATGAGGCGAGAGAAGCCAAAAGAACGACTTGCGAGCATTGATTGCTTTTCTGAGCATTTGACTCAGGACCTTCGATTGAGCAGACTGATATGCTGCCTGCTGCGCGAAGAAGGCACTTGCCATGCAAGCGGCCAGGCAGCACGACCAAGTCGGGCAGCTTGCAAGGTCTTTAAATTCAGAATGCGCAGCTTGCAAAAAATCTGCGAGCCTGATAAGAAGTCAAAGCTACACTCTTGTGATTGTTAGTCACACGCGTTTTCCAGGCTGTAAAGAGTCGCTGGCGGTTCACAGTCCCACCGCGCTGCAGCATGGGCTGGTACTGAAGACGCACAGGCCACGCCACGAGTCCAGATGCGTCAACATGCTCACGGAAAACAATCATCGCACAGAAAAATCTTTGGCGCTTCCCTTCGATAGCTCAGTTGGTAGAGCGGAGGACTGTAGTGGAATACTCAGCAAAGTCATCCTTAGGTCGCTGGTTCAATTCCGGCTCGAAGGAGCTAGTGTACTTTTGGATTAAGCAGCAATTCGCTCAAACCAGTTCTCATCACTTTATGGTGCATCATGTTGCCACGAAGGAGCAGGACACCACTTTTCTCGTCTCAAACCTGAATGCACTCTGCATCCACCTTCACACAGCTGTTATGCTTGAGCATTTGTGTCTGCTCACCAGCACAGAGTTTTTTTAAATTTCAAAATTTGCATATAAAAATTTGTACAGTCCATTCAAAAGCAGTTCAGTACATTTAGCTGCGGTCAGCAATCCCATACACTACATTTGGGTGCTGACGGCAGTTCCGTTCGATACATTTCCTTGCTTTTCAGTTCAAGTACAATTCGGTACAATATGGGATACATTGTAGTGCATTCAACAAACTGCAGAGCAGCAACACTTCAAAGCACTCAGCACTCCCTTTCAGGCAAAACAAGTTGGCCATCAGTCAGACAGCGCTCTCGCCTGCTCCCTCACACACAGGGCGGCCGCTACTTTCCGGTCACCTCGCTTCCCTTCCACGGTCTCGTGCTCTTCTCGGCTTCTTTCTTCGTTACTGTGGCTTCGCGTCCTGCTGTTGCTCGCTCGCTGCTGCTCCGCAATGTCGATTGGATACAAGGAGTGGGCCAGTTCTCTGATGGTCGTGGAGCAGCTTGGAGACGAGTGCGAAAAGGCGACTGAGAAGCAAATGAGGGAAACCTGCAAGAAGCTACTGGGGAATTAGCTCAAATGGTAGAGCGCTCGCTTAGCATATGAGAGGTAGTGGGATCGATGCCTGCATTCTCCACTCTGCTTTTGGCTCAGAGCAATTCTCCAGAAAGAAATGTGGTCTCACGTGTCACTGAGTTCACGCCAGATGGGTCAAAGCACAGCAAACCTTTTTCTGCCATGTCATAAGCAAGACGTCTTGATTTTTGCAAAGATGGATATATGAGGCGACAGAAGCCAAAAGAACGACTTGCGAGCATTGATTGCTTTTCTGAGCATTTGACTCAGGACCTTCGATTGAGCAGACTGATATGCTGCCTGCTGCGTGAAGAAGGCACTTGCCATGCAAGCGGCCAGGCAGCACGACCAAGTCGGGCAGCTTGCAAGGTCTTTAAATTCATAATGCGCAGCTTGCAAAAAATCTACGAGCCTGATAAGAAGTCAAAGCTACACTCTTGTGATTGTTAGTCACACGCGTTTTCCAGGCTGTAAAGAGTAGCTGGCGGTTGACAGTCCCACCGCGCTGCAGCATGGGCTGGTACTGAAGACGCACAGGCCACGCCATGATTCCAGATGCGTCAACATGCTCACGGAAAACAATCATCACACAGAAAAATCTTTGGCGCTTCCCTTCGATAGCTCAGTTGGTAGAGCGGAGGACTGTAGTGGAATACTCAGCAAAGTCATCCTTAGGTCGCTGGTTCAATTCCGGCTCGAAGGAGCTAGTGTACTTTTGGATTAAGCAGCCATTCGCTCAAACCAGTTCTCATCACTTTATGGTGCATCATGTTGCCACGAAGGAGCAGGACACCACTTTTCTCGTCTCAAACCTGAATGCACTCTGCATCCACCTTCACACAGCTGT
The DNA here is from genome assembly GCF_044704955.1 of Pristiophorus japonicus. NCBI lineage: Eukaryota > Metazoa > Chordata > Chondrichthyes > Pristiophoridae > Pristiophorus > Pristiophorus japonicus. The sequence continues at coordinate 1,062,304 of NW_027251767.1, read as the reverse complement.
TATGCTTGAGCATTTGTGTCTGCTCACCAGCACAGAGTTTTTTTAAATTTCAAAATTTGCATATAAAAATTTGTACAGTCCATTCAAAAGCAGTTCAGTACATTTAGCTGCGGTCAGCAATCCCATACACTACATTTGGGTGCTGACGGCAGTTCCGTTCGATACATTTCCTTGCTTTTCAGTTCAAGTACAATTCGGTACAATATGGGATACATTGTAGTACATTCAACAAACTGCAGAGCAGCAACACTTCAAAGCACTCAGCACTCCCTTTCAGGCAAAACAAGTTGGCTATGAGACAGACAGCGCTGTCGCCTGCTCCCTCACACACAGGGCGGCCGCTACTTTCCGGTCACCTCGCTTCCCTTCCACGGTCTCGTGCTCTTCTCGGCTTCTTTCTTCGTTACTGTGGCTTCGCGTCCTGCTGTTGCTCGCTCGCTGCTGCTCCGCAATGTCGATTGGATACAAGGAGTGGGCCAGTTCTCTGATGGTCGTGGAGCAGCTTGGAGACGAGTGCGAAAAGGCGACTGTGAAGCAAATGAGTGCAACCTGCAAGAAGCTACTGGGGAATTAGCTCAAATGGTAGAGCGCTCGCTTAGCATGTGAGAGGTAGCGGGATCGATGCCTGCATTCTCCACTCTGCTTTTGGCTCAGAGCAATTCTCCAGAAAGAAATGTGGTCTCACGTGTCACTGAGTTCATGCCAGATGGGTCAAAGCACAGCAAACCTTTTTCTGCCATGTCATAAGCAAGACGTCTTGATTTTTGCAAAGATGGATATATGAGGCGAGAGAAGCCAAAAGAACGACTTGCGAGCATTGATTGCTTTTCTGAGCATTTGACTCAGGACCTTCGATTGAGCAGACTGATATGCTGCCTGCTGCGCGAAGAAGGCACTTGCCATGCAAGCGGCCAGGCAGCACGACCAAGTCGGGCAGCTTGCAAGGTCTTTAAATTCAGAATGCGCAGCTTGCAAAAAATCTGCGAGCCTGATAAGAAGTCAAAGCTACACTCTTGTGATTGTTAGTCACACGCGTTTTCCAGGCTGTAAAGAGTCGCTGGCGGTTCACAGTCCCACCGCGCTGCAGCATGGGCTGGTACTGAAGACGCACAGGCCACGCCACGAGTCCAGATGCGTCAACATGCTCACGGAAAACAATCATCGCACAGAAAAATCTTTGGCGCTTCCCTTCGATAGCTCAGTTGGTAGAGCGGAGGACTGTAGTGGAATACTCAGCAAAGTCATCCTTAGGTCGCTGGTTCAATTCCGGCTCGAAGGAGCTAGTGTACTTTTGGATTAAGCAGCAATTCGCTCAAACCAGTTCTCATCACTTTATGGTGCATCATGTTGCCACGAAGGAGCAGGACACCACTTTTCTCGTCTCAAACCTGAATGCACTCTGCATCCACCTTCACACAGCTGTTATGCTTGAGCATTTGTGTCTGCTCACCAGCACAGAGTTTTTTTAAATTTCAAAATTTGCATATAAAAATTTGTACAGTCCATTCAAAAGCAGTTCAGTACATTGAGCTGCGGTCAGCAATCCCATACACTACATTTGGGTGCTGACGGCAGTTCCGTTCGATACATTTCCTTGCTTTTCAGTTCAAGTACAATTCGGTACAATATGGGATACATTGTAGTGCATTCAACAAACTGCAGAGCAGCAACACTTCAAAGCACTCAGCACTCCCTTTCAGGCAAAACAAGTTGGCTATCAGTCAGACAGCGCTGTCGCCTGCTCCCTCACACACAGGGCGGCCGCTACTTTCCGGTCACCTCGCTTCCCTTCCACGGTCTCGTGCTCTTCTCGGCTTCTTTCTTCGTTACTGTGGCTTCGCGTCCTGCTGTTGCTCGCTCGCTGCTGCTCCGCAATGTCGATTGGATACAAGGAGTGGGCCAGTTCTCTGATGGTCGTGGAGCAGCTTGGAGACGAGTGCGAAAAGGCGACTGTGAAGCAAATGAGTGCAACCTGCAAGAAGCTACTGGGGAATTAGCTCAAATGGTAGAGCGCTCGCTTAGCATGTGAGAGGTAGCGGGATCGATGCCTGCATTCTCCACTCTGCTTTTGGCTCAGAGCAATTCTCCAGAAAGAAATGTGGTCTCACGTGTCACTGAGTTCATGCCAGATGGGTCAAAGCACAGCAAACCTTTTTCTGCCATGTCATAAGCAAGACGTCTTGATTTTTGCAAAGATGGATATATGAGGCGAGAGAAGCCAAAAGAACGACTTGCGAGCATTGATTGCTTTTCTGAGCATTTGACTCAGGACCTTCGATTGAGCAGACTGATATGCTGCCTGCTGCGCGAAGAAGGCACTTGCCATGCAAGCGGCCAGGCAGCACGACCAAGTCGGGCAGCTTGCAAGGTCTTTAAATTCAGAATGCGCAGCTTGCAAAAAATCTGCGAGCCTGATAAGAAGTCAAAGCTACACTCTTGTGATTGTTAGTCACACGCGTTTTCCAGGCTGTAAAGAGTCGCTGGCGGTTCACAGTCCCACCGCGCTGCAGCATGGGCTGGTACTGAAGACGCACAGGCCACGCCACGAGTCCAGATGCGTCAACATGCTCACGGAAAACAATCATCGCACAGAAAAATCTTTGGCGCTTCCCTTCGATAGCTCAGTTGGTAGAGCGGAGGACTGTAGTGGAATACTCAGCAAAGTCATCCTTAGGTCGCTGGTTCAATTCCGGCTCGAAGGAGCTAGTGTACTTTTGGATTAAGCAGCAATTCGCTCAAACCAGTTCTCATCACTTTATGGTGCATCATGTTGCCACGAAGGAGCAGGACACCACTTTTCTCGTCTCAAACCTGAATGCACTCTGCATCCACCTTCACACAGCTGTTATGCTTGAGCATTTGTGTCTGCTCACCAGCACAGAGTTTTTTTAAATTTCAAAATTTGCATATAAAAATTTGTACAGTCCATTCAAAAGCAGTTCAGTACATTTAGCTGCGGTCAGCAATCCCATACACTACATTTGGGTGCTGACGGCAGTTCCGTTCGATACATTTCCTTGCTTTTCAGTTCAAGTACAATTCGGTACAATATGGGATACATTGTAGTGCATTCAACAAACTGCAGAGCAGCAACACTTCAAAGCACTCAGCACTCCCTTTCAGGCAAAACAAGTTGGCCATCAGTCAACAGCGCTCTCGCCTGCTCCCTCACACACAGGGCGGCCGCTACTTTCCGGTCACCTCGCTTCCCTTCCACGGTCTCGTGCTCTTCTCGGCTTCTTTCTTCGTTACTGTGGCTTCGCGTCCTGCTGTTGCTCGCTCGCTGCTGCTCCGCAATGTCGATTGGATACAAGGAGTGGGCCAGTTCTCTGATGGTCGTGGAGCAGCTTGGAGATGAGTGCGAAAAGCCGACTGAGAAGCAAATGAGGGAAACCTGCAAGAAGCTACTGGGGAATTAGCTCAAATGGTAGAGCGCTCGCTTAGCATATGAGAGGTAGTGGGATCGATGCCTGCATTCTCCACTCTGCTTTTGGCTCAGAGCAATTCTCCAGAAAGAAATGTGGTCTCACGTGTCACTGAGTTCACGCCAGATGGGTCAAAGCACAGCAAACCTTTTTCTGCCATGTCATAAGCAAGACGTCTTGATTTTTGCAAAGATGGATATATGAGGCGAGAGAAGCCAAAAGAACGACTTGCGAGCATTGATTGCTTTTCTGAGCATTTGACTCAGGACCTTCGATTGAGCAGACTGATATGCTGCCTGCTGCGCGAAGAAGGCACTTGCCATGCAAGCGGCCAGGCAGCACGACCAAGTCGGGCAGCTTGCAAGGTCTTTAAATTCATAATGCGCAGCTTGCAAAAAATCTACGAGCCTGATAAGAAGTCAAAGCTACACTCTTGTGATTGTTACTCACACGCGTTTTCCAGGCTGTAAAGAGTAGCTGGCGGTTGACAGTCCCACCGCGCTGCAGCATGGGCTGGTACTGAAGACGCACAGGCCACGCCATGATTCCAGATGCGTCAACATGCTCACGGAAAACAATCATCGCACAGAAAATTCTTTGGCGCTTCCCTTCGATAGCTCAGTTGGTAGAGCGGAGGACTGTAGTGGAATACTCAGCAAAGTCATCCTTAGGTCGCTGGTTCAATTCCGGCTCGAAGGAGCTAGTGTACTTTTGGATTAAGCAGCCATTCGCTCAAACCAGTTCTCATCACTTTATGGTGCATCATGTTGCCACGAAGGAGCAGGACACCACTTTTCTCGTCTCAAACCTGAATGCACTCTGCATCCACCTTCACACAGCTGTTATGCTTGAGCATTTGTGTCTGCTCACCAGCACAGAGTTTTTTTAAATTTCAAAATTTGCATATAAAAATTTGTACAGTCCATTCAAAAGCAGTTCAGTACATTTAGCTGCGGTCAGCAATCCCATACACTACATTTGGGTGCTGACGGCAGTTCCGTTCGATACATTTCCTTGCTTTTCAGTTCAAGTACAATTCGGTACAATATGGGATACATTGTAGTGCATTCAACAAACTGCAGAGCAGCAACACTTCAAAGCACTCAGCACTCCCTTTCAGGCAAAACAAGTTGGCCATCAGTCAGACAGCGCTCTCGCCTGCTCCCTCACACACAGGGCGGCCGCTACTTTCCGGTCACCTCGCTTCCCTTCCACGGTCTCGTGCTCTTCTCGGCTTCTTTCTTCGTTAATGTGGCTTCGCGTCCTGCTGTTGCTCGCTCGCTGCTGCTCCGCAATGTCGATTGGATACAAGGAGTGGGCCAGTTCTCTGATGGTCGTGGAGCAGCTTGGAGACGAGTGCGAAAAGGCGACTGAGAAGCAAATGAGGGAAACCTGCAAGAAGCTACTGGGGAATTAGCTCAAATGGTAGAGCGCTCGCTTAGCATATGAGAGGTAGTGGGATCGATGCCTGCATTCTCCACTCTGCTTTTGGCTCAGAGCAATTCTCCAGAAAGAAATGTGGTCTCACGTGTCACTGAGTTCATGCCAGATGGGTCAATGCACAGCAAACCTTTTTCTGCCATGTCATAAGCAAGACGTCTTGATTTTTGCAAAGATGGATATATGAGGCGAGAGAAGCCAAAAGAACGACTTGCGAGCATTGATTGCTTTTCTGAGCATTTGACTCAGGACCTTCGATTGAGCAGACTGATATGCTGCCTGCTGCGCGAAGAAGGCACTTGCCATGCAAGCGGCCAAGCAGCACGACCAAGTCGGGCAGCTTGCAAGGTCTTTAAATTCAGAATGCGCAGCTTGCAAAAAATCTGCGAGCCTGATAAGAAGTCAAAGCTACACTCTTGTGATTGTTAGTCACACGCGTTTTCCAGGCTGTAAAGAGTAGCTGGCGGTTGACAGTCCCACCGCGCTGCAGCATGGGCTGGTACTGAAGACGCACAGGCCACGCCATGATTCCAGATGCGTCAACATGCTCACGGAAAACAATCATCGCACAGAAAAATATTTGGCGCTTCCCTTCGATAGCTCAGTTGGTAGAGCGGAGGACTGTAATGGAATACTCAGCAAAGTCATCCTTAGGTCGCTGGTTCAATTCCGGCTCGAAGGAGCTAGTGTACTTTTGGATTAAGCAGCAATTCGGTCAAACCAGTTCTCATCACTTTATGGTGCATCATGTTGCCACGAAGGAGCAGGACACCACTTTTCTCGTCTCAAACCTGAATGCACTCTGCATCCACCTTCACACAGCTGTTATGCTTGAGCATTTGTGTCTGCTCACCAGCACAGAGTTTTTTTAAATTTCAAAATTTGCATATAAAAATTTGTACAGTCCATTCAAAAGCAGTTCAGTACATTTAGCTGCGGTCAGCAATCCCATACACTACATTTGGGTGCTGACGGCAGTTCCGTTCGATACATTTCCTTGCTTTTCAGTTCAAGTACAATTCGGTACAATATGGGATACATTGTAGTGCATTCAACAAACTGCAGAGCAGCAACACTTCAAAGCACTCAGCACTCCCTTTCAGGCAAAACAAGTTGGCTATCAGTCAGACAGCGCTGTCGCCTGCTCCCTCACACACAGGGCGGCCGCTACTTTCCGGTCACCTCGCTTCCCTTCCACGGTCTCGTGCTCTTCTCGGCTTCTTTCTTCGTTACTGTGGCTTCGCGTCCTGCTGTTGCTCGCTCGCTGCTGCTCCGCAATGTCGATTGGATACAAGGAGTGGGCCAGTTCTCTGATGGTCGTGGAGCAGCTTGGAGACGAGTGCGAAAAGGCGACTGAGAAGCAAATGAGGGAAACCTGCAAGAAGCTACTGGGGAATTAGCTCAAATGGTAGAGCGCTCGCTTAGCAGATGAGAGGTAGGGGGATCGATGCCTGCATTCTCCACTCTGCTTTTGGCTCAGAGCAATTCTCCAGAAAGAAATGTGGTCTCACGTGTCACTGAGTTCACGCCAGATGGGTCAAAGCACAGCAAACCTTTTTCTGCCATGTCATAAGCAAGACGTCTTGATTTTTGCAAAGATGGATATATGAGGCGAGAGCAGCCAAAAGAACGACTTGCGAGCATTGATTGCTTTTCTGAGCATTTGACTCAGGACCTTCGATTGAGCAGACTGATATGCTGCCTGCTGCGCGAAGAAGGCACTTGCCATGCAAGCGGCCAGGCAGCACGACCAAGTCGGGCAGCTTGCAAGGTCTTTAAATTCAGAATGCGCAGCTTGCAAAAAATCTGCGAGCCTGATAAGAAGTCAAAGCTACACTCTTGTGATTGTTAGTCACACGCGTTTTCCAGGCTGTAAAGAGTCGCTGGCGGTTCACAGTCCCACCGCGCTGCAGCATGGGCTGGTACTGAAGACGCACAGGCCACGCCACGAGTCCAGATGCGTCAACATGCTCACGGAAAACAATCATCGCACAGAAAAATCTTTGGCGCTTCCCTTCGATAGCTCAGTTGGTAGAGCGGAGGACTGTAGTGGAATACTCAGCAAAGTCATCCTTAGGTCGCTGGTTCAATTCCGGCTCGAAGGAGCTAGTGTACTTTTGGATTAAGCAGCAATTCGCTCAAACCAGTTCTCATCACTTTATGGTGCATCATGTTGCCACGAAGGAGCAGGACACCACTTTTCTCGTCTCAAACCTGAATGCACTCTGCATCCACCTTCACACAGCTGTTATGCTTGAGCATTTGTGTCTGCTCACCAGCACAGAGTTTTTTTAAATTTCAAAATTTGCATATAAAAATTTGTACAGTCCATTCAAAAGCAGTTCAGTACATTTAGCTGCGGTCAGCAATCCCATACACTACATTTGGGTGCTGACGGCAGTTCCGTTCGATACATTTCCTTGCTTTTCAGTTCAAGTACAATTCGGTACAATATGGGATACATTGTAGTGCATTCAACAAACTGCAGAGCAGCAACACTTCAAAGCACTCAGCACTCCCTTTCAGGCAAAACAAGTTGGCCATCAGTCAGACAGCGCTCTCGCCTGCTCCCTCACACACAGGGCGGCCGCTACTTTCCGGTCACCTCGCTTCCCTTCCACGGTCTCGTGCTCTTCTCGGCTTCTTTCTTCGTTACTGTGGCTTCGCGTCCTGCTGTTGCTCGCTCGCTGCTGCTCCGCAATGTCGATTGGATACAAGGAGTGGGCCAGTTCTCTGATGGTCGTGGAGCAGCTTGGAGACGAGTGCGAAAAGGCGACTGAGAAGCAAATGAGGGAAACCTGCAAGAAGCTACTGGGGAATTAGCTCAAATGGTAGAGCGCTTGCTTAGCATATGAGAGATAGTGGGATCGATGCCTGCATTCTCCACTCTGCTTTTGGCTCAGAGCAATTCTCCAGAAAGAAATGTGGTCTCATGTGTCACTGAGTTCACGCCAGATGGGTCAAAGCACAGCAAACCTTTTTCTGCCATGTCATAAGCAAGACGTCTTGATTTTTGCAAAGATGGATATATGAGGCGAGAGAAGCCAAAAGAACGACTTGCGAGCATTGATTGCTTTTCTGAGCATTTGACTCAGGACCTTCGATTGAGCAGACTGATATGCTGCCTGCTGCGCGAAGAAGGCACTTGCCATGCAAGCGGCCAGGCAGCACGACCAAGTCGGGCAGCTTGCAAGGTCTTTAAATTCAGAATGCGCAGCTTGCAAAAAATGTGCGAGCCTGATAAGAAGTCAAAGCTACACTCTTGTGATTGTTAGTCACACGCGTTTTCCAGGCTGTAAAGAGTAGCTGGCGGTTGACAGTCCCACCGCGCTGCAGCATGGGCTGGTACTGAAGACGCACAGGCCACGCCACGAGTCCAGATGCGTCAACATGCTCACGGAAAACAATCATCGCACAGAAAAATCTTTGGCGCTTCCCTTCGATAGCTCAGTTGGTAGAGCGGAGGACTGTAGTGGAATACTCAGCAAAGTCATCCTTAGGTCGCTGGTTCAATTCCGGCTCGAAGGAGCTAGTGTACTTTTGGATTAAGCAGCAATTCGCTCAAACCAGTTCTCATCACTTTATGGTGCATCATGTTGCCACGAAGGAGCAGGACACCACTTTTCTCGTCTCAAACCTGAATGCACTCTGCATCCACCTTCACACAGCTGTTATGCTTGAGCATTTGTGTCTGCTCACCAGCACAGAGTTTTTTTAAATTTCAAAATTTGCATATAAAAATTTGTACAGTCCATTCAAAAGCAGTTCAGTACATTTAGCTGCGGTCAGCAATCCCATACACTACATTTGGGTGCTGACGGCAGTTCCGTTCGATACATTTCCTTGCTTTTCAGTTCAAGTACAATTCGGTACAATATGGGATACATTGTAGTGCATTCAACAAACTGCAGAGCAGCAACACTTCAAAGCACTCAGCACTCCCTTTCAGGCAAAACAAGTTGGCCATCAGTCAGACAGCGCTCTCGCCTGCTCCCTCACACACAGGGCGGCCGCTACTTTCCGGTCACCTCGCTTCCCTTCCACGGTCTCGTGCTCTTCTCGGCTTCTTTCTTCGTTACTGTGGCTTCGCGTCCTGCTGTTGCTCGCTCGCTGCTGCTCCGCAATGTCGATTGGATACAAGGAGTGGGCCAGTTCTCTGATGGTCGTGGAGCAGCTTGGAGACGAGTGCGAAAAGGCGACTGAGAAGCAAATGAGGGAAACCTGCAAGAAGCTACTGGGGAATTAGCTCAAATGGTAGAGCGCTTGCTTAGCATATGAGAGATAGTGGGATCGATGCCTGCATTCTCCACTCTGCTTTTGGCTCAGAGCAATTCTCCAGAAAGAAATGTGGTCTCACGTGTCACTGAGTTCACGCCAGATGGATCAAAGCACAGCAAACCTTTTTCTGCCATGTCATAAGCAAGACGTCTTGATTTTTGCAAAGATGGATATATGAGGCGACAGAAGCCAAAAGAACGACTTGCGAGCATTGATTGCTTTTCTGAGCATTTGACTCAGGACCTTCGATTGAGCAGACTGATATGCTGCCTGCTGCGCGAAGAAGGCACTTGCCATGCAAGCGTCCAGGCAGCACGACCAAGTCGGGCAGCTTGCAAGGTCTTTAAATTCATAATGCGCAGCTTGCAAAAAATCTACGAGCCTGATAAGAAGTCAAAGCTACACTCTTGTGATTGTTAGTCACACGCGTTTTCCAGGCTGTAAAGAGTAGCTGGCGGTTGACAGTCCCACCGCGCTGCAGCATGGGCTGGTACTGAAGACGCACAGGCCACGCCATGATTCCAGATGCGTCAACATGCTCACGGAAAACAATCATCGCACAGAAAAATCTTTGGCGCTTCCCTTCGATAGCTCAGTTGGTAGAGCGGAGGACTGTAGTGGAATACTCAGCAAAGCCATCCTTAGGTCGCTGGTTCAATTCCGGCTCGAAGGAGCTAGTGTACTTTTGGATTAAGCAGCCATTCGCTCAAACCAGTTCTCATCACTTTATGGTGCATCATGTTGCCACGAAGGAGCAGGACACCACTTTTCTCGTCTCAAACCTGAATGCACTCTGCATCCACCTTCACACAGCTGTTATGCTTGAGCATTTGTGTCTGCTCACCAGCACAGAGTTTTTTTAAATTTCAAAATTTGCATATAAAAATTTGTACAGTCCATTCAAAAGCAGTTCAGTACATTTAGCTGCGGTCAGCAATCCCATACACTACATTTGGGTGCTGACGGCAGTTCCGTTCGATACATTTCCTTGCTTTTCAGTTCAAGTACAATTCGGTACAATATGGGATACATTGTAGTGCATTCAACAAACTGCAGAGCAGCAACACTTCAAAGCACTCAGCACTCCCTTTCAGGCAAAACAAGTTGGCTATCAGTCAGACAGCGCTGTCGCCTGCTCCCTCACACACAGGGCGGCCGCTACTTTCCGGTCACCTCGCTTCCCTTCCACGGTCTCGTGCTCTTCTCGGCTTCTTTCTTCGTTACTGTGGCTTCGCGTCCTGCTGTTGCTCGCTCGCTGCTGCTCCGCAATGTCGATTGGATACAAGGAGTGGGCCAGTTCTCTGATGGTCGTGGAGCAGCTTGGAGACGAGTGCGAAAAGGCGACTGTGAAGCAAATGAGTGCAACCTGCAAGAAGCTACTGGGGAATTAGCTCAAATGGTAGAGCGCTCGCTTAGCGTGTGAGAGGTAGCGGGATCGATGCCTGCATTCTCCACTCTGCTTTTGGCTCAGAGCAATTCTCCAGAAAGAAATGTGGTCTCACGTGTCACTGAGTTCATGCCAGATGGGTCAAAGCACAGCAAACCTTTTTCTGCCATGTCATAAGCAAGACGTCTTGATTTTTGCAAAGATGGATATATGAGGCGAGAGAAGCCAAAAGAACGACTTGCGAGCATTGATTGCTTTTCTGAGCATTTGACTCAGGACCTTCGATTGAGCAGACTGATATGCTGCCTGCTGCGCGAAGAAGGCACTTGCCATGCAAGCGGCCAGGCAGCACGACCAAGTCGGGCAGCTTGCAAGGTCTTTAAATTCAGAATGCGCAGCTTGCAAAAAATCTGCGAGCCTGATAAGAAGTCAAAGCTACACTCTTGTGATTGTTAGTCACACGCGTTTTCCAGGCTGTAAAGAGTAGCTGGCGGTTGACAGTCCCACCGCGCTGCAGCATGGGCTGGTACTGAAGACGCACAGGCCACGCCACGAGTCCAGATGCGTCAACATGCTCACGGAAAACAATCATCGCACAGAAAAATATTTGGCGCTTCCCTTCGATAGCTCAGTTGGTAGAGCGGAGGACTGTAGTGGAATACTCAGCAAAGTCATCCTTAGGTCGCTGGTTCAATTCCGGCTCGAAGGAGCTAGTGTACTTTTGGATTAAGCAGCAATTCGCTCAAACCAGTTCTCATCACTTTATGGTGCATCATGTTGCCACGAAGGAGCAGGACACCACTTTTCTCGTCTCAAACCTGAATGCACTCTGCATCCACCTTCACACAGCTGTTATGCTTGAGCATTTGTGTCTGCTCACCAGCACAGAGTTTTTTTAAATTTCAAAATTTGCATATAAAAATTTGTACAGTCCATTCAAAAGCAGTTCAGTACATTTAGCTGCGGTCAGCAATCCCATACACTACATTTGGGTGCTGACGGCAGTTCCGTTCGATACATTTCCTTGCTTTTCAGTTCAAGTACAATTCGGTACAATATGGGATACATTGTAGTGCATTCAACAAACTGCAGAGCAGCAACACTTCAAAGCACTCAGCACTCCCTTTCAGGCAAAACAAGTTGGCCATCAGTCAGACAGCGCTCTCGCCTGCTCCCTCACACACAGGGCGGCCGCTACTTTCCGGTCACCTCGCTTCCCTTCCATGGTCTCGTGCTCTTCTCGGCTTCTTTCTTCGTTACTGTGGCTTCGCGTCCTGCTGTTGCTCGCTCGCTGCTGCTCCGCAATGTCGATTGGATACAAGGAGTGGGCCAGTTCTCTGATGGTCGTGGAGCAGCTTGGAGACGAGTGCGAAAAGGCGACTGAGAAGCAAATGAGGGAAACCTGCAAGAAGCTACTGGGGAATTAGCTCAAATGGTAGAGCGCTTGCTTAGCATATGAGAGGTAGTGGGATCGATGCCTGCATTCTCCACTCTGCTTTTGGCTCAGAGCAATTCTCCAGAAAGAAATGTGGTCTCACGTGTCACTGAGTTCACGCCAGATGGGTCAAAGCACAGCAAACCTTTTTCTGCCATGTCATAAGCAAGACGTCTTGATTTTTGCAAAGATGGATATATGAGGCGAGAGAAGCCAAAAGAACGACTTGCGAGCATTGATTGCTTTTCTGAGCATTTGACTCAGGACCTTCGATTGAGCAGACTGATATGCTGCCTGCTGCGCGAAGAAGGCACTTGCCATGCAAGCGGCCAGGCAGCACGACCAAGTCGGGCAGCTTGCAAGGTCTTTAAATTCATAATGCGCAGCTTGCAAAAAATCTACGAGCCTGATAAGAAGTCAAAGCTACACTCTTGTGATTGTTACTCACACGCGTTTTCCAGGCTGTAAAGAGTAGCTGGCGGTTGACAGTCCCACCGCGCTGCAGCATGGGCTGGTACTGAAGACGCACAGGCCACGCCATGATTCCAGATGCGTCAACATGCTCACGGAAAACAATCATCGCACAGAAAAATCTTTGGCGCTTCCCTTCGATAGCTCAGTTGGTAGAGCGGAGGACTGTAGTGGAATACTCAGCAAAGTCATCCTTAGGTCGCTGGTTCAATTCCGGCTCGAAGGAGCTAGTGTACTTTTGGATTAAGCAGCCATTCGCTCAAACCAGTTCTCATCACTTTATGGTGCATCATGTTGCCACGAAGGAGCAGGACACCACTTTTCTCGTCTCAAACCTGAATGCATTCTGCATCCACCTTCACACAGCTGTTATGCTTGAGCATTTGTGTCTGCTCACCAGCACAGAGTTTTTTTAAATTTCAAAATTTGCATATAAAAATTTGTACAGTCCATTCAAAAGCAGTTCAGTACATTTAGCTGCGGTCAGCAATCCCATACACTACATTTGGGTGCTGACGGCAGTTCCGTTCGATACATTTCCTTGCTTTTCAGTTCAAGTACAATTCGGTACAATATGGGATACATTGTAGTGCATTCAACAAACTGCAGAGCAGCAACACTTCAAAGCACTCAGCACTCCCTTTCAGGCAAAACAAGTTGGCTATCAGTCAGACAGCGCTGTCGCCTGCTCCCTCACACACAGGGCGGCCGCTACTTTCCGGTCACCTCGCTTCCCTTCCACGGTCTCGTGCTCTTCTCGGCTTCTTTCTTCGTTACTGTGGCTTCGCGTCCTGCTGTTGCTCGCTCGCTGCTGCTCCGCAATGTCGATTGGATACAAGGAGTGGGCCAGTTCTCTGATGGTCGTGGAGCAGCTTGGAGACGAGTGCGAAAAGGCGACTGAGAAGCAAATGAGGGAAACCTGCAAGAAGCTACTGGGGAATTAGCTCAAATGGTAGAGCGCTCGCTTAGCAGATGAGAGGTAGGGGGATCGATGCCTGCATTCTCCACTCTGCTTTTGGCTCAGAGCAATTCTCCAGAAAGAAATGTGGTCTCACGTGTCACTGAGTTCACGCCAGATGGGTCAAAGCACAGCAAACCTTTTTCTGCCATGTCATAAGCAAGACGTCTTGATTTTTGCAAAGATGGATATATGAGGCGAGAGAAGCCAAAAGAACGACTTGCGAGCATTGATTGCTTTTCTGAGCATTTGACTCAGGACCTTCGATTGAGCAGACTGATATGCTGCCTGCTGCGCGAAGAAGGCACTTGCCATGCAAGCGGCCAGGCAGCACGACCAAGTCGGGCAGCTTGCAAGGTCTTTAAATTCAGAATGCGCAGCTTGCAAAAAATCTGCGAGCCTGATAAGAAGTCAAAGCTACACTCTTGTGATTGTTAGTCACACGCGTTTTCCAGGCTGTAAAGAGTAGCTGGCGGTTGACAGTCCCACCGCGCTGCAGCATGAGCTGGTACTGAAGACGCACAGGCCACGCCACGAGTCCAGATGCGTCAACATGCTCACGGAAAACAATCATCGCACAGAAAAATATTTGGCGCTTCCCTTCGATAGCTCAGTTGGTAGAGCGGAGGACTGTAGTGGAATACTCAGCAAAGTCATCCTTAGGTCGCTGGTTCAATTCCGGCTCGAAGGAGCTAGTGTATTTTTGGATTAAGCAGCAATTCGCTCAAACCAGTTCTCATCACTTTATGGTGCATCATGTTGCCACGAAGGAGCAGGACACCACTTTTCTCGTCTCAAACCTGAATGCACTCTGCATCCACCTTCACACAGCTGTTATGCTTGAGCATTTGTGTCTGCTCACCAGCACAGAGTTTTTTTAAATTTCAAAATTTGCATATAAAAATTTGTACAGTCCATTCAAAAGCAGTTCAGTACATTTAGCTGCGGTCAGCAATCCCATACACTACATTTGGGTGCTGACGGCAGTTCCGTTCGATACATTTCCTTGCTTTTCAGTTCAAGTACAATTCGGTACAATATGGGATACATTGTAGTGCATTCAACAAACTGCAGAGCAGCAACACTTCAAAGCACTCAGCACTCCCTTTCAGGCAAAACAAGTTGGCCATCAGTCAGACAGCGCTGTCGCCTGCTCCCTCACACACAGGGCGGCCGCTACTTTCCGGTCACCTCGCTTCCCTTCCACGGTCTCGTGCTCTTCTCGGCTTCTTTCTTCGTTACTGTGGCTTCGCGTCCTGCTGTTGCTCGCTCGCTGCTGCTCCGCAATGTCGATTAGATACAAGGAGTGGGCCAGTTCTCTGATGGTCGTGGAGCAGCTTGGAGACGAGTGCGAAAAGGCGACTGAGAAGCAAATGAGGGAAACCTGCAAGAAGCTACTGGGGAATTAGCTCAAATGGTAGAGCGCTCGCTTAGCATGTGAGAGGTAGCGGGATCGATGCCTGCATTCTCCACTCTGCTTTTGGCTCAGAGCAATTCTCCAGAAAGAAATGTGGTCTCACGTGTCACTCAGTTCACGCCAGATGGGTCAAAGCACAGCAAACCTTTTTCTGCCATGTCATAAGCAAGACGTCTTGATTTTTGCAAAGATGGATATATGAGGCGAGAGAAGCCAAAAGAACGACTTGCGAGCATTGATTGCTTTTCTGAGCATTTGACTCAGGACCTTCGATTGAGCAGACTGATGTGCTGCCTGCTGCGCGAAGAAGGCACTTGCCATGCAAGCGGCCAGGCAGCACGACCAAGTCGGGCAGCTTGCAAGGTCTTTAAATTCAGAATGCGCAGCTTGCAAAAAATCTGCGAGCCTGATAAGAAGTCAAAGCTACACTCTTGTGATTGTTAGTCACACGCGTTTTCCAGGCTGTAAAGAGTAGCTGGCGGTTGACAGTCCCACCGCGCTGCAGCATGGGCTGGTACTGAAGACGCACAGGCCACGCCACGAGTCCAGATGCGTCAACATGCTCACGGAAAACAATCATCGCACAGAAAAATATTTGGCGCTTCCCTTCGATAGCTCAGTTGGTAGAGCGGAGGACTGTAGTGGAATACTCAGCAAAGTCATCCTTAGGTCGCTGGTTCAATTCCGGCTCGAAGGAGCTAGTGTATTTTTGGATTAAGCAGCAATTCGCTCAAACCAGTTCTCATCACTTTATGGTGCATCATGTTGCCACGAAGGAGCAGGACACCACTTTTCTCGTCTCAAACCTGAATGCACTCTGCATCCACCTTCACACAGCTGTTATGCTTGAGCATTTGTGTCTGCTCACCAGCACAGAGTTTTTTTAAATTTCAAAATTTGCATATAAAAATTTGTACAGTCCATTCAAAAGCAGTTCAGTACATTTAGCTGCGGTCAGCAATCCCATACACTACATTTGGGTGCTGACGGCAGTTCCGTTCGATACATTTCCTTGCTTTTCAGTTCAAGTACAATTCGGTACAATATGGGATACATTGTAGTGCATTCAACAAACTGCAGAGCAGCAACACTTCAAAGCACTCAGCACTCCCTTTCAGGCAAAACAAGTTGGCCATCAGTCAGACAGCGCTCTCGCCTGCTCCCTCACACACAGGGCGGCCGCTACTTTCCGGTCACCTCGCTTCCCTTCCACGGTCTCGTGCTCTTCTCGGCTTCTTTCTTCGTTACTGTGGCTTCGCGTCCTGCTGTTGCTCGCTCGCTGCTGCTCCGCAATGTCGATTGGATACAAGGAGTGGGCCAGTTCTCTGATGGTCGTGGAGCAGCTTGGAGACGAGTGCGAAAAGGCGACTGAGAAGCAAATGAGGGAAACCTGCAAGAAGCTACTGGGGAATTAGCTCAAATGGTAGAGCGCTCGCTTAGCATGTGAGAGGTAGCGGGATCGATGCCTGCATTCTCCACTCTGCTTTTGGCTCAGAGCAATTCTCCAGAAAGAAATGTGGTCTCACGTGTCACTGAGTTCACGCCAGATGGGTCAAAGCACAGCAAACCTTTTTCTGCCATGTCATAAGCAAGACGTCTTGATTTTTGCAAAGATGGATATATGAGGCGAGAGAAGCCAAAAGAACGACTTGCGAGCATTGATTGCTTTTCTGAGCATTTGACTCAGGACCTTCGATTGAGCAGACTGATATGCTGCCTGCTGCGCGAAGAAGGCACTTGCCATGCAAGCGGCCAGGCAGCACGACCAAGTCGGGCAGCTTGCAAGGTCTTTAAATTCAGAATGCGCAGCTTGCAAAAAATCTGCGAGCCTGATAAGAAGTCAAAGCTACACTCTTGTGATTGTTAGTCACACGCGTTTTCCAGGCTGTAAAGAGTAGCTGGCGGTTGACAGTCCCACCGCGCTGCAGCATGGGCTGGTACTGAAGACGCACAGGCCACGCCATGATTCCAGATGCGTCAACATGCTCACGGAAAACAATCATCGCACAGAAAAATATTTGGCGCTTCCCTTCGATAGCTCAGTTGGTAGAGCGGAGGACTGTAATGGAATACTCAGCAAAGTCATCCTTAGGTCGCTGGTTCAATTCCGGCTCGAAGGAGCTAGTGTACTTTTGGATTAAGCAGCAATTCGGTCAAACCAGTTCTCATCACTTTATGGTGCATCATGTTGCCACGAAGGAGCAGGACACCACTTTTCTCGTCTCAAACCTGAATGCACTCTGCATCCACCTTCACACAGCTGTTATGCTTGAGCATTTGTGTCTGCTCACCAGCACAGAGTTTTTTTAAATTTCAAAATTTGCATATAAAAATTTGTACAGTCCATTCAAAAGCAGTTCAGTACATTTAGCTGCGGTCAGCAATCCCATACACTACATTTGGGTGCTGACGGCAGTTCCGTTCGATACATTTCCTTGCTTTTCAGTTCAAGTACAATTCGGTACAATATGGGATACATTGTAGTGCATTCAACAAACTGCAGAGCAGCAACACTTCAAAGCACTCAGCACTCCCTTTCAGGCAAAACAAGTTGGCTATCAGTCAGACAGCGCTGTCGCCTGCTCCCTCACACACAGGGCGGCCGCTACTTTCCGGTCACCTCGCTTCCCTTCCACGGTCTCGTGCTCTTCTCGGCTTCTTTCTTCGTTACTGTGGCTTCGCGTCCTGCTGTTGCTCGCTCGCTGCTGCTCCGCAATGTCGATTGGATACAAGGAGTGGGCCAGTTCTCTGATGGTCGTGGAGCAGCTTGGAGACGAGTGCGAAAAGGCGACTGAGAAGCAAATGAGGGAAACCTGCAAGAAGCTACTGGGGAATTAGCTCAAATGGTAGAGAGCTCGCTTAGCATATGAGAGGTAGGGGGATCGATGCCTGCATTCTCCACTCTGCTTTTGGCTCAGAGCAATTCTCCAGAAAGAAATGTGGTCTCACGTGTCACTGAGTTCACGCCAGATGGGTCAAAGCACAGCAAACCTTTTTCTGCCATGTCATAAGCAAGACGTCTTGATTTTTGCAAAGATGGATATATGAGGCGAGAGAAGCCAAAAGAACGACTTGCGAGCATTGATTGCTTTTCTGAGCATTTGACTCAGGACCTTCGATTGAGCAGACTGATATGCTGCCTGCTGCGCGAAGAAGGCACTTGCCATGCAAGCGGCCAGGCAGCACGACCAAGTCGGGCAGCTTGCAAGGTCTTTAAATTCAGAATGCGCAGCTTGCAAAAAATCTGCGAGCCTGATAAGAAGTCAAAGCTACACTCTTGTGATTGTTAGTCACACGCGTTTTCCAGGCTGTAAAGAGTAGCTGGCGGTTGACAGTCCCACCGCGCTGCAGCATGGGCTGGTACTGAAGACGCACAGGCCACGCCACGAGTCCAGATGCGTCAACATGCTCACGGAAAACAATCATCGCACAGAAAAATCTTTGGCGCTTCCCTTCGATAGCTCAGTTGGTAGAGCGGAGGACTGTAGTGGAATATTCAGCAAAGTCATCCTTAGGTCGCTGGTTCAATTCCGGCTCGAAGGAGCTAGTGTATTTTTGGATTAAGCAGCAATTCGCTCAAACCAGTTCTCATCACTTTATGGTGCATCATGTTGCCACGAAGGAGCAGGACACCACTTTTCTCGTCTCAAACCTGAATGCACTCTGCATCCACCTTCACACAGCTGTTATGCTTGAGCATTTGTGTCTGCTCACCAGCACAGAGTTTTTTTAAATTTCAAAATTTGCATATAAAAATTTGTACAGTCCATTCAAAAGCAGTTCAGTACATTTAGCTGCGGTCAGCAATCCCATACACTACATTTGGGTGCTGACGGCAGTTCCGTTCGATACATTTCCTTGCTTTTCAGTTCAAGTACAATTCGGTACAATATGGGATACATTGTAGTGCATTCAACAAACTGCAGAGCAGCAACACTTCAAAGCACTCAGCACTCCCTTTCAGGCAAAACAAGTTGGCCATCAGTCAGACAGCGCTCTCGCCTGCTCCCTCACACACAGGGCGGCCGCTACTTTCCGGTCACCTCGCTTCCCTTCCACGGTCTCGTGCTCTTCTCGGCTTCTTTCTTCGTTACTGTGGCTTCGCGTCCTGCTGTTGCTCGCTCGCTGCTGCTCCGCAATGTCGATTGGATACAAGGAGTGGGCCAGTTCTCTGATGGTCGTGGAGCAGCTTGGAGACGAGTGCGAAAAGGCGACTGAGAAGCAAATGAGGGAAACCTGCAAGAAGCTACTGGGGAATTAGCTCAAATGGTAGAGCGCTCGCTTAGCATGTGAGAGGTAGCGGGATCGATGCCTGCATTCTCCACTCTGCTTTTGGCTCAGAGCAATTCTCCAGAAAGAAATGTGGTCTCACGTGTCACTCAGTTCACGCCAGATGGGTCAAAGCACAGCAAACCTTTTTCTGCCATGTCATAAGCAAGACGTCTTGATTTTTGCAAAGATGGATATATGAGGCGAGAGAAGCCAAAAGAACGACTTGCGAGCATTGATTGCTTTTCTGAGCATTTGACTCAGGACCTTCGATTGAGCAGACTGATGTGCTGCCTGCTGCGCGAAGAAGGCACTTGCCATGCAAGCGGCCAGGCAGCACGACCAAGTCGGGCAGCTTGCAAGGTCTTTAAATTCAGAATGCGCAGCTTGCAAAAAATCTGCGAGCCTGATAAGAAGTCAAAGCTACACTCTTGTGATTGTTAGTCACACGCGTTTTCCAGGCTGTAAAGAGTAGCTGGCGGTTGACAGTCCCACCGCGCTGCAGCATGGGCTGGTACTGAAGACGCACAGGCCACGCCACGAGTCCAGATGCGTCAACTTGCTCACGGAAAACAATCATCGCACAGAAAAATATTTGGCGCTTCCCTTCGATAGCTCAGTTGGTAGAGCGGAGGACTGTAGTGGAATACTCAGCAAAGTCATCCTTAGGTCGCTGGTTCAATTCCGGCTCGAAGGAGCTAGTGTATTTTTGGATTAAGCAGCAATTCGCTCAAACCAGTTCTCATCACTTTATGGTGCATCATGTTGCCACGAAGGAGCAGGACACCACTTTTCTCGTCTCAAACCTGAATGCACTCTGCATCCACCTTCACACAGCTGTTATGCTTGAGCATTTGTGTCTGCTCACCAGCACAGAGTTTTTTTAAATTTCAAAATTTGCATATAAAAATTTGTACAGTCCATTCAAAAGCAGTTCAGTACATTTAGCTGCGGTCAGCAATCCCATACACTACATTTGGGTGCTGACGGCAGTTCCGTTCGATACATTTCCTTGCTTTTCAGTTCAAGTACAATTCGGTACAATATGGGATACATTGTAGTGCATTCAACAAACTGCAGAGCAGCAACACTTCAAAGCACTCAGCACTCCCTTTCAGGCAAAACAAGTTGGCCATCAGTCAGACAGCGCTCTCGCCTGCTCCCTCACACACAGGGCGGCCGCTACTTTCCGGTCACCTCGCTTCCCTTCCACGGTCTCGTGCTCTTCTCGGCTTCTTTCTTCGTTACTGTGGCTTCGCGTCCTGCTGTTGCTCGCTCGCTGCTGCTCCGCAATGTTGATTGGATACAAGGAGTGGGCCAGTTCTCTGATGGTCGTGGAGCAGCTTGGAGACGAGTGCGAAAAGGCGACTGAGAAGCAAATGAGGGAAACCTGCAAGAAGCTACTGGGGAATTAGCTCAAATGGTAGAGCGCTAGCTTAGCATGTGAGAGGTAGCGGGATCGATGCCTGCATTCTCCACTCTGCTTTTGGCTCAGAGCAATTCTCCAGAAAGAAATGTGGTCTCACGTGTCACTGAGTTCACGCCAGATGGGTCAAAGCACAGCAAACCTTTTTCTGCCATGTCATAAGCAAGACGTCTTGATTTTTGCAAAGATGGATATATGAGGCGAGAGAAGCCAAAAGAACGACTTGCGAGCATTGATTGCTTTTCTGAGCATTTGACTCAGGACCTTCGATTGAGCAGACTGATATGCTGCCTGCTGCGCGAAGAAGGCACTTGCCATGCAAGCGGCCAGGCAGCACGACCAAGTCGGGCAGCTTGCAAGGTCTTTAAATTCAGAATGCGCAGCTTGCAAAAAATCTGCGAGCCTGATAAGAAGTCAAAGCTACACTCTTGTGATTGTTAGTCACACGCGTTTTCCAGGCTGTAAAGAGTAGCTGGCGGTTGACAGTCCCACCGCGCTGCAGCATGGGCTGGTACTGAAGACGCACAGGCCACGCCATGATTCCAGATGCGTCAACATGCTCACGGAAAACAATCATCGCACAGAAAAATATTTGGCGCTTCCCTTCGATAGCTCAGTTGGTAGAGCGGAGGACTGTAATGGAATACTCAGCAAAGTCATCCTTAGGTCGCTGGTTCAATTCCGGCTCGAAGGAGCTAGTGTACTTTTGGATTAAGCAGCAATTCGGTCAAACCAGTTCTCATCACTTTATGGTGCATCATGTTGCCACGAAGGAGCAGGACACCACTTTTCTCGTCTCAAACCTGAATGCACTCTGCATCCACCTTCACACAGCTGTTATGCTTGAGCATTTGTGTCTGCTCACCAGCACAGAGTTTTTTTAAATTTCAAAATTTGCATATAAAAATTTGTACAGTCCATTCAAAAGCAGTTCAGTACATTTAGCTGCGGTCAGCAATCCCATACACTACATTTGGGTGCTGACGGCAGTTCCGTTCGATACATTTCCTTGCTTTTCAGTTCAAGTACAATTCGGTACAATATGGGATACATTGTAGTGCATTCAACAAACTGCAGAGCAGCAACACTTCAAAGCACTCAGCACTCCCTTTCAGGCAAAACAAGTTGGCTATCAGTCAGACAGCGCTGTCGCCTGCTCCCTCACACACAGGGCGGCCGCTACTTTCCGGTCACCTCGCTTCCCTTCCACGGTCTCGTGCTCTTCTCGGCTTCTTTCTTCGTTACTGTGGCTTCGCGTCCTGCTGTTGCTCGCTCGCTGCTGCTCCGCAATGTCGATTGGATACAAGGAGTGGGCCAGTTCTCTGATGGTCGTGGAGCAGCTTGGAGACGAGTGCGAAAAGGCGACGGAGAAGCAAATGAGGGAAACCTGCAAGAAGCTACTGGGGAATTAGCTCAAATGGTAGAGAGCTCGCTTAGCATATGAGAGGTAGGGGGATCGATGCCTGCATTCTCCACTCTGCTTTTGGCTCAGAGCAATTCTCCAGAAAGAAATATGGTCTCACGTGTCACTGAGTTCACGCCAGATGGGTCAAAGCACAGCAAACCTTTTTCTGCCATGTCATAAGCAAGACGTCTTGATTTTTGCAAAGATGGATATATGAGGCGAGAGAAGCCAAAAGAACGACTTGCGAGCATTGATTGCTTTTCTGAGCATTTGACTCAGGACCTTCGATTGAGCAGACTGATATGCTGCCTGCTGCGCGAAGAAGGCACTTGCCATGCAAGCGGCCAGGCAGCACGACCAAGTCGGGCAGCTTGCAAGGTCTTTAAATTCAGAATGCGCAGCTTGCAAAAAATCTGCGAGCCTGATAAGAAGTCAAAGCTACACTCTTGTGATTGTTAGTCACACGCGTTTTCCAGGCTGTAAAGAGTAGCTGGCGGTTGACAGTCCCACCGCGCTACAGCATGGGCTGGTACTGAAGACGCACAGGCCACGCCACGAGTCCAGATGCGTCAACATGCTCACGGAAAACAATCATCGCACAGAAAAATCATTGGCGCTTCCCTTCGATAGCTCAGTTGGTAGAGCGGAGGACTGTAATGGAATACTCAGCAAAGTCATCCTTAGGTCGCTGGTTCAATTCCGGCTCGAAGGAGCTAGTGTACTTTTGGATTAAGCAGCAATTCGGTCAAACCAGTTCTCATCACTTTATGGTGCATCATGTTGCCACGAAGGAGCAGGACACCACTTTTCTCGTCTCAAACCTGAATGCACTCTGCATCCACCTTCACACAGCTGTTATGCTTGAGCATTTGTGTCTGCTCACCAGCACAGAGTTTTTTTAAATTTCAAAATTTGCATATAAAAATTTGGACAGTCCATTCAAAAGCAGTTCAGTACATTTAGCTGCGGTCAGCAATCCCATACACTACATTTGGGTGCTGACGGCAGTTCCGTTCGATACATTTCCTTGCTTTTCAGTTCAAGTACAATTCGGTACAATATGGGATACATTGTAGTGCATTCAACAAACTGCAGAGCAGCAACACTTCAAAGCACTCAGCACTCCCTTTCAGGCAAAACAAGTTGGCTATCAGTCAGACAGCGCTGTCGCCTGCTCCCTCACACACAGGGCGGCCGCTACTTTCCGGTCACCTCGCTTCCCTTCCACGGTCTCGTGCTCTTCTCGGCTTCTTTCTTCGTTACTGTGGCTTCGCGTCCTGCTGTTGCTCGCTCGCTGCTGCTCCGCAATGTCGATTGGATACAAGGAGTGGGCCAGTTCTCTGATGGTCGTGGAGCAGCTTGGAGACGAGTGCGAAAAGGCGACTGAGAAGCAAATGAGGGAAACCTGCAAGAAGCTACTGGGGAATTAGCTCAAATGGTCGAGCGCTCGCTCAGCATGTGAGAGGTAGCGGGATCGATGCCTGCATTCTCCACTCTGCTTTTGGCTCAGAGCAATTCTCCAGAAAGAAATGTGGTCTCACGTGTCACTGAGTTCACGCCAGATGGGTCAAAGCACAGCAAACCTTTTTCTGCCATGTCATAAGCAAGACGTCTTGATTTTTGCAAAGATGGATATATGAGGCGAGAGAAGCCAAAAGAACGACTTGCGAGCATTGATTGCTTTTCTGAGCATTTGACTCAGGACCTTCGATTGAGCAGACTGATGTGCTGCCTGCTGCGCGAAGAAGGCACTTGCCATGCAAGCGGCCAGGCAGCACGACCAAGTCGGGCAGCTTGCAAGGTCTTTAAATTCAGAATGCGCAGCTTGCAAAAAATCTGCGAGCCTGATAAGAAGTCAAAGCTACACTCTTGTGATTGTTAGTCACACGCGTTTTCCAGGCTGTAAAGAGTAGCTGGCGGTTGACAGTCCCACCGCGCTGCAGCATGGGCTGGTACTGAAGACGCACAGGCCACGCCACGAGTCCAGATGCGTCAACATGCTCACGGAAAACAATCATCGCACAGAAAAATATTTGGCGCTTCCCTTCGATAGCTCAGTTGGTAGAGCGGAGGACTGTAGTGGAATACTCAGCAAAGTCATCCTTAGGTCGCTGGTTCAATTCCGGCTCGAAGGAGCTAGTGTACTTTTGGATTAAGCAGCAATTCGGTCAAACCAGTTCTCATCACTTTATGGTGCATCATGTTGCCACGAAGGAGCAGGACACCACTTTTCTCGTCTCAAACCTGAATGCACTCTGCATCCACCTTCACACAGCTGTTATGCTTGAGCATTTGTGTCTGCTCACCAGCACAGAGTTTTTTTAAATTTCAAAATTTGCATATAAAAATTTGTACAGTCCATTCAAAAGCAGTTCAGTACATTTAGCTGCGGTCAGCAATCCCATACACTACATTTGGGTGCTGACGGCAGTTCCGTTCGATACATTTCCTTGCTTTTCAGTTCAAGTACAATTCGGTACAATATGGGATACATTGTAGTGCATTCAACAAACTGCAGAGCAGCAACACTTCAAAGCACTCAGCACTCCCTTTCAGGCAAAACAAGTTGGCTATCAGTCAGACAGCGCTGTCGCCTGCTCCCTCACACACAGGGCGGCCGCTACTTTCCGGTCACCTCGCTTCCCTTCCACGGTCTCGTGCTCTTCTCGGCTTCTTTCTTCGTTACTGTGGCTTCGCGTCCTGCTGTTGCTCGCTCGCTGCTGCTCCGCAATGTCGATTGGATACAAGGAGTGGGCCAGTTCTCTGATGGTCGTGGAGCAGCTTGGAGACGAGTGCGAAAAGGCGACTGAGAAGCAAATGAGGGAAACCTGCAAGAAGCTACTGGGGAATTAGTTCAAATGGTAGAGCGCTCGCTTAGCATGCGAGAGGTAGGGGGATTGATGCCTGCATTCTCCACTCTGCTTTTGGCTCAGAGCAATTCTCCAGAAAGAAATGTGGTCTCACGTGTCACTGAGTTCACGCCAGATGGGTCAAAGCACAGCAAACCTTTTTCTGCCATGTCATAAGCAAGACGTCTTGATTTTTGCAAAGATGGATATATGAGGCGAGAGAAGCCAAAAGAACGACTTGCGAGCATTGATTGCTTTTCTGAGCATTTGACTCAGGACCTTCGATTGAGCAGACTGATATGCTGCCTGCTGCGCGAAGAAGGCACTTGCCATGCAAGCGGCCAGGCAGCACGACCAAGTCGGGCAGCTTGCAAGGTCTTTAAATTCAGAATGCGCAGCTTGCAAAAAATCTGCGAGCCTGATAAGAAGTCAAAGCTACACTCTTGTGATTGTTAGTCACACGCGTTTTCCAGGCTGTAAAGAGTAGCTGGCGGTTGACAGTCCCACCGCGCTGCAGCATGGGCTGGTACTGAAGACGCACAGGCCACGCCACGAGTCCAGATGCGTCAACATGCTCACGGAAAACAATCATCGCACAGAAAAATATTTGGCGCTTCCCTTCGATAGCTCAGTTGGTAGAGCGGAGGACTGTAGTGGAATATTCAGCAAAGTCATCCTTAGGTCGCTGGTTCAATTCCGGCTCGAAGGAGCTAGTGTATTTTTGGATTAAGCAGCAATTCGCTCAAACCAGTTCTCATCACTTTATGGTGCATCATGTTGCCACGAAGGAGCAGGACACCACTTTTCTCGTCTCAAACCTGAATGCACTCTGCATCCACCTTCACACAGCTGTTATGCTTGAGCATTTGTGTCTGCTCACCAGCACAGAGTTTTTTTAAATTTCAAAATTTGCATATAAAAATTTGTACAGTCCATTCAAAAGCAGTTCAGTACATTTCGCTGCGGTCAGCAATCCCATACACTACATTTGGGTGCTGACGGCAGTTCCGTTCGATACATTTCCTTGCTTTTCAGTTCAAGTACAATTCGGTACAATATGGGATACATTGTAGTGCATTCAACAAACTGCAGAGCAGCAACACTTCAAAGCACTCAGCACTCCCTTTCAGGCAAAACAAGTTGGCCATCAGTCAGACAGCGCTCTCGCCTGCTCCCTCACACACAGGGCGGCCGCTACTTTCCGGTCACCTCGCTTCCCTTCCACGGTCTCGTGCTCTTCTCGGCTTCTTTCTTCGTTACTGTGGCTTCGCGTCCTGCTGTTGCTCGCTCGCTGCTGCTCCGCAATGTCGATTGGATACAAGGAGTGGGCCAGTTCTCTGATGGTCGTGGAGCAGCTTGGAGACGAGTGCGAAAAGGCGACTGAGAAGCAAATGAGGGAAACCTGCAAGAAGCTACTGGGGAATTAGCTCAAATGGTAGAGCGCTCGCTTAGCATGTGAGAGGTAGCGGGATCGATGCCTGCATTCTCCACTCTGCTTTTGGCTCAGAGCAATTCTCCAGAAAGAAATGTGGTCTCACGTGTCACTCAGTTCACGCCAGATGGGTCAAAGCACAGCAAACCTTTTTCTGCCATGTCATAAGCAAGACGTCTTGATTTTTGCAAAGATGGATATATGAGGCGAGAGAAGCCAAAAGAACGACTTGCGAGCATTGATTGCTTTTCTGAGCATTTGACTCAGGACCTTCGATTGAGCAGACTGATGTGCTGCCTGCTGCGCGAAGAAGGCACTTGCCATGCAAGCGGCCAGGCAGCACGACCAAGTCGGGCAGCTTGCAAGGTCTTTAAATTCAGAATGCGCAGCTTGCAAAAAATCTGCGAGCCTGATAAGAAGTCAAAGCTACACTCTTGTGATTGTTAGTCACACGCGTTTTCCAGGCTGTAAAGAGTAGCTGGCGGTTGACAGTCCCACCGCGCTGCAGCATGGGCTGGTACTGAAGACGCACAGGCCACGCCACGAGTCCAGATGCGTCAACTTGCTCACGGAAAACAATCATCGCACAGAAAAATATTTGGCGCTTCCCTTCGATAGCTCAGTTGGTAGAGCGGAGGACTGTAGTGGAATACTCAGCAAAGTCATCCTTAGGTCGCTGGTTCAATTCCGGCTCGAAGGAGCTAGTGTATTTTTGGATTAAGCAGCAATTCGCTCAAACCAGTTCTCATCACTTTATGGTGCATCATGTTGCCACGAAGGAGCAGGACACCACTTTTCTCGTCTCAAACCTGAATGCACTCTGCATCCACCTTCACACAGCTGTTATGCTTGAGCATTTGTGTCTGCTCACCAGCACAGAGTTTTTTTAAATTTCAAAATTTGCATATAAAAATTTGTACAGTCCATTCAAAAGCAGTTCAGTACATTTAGCTGCGGTCAGCAATCCCATACACTACATTTGGGTGCTGACGGCAGTTCCGTTCGATACATTTCCTTGCTTTTCAGTTCAAGTACAATTCGGTACAATATGGGATACATTGTAGTGCATTCAACAAACTGCAGAGCAGCAACACTTCAAAGCACTCAGCACTCCCTTTCAGGCAAAACAAGTTGGCCATCAGTCAGACAGCGCTCTCGCCTGCTCCCTCACACACAGGGCGGCCGCTACTTTCCGGTCACCTCGCTTCCCTTCCACGGTCTCGTGCTCTTCTCGGCTTCTTTCTTCGTTACTGTGGCTTCGCGTCCTGCTGTTGCTCGCTCGCTGCTGCTCCGCAATGTTGATTGGATACAAGGAGTGGGCCAGTTCTCTGATGGTCGTGGAGCAGCTTGGAGACGAGTGCGAAAAGGCGACTGAGAAGCAAATGAGGGAAACCTGCAAGAAGCTACTGGGGAATTAGCTCAAATGGTAGAGCGCTCGCTTAGCATGTGAGAGGTAGCGGGATCGATGCCTGCATTCTCCACTCTGCTTTTGGCTCAGAGCAATTCTCCAGAAAGAAATGTGGTCTCACGTGTCACTGAGTTCACGCCAGATGGGTCAAAGCACAGCAAACCTTTTTCTGCCATGTCATAAGCAAGACGTCTTGATTTTTGCAAAGATGGATATATGAGGCGAGAGAAGCCAAAAGAACGACTTGCGAGCATTGATTGCTTTTCTGAGCATTTGACTCAGGACCTTCGATTGAGCAGACTGATATGCTGCCTGCTGCGCGAAGAAGGCACTTGCCATGCAAGCGGCCAGGCAGCACGACCAAGTCGGGCAGCTTGCAAGGTCTTTAAATTCAGAATGCGCAGCTTGCAAAAAATCTGCGAGCCTGATAAGAAGTCAAAGCTACACTCTTGTGATTGTTAGTCACACGCGTTTTCCAGGCTGTAAAGAGTAGCTGGCGGTTGACAGTCCCACCGCGCTGCAGCATGGGCTGGTACTGAAGACGCACAGGCCACGCCATGATTCCAGATGCGTCAACATGCTCACGGAAAACAATCATCGCACAGAAAAATATTTGGCGCTTCCCTTCGATAGCTCAGTTGGTAGAGCGGAGGACTGTAATGGAATACTCAGCAAAGTCATCCTTAGGTCGCTGGTTCAATTCCGGCTCGAAGGAGCTAGTGTACTTTTGGATTAAGCAGCAATTCGGTCAAACCAGTTCTCATCACTTTATGGTGCATCATGTTGCCACGAAGGAGCAGGACACCACTTTTCTCGTCTCAAACCTGAATGCACTCTGCATCCACCTTCACACAGCTGTTATGCTTGAGCATTTGTGTCTGCTCACCAGCACAGAGTTTTTTTAAATTTCAAAATTTGCATATAAAAATTTGTACAGTCCATTCAAAAGCAGTTCAGTACATTTAGCTGCGGTCAGCAATCCCATACACTACATTTGGGTGCTGACGGCAGTTCCGTTCGATACATTTCCTTGCTTTTCAGTTCAAGTACAATTCGGTACAATATGGGATACATTGTAGTGCATTCAACAAACTGCAGAGCAGCAACACTTCAAAGCACTCAGCACTCCCTTTCAGGCAAAACAAGTTGGCTATCAGTCAGACAGCGCTGTCGCCTGCTCCCTCACACACAGGGCGGCCGCTACTTTCCGGTCACCTCGCTTCCCTTCCACGGTCTCGTGCTCTTCTCGGCTTCTTTCTTCGTTACTGTGGCTTCGCGTCCTGCTGTTGCTCGCTCGCTGCTGCTCCGCAATGTCGATTGGATACAAGGAGTGGGCCAGTTCTCTGATGGTCGTGGAGCAGCTTGGAGACGAGTGCGAAAAGGCGACTGAGAAGCAAATGAGGGAAACCTGCAAGAAGCTACTGGGGAATTAGCTCAAATGGTAGAGAGCTCGCTGAGCATATGAGAGGTAGGGGGATCGATGCCTGCATTCTCCACTCTGCTTTTGGCTCAGAGCAATTCTCCAGAAAGAAATGTGGTCTCACGTGTCACTGAGTTCACGCCAGATGGGTCAAAGCACAGCAAACCTTTTTCTGCCATGTCATAAGCAAGACGTCTTGATTTTTGCAAAGATGGATATATGAGGCGAGAGAAGCCAAAAGAACGACTTGCGAGCATTGATTGCTTTTCTGAGCATTTGACTCAGGACCTTCGATTGAGCAGACTGATATGCTGCCTGCTGCGCGAAGAAGGCACTTGCCATGCAAGCGGCCAGGCAGCACGACCAAGTCGGGCAGCTTGCAAGGTCTTTAAATTCAGAATGCGCAGCTTGCAAAAAATCTGCGAGCCTGATAAGAAGTCAAAGCTACACTCTTGTGATTGTTAGTCACACGCGTTTTCCAGGCTGTAAAGAGTAGCTGGCGGTTGACAGTCCCACCGCGCTGCAGCATGGGCTGGTACTGAAGACGCACAGGCCACGCCACGAGTCCAGATGCGTCAACATGCTCACGGAAAACAATCATCGCACAGAAAAATATTTGGCGCTTCCCTTCGATAGCTCAGTTGGTAGAGCGGAGGATTGTAATGGAATACTCAGCAAAGTCATCCTTAGGTCGCTGGTTCAATTCCGGCTCGAAGGAGCTAGTGTACTTTTGGATTAAGCAGCAATTCGGTCAAACCAGTTCTCATCACTTTATGGTGCATCATGTTGCCACGAAGGAGCAGGACACCACTTTTCTCGTCTCAAACCTGAATGCACTCTGCATCCACCTTCACACAGCTGTTATGCTTGAGCATTTGTGTCTGCTCACCAGCACAGAGTTTTTTTAAATTTCAAAATTTGCATATAAAAATTTGTACAGTCCATTCAAAAGCAGTTCAGTACATTTAGCTGCGGTCAGCAATCCCATACACTACATTTGGGTGCTGACGGCAGTTCCGTTCGATACATTTCCTTGCTTTTCAGTTCAAGTACAATTCGGTACAATATGGGATACATTGTAGTGCATTCAACAAACTGCAGAGCAGCAACACTTCAAAGCACTCAGCACTCCCTTTCAGGCAAAACAAGTTGGCTATCAGTCAGACAGCGCTGTCGCCTGCTCCCTCACACACAGGGCGGCCGCTACTTTCCGGTCACCTCGCTTCCCTTCCACGGTCTCGTGCTCTTCTCGGCTTCTTTCTTCGTTACTGTGGCTTCGCGTCCTGCTGTTGCTCGCTCGCTGCTGCTCCGCAATGTCGATTGGATACAAGGAGTGGGCCAGTTCTCTGATGGTCGTGGAGCAGCTTGGAGACGAGTGCGAAAAGGCGACTGAGAAGCAAATGAGGGAAACCTGCAAGAAGCTACTGGGGAATTAGCTCAAATGGTCGAGCGCTCGCTCAGCATGTGAGAGGTAGCGGGATCGATGCCTGCATTCTCCACTCTGCTTTTGGCTCAGAGCAATTCTCCAGAAAGAAATGTGGTCTCACGTGTCACTGAGTTCACGCCAGATGGGTCAAAGCACAGCAAACCTTTTTCTGCCATGTCATAAGCAAGACGTCTTGATTTTTGCAAAGATGGATATATGAGGCGAGAGAAGCCAAAAGAACGACTTGCGAGCATTGATTGCTTTTCTGAGCATTTGACTCAGGACCTTCGATTGAGCAGACTGATGTGCTGCCTGCTGCGCGAAGAAGGCACTTGCCATGCAAGCGGCCAGGCAGCACGACCAAGTCGGGCAGCTTGCAAGGTCTTTAAATTCAGAATGCGCAGCTTGCAAAAAATCTGCGAGCCTGATAAGAAGTCAAAGCTACACTCTTGTGATTGTTAGTCACACGCGTTTTCCAGGCTGTAAAGAGTAGCTGGCGGTTGACAGTCCCACCGCGCTGCAGCATGGGCTGGTACTGAAGACGCACAGGCCACGCCACGAGTCCAGATGCGTCAACATGCTCACGGAAAACAATCATCGCACAGAAAAATATTTGGCGCTTCCCTTCGATAGCTCAGTTGGTAGAGCGGAGGACTGTAGTGGAATACTCAGCAAAGTCATCCTTAGGTCGCTGGTTCAATTCCGGCTCGAAGGAGCTAGTGTACTTTTGGATTAAGCAGCAATTCGGTCAAACCAGTTCTCATCACTTTATGGTGCATCATGTTGCCACGAAGGAGCAGGACACCACTTTTCTCGTCTCAAACCTGAATGCACTCTGCATCCACCTTCACACAGCTGTTATGCTTGAGCATTTGTGTCTGCTCACCAGCACAGAGTTTTTTTAAATTTCAAAATTTGCATATAAAAATTTGTACAGTCCATTCAAAAGCAGTTCAGTACATTTAGCTGCGGTCAGCAATCCCATACACTACATTTGGGTGCTGACGGCAGTTCCGTTCGATACATTTCCTTGCTTTTCAGTTCAAGTACAATTCGGTACAATATGGGATACATTGTAGTGCATTCAACAAACTGCAGAGCAGCAACACTTCAAAGCACTCAGCACTCCCTTTCAGGCAAAACAAGTTGGCCATCAGTCAGACAGCGCTCTCGCCTGCTCCCTCACACACAGGGCGGCCGCTACTTTCCAGTCACCTCGCTTCCCTTCCACGGTCTCGTGCTCTTCTCGGCTTCTTTCTTCGTTACTGTGGCTTCGCGTCCTGCTGTTGCTCGCTCGCTGCTGCTCCGCAATGTCGATTGGATACAAGGAGTGGGCCAGTTCTCTGATGGTCGTGGAGCAGCTTGGAGACGAGTGCGAAAAGGCGACTGAGAAGCAAATGAGGGAAACCTGCAAGAAGCTACTGGGGAATTAGCTCAAATGGTAGAGCGCTCGCTTAGCATGTGAGAGGTAGCGGGATCGATGCCTGCATTTTCCACTCTGCTTTTGGCTCAGAGCAATTCTCCAGAAAGAAATGTGGTCTCACATGTCACTGAGATCACGCCAGATGGGTCAAAGCACAGCAAACCTTTTTCTGCCATGTCATAAGCAAGACGTCTTGATTTTTGCAAAGATGGATATATGAGGCGAGAGAAGCCAAAAGAACGACTTGCGAGCATTGATTGCTTTTCTGAGCATTTGACTCAGGACCTTCGATTGAGCAGACTGATATGCTGCCTGCTGCGCGAAGAAGGCACTTGCCATGCAAGCGGCCAGGCAGCACGACCAAGTCGGGCAGCTTGCAAGGTCTTTAAATTCAGAATGCGCAGCTTGCAAAAAATCTGCGAGCCTGATAAGAAGTCAAAGCTACACTCTTGTGATTGTTAGTCACACGCGTTTTCCAGGCTGTAAAGAGTAGCTGGCGGTTGACAGTCCCACCGCGCTGCAGCATGGGCTGGTACTGAAGACGCACAGGCCACGCCACGAGTCCAGATGCGTCAACATGCTCACGGAAAACAATCATCGCACAGAAAAATCTTTGGCGCTTCCCTTCGATAGCTCAGTTGGTAGAGCGGAGGACTGTAGTGGAATATTCAGCAAAGTCATCCTTAGGTCGCTGGTTCAATTCCGGCTCGAAGGAGCTAGTGTATTTTTGGATTAAGCAGCAATTCGCTCAAACCAGTTCTCATCACTTTATGGTGCATCATGTTGCCACGAAGGAGCAGGACACCACTTTTCTCGTCTCAAACCTGAATGCACTCTGCATCCACCTTCACACAGCTGTTATGCTTGAGCATTTGTGTCTGCTCACCAGCACAGAGTTTTTTTAAATTTCAAAATTTGCATATAAAAATTTGTACAGTCCATTCAAAAGCAGTTCAGTACATTTAGCTGCGGTCAGCAATCCCATACACTACATTTGGGTGCTGACGGCAGTTCCGTTCGATACATTTCCTTGCTTTTCAGTTCAAGTACAATTCGGTACAATATGGGATACATTGTAGTGCATTCAACAAACTGCAGAGCAGCAACACTTCAAAGCACTCAGCACTCCCTTTCAGGCAAAACAAGTTGGCCATCAGTCAGACAGCGCTCTCGCCTGCTCCCTCACACACAGGGCGGCCGCTACTTTCCGGTCACCTCGCTTCCCTTCCACGGTCTCGTGCTCTTCTCGGCTTCTTTCTTCGTTACTGTGGCTTCGCGTCCTGCTGTTGCTCGCTCGCTGCTGCTCCGCAATGTCGATTGGATACAAGGAGTGGGCCAGTTCTCTGATGGTCGTGGAGCAGCTTGGAGACGAGTGCGAAAAGGCGACTGAGAAGCAAATGAGGGAAACCTGCAAGAAGCTACTGGGGAATTAGCTCAAATGGTAGAGCGCTCGCTTAGCATGTGAGAGGTAGCGGGATCGATGCCTGCATTCTCCACTCTGCTTTTGGCTCAGAGCAATTCTCCAGAAAGAAATGTGGTCTCACGTGTCACTCAGTTCACGCCAGATGGGTCAAAGCACAGCAAACCTTTTTCTGCCATGTCATAAGCAAGACGTCTTGATTTTTGCAAAGATGGATATATGAGGCGAGAGAAGCCAAAAGAACGACTTGCGAGCATTGATTGCTTTTCTGAGCATTTGACTCAGGACCTTCGATTGAGCAGACTGATGTGCTGCCTGCTGCGCGAAGAAGGCACTTGCCATGCAAGCGGCCAGGCAGCACGACCAAGTCGGGCAGCTTGCAAGGTCTTTAAATTCAGAATGCGCAGCTTGCAAAAAATCTGCGAGCCTGATAAGAAGTCAAAGCTACACTCTTGTGATTGTTAGTCACACGCGTTTTCCAGGCTGTAAAGAGTAGCTGGCGGTTGACAGTCCCACCGCGCTGCAGCATGGGCTGGTACTGAAGACGCACAGGCCACGCCACGAGTCCAGATGCGTCAACTTGCTCACGGAAAACAATCATCGCACAGAAAAATATTTGGCGCTTCCCTTCGATAGCTCAGTTGGTAGAGCGGAGGACTGTAGTGGAATACTCAGCAAAGTCATCCTTAGG
Source organism: Pristiophorus japonicus (assembly GCF_044704955.1). NCBI lineage: Eukaryota > Metazoa > Chordata > Chondrichthyes > Pristiophoridae > Pristiophorus > Pristiophorus japonicus. The sequence continues at coordinate 1,028,324 of NW_027251767.1, read as the reverse complement.
TCGCTGGTTCAATTCCGGCTCGAAGGAGCTAGTGTATTTTTGGATTAAGCAGCAATTCGCTCAAACCAGTTCTCATCACTTTATGGTGCATCATGTTGCCACGAAGGAGCAGGACACCACTTTTCTCGTCTCAAACCTGAATGCACTCTGCATCCACCTTCACACAGCTGTTATGCTTGAGCATTTGTGTCTGCTCACCAGCACAGAGTTTTTTTAAATTTCAAAATTTGCATATAAAAATTTGTACAGTCCATTCAAAAGCAGTTCAGTACATTTAGCTGCGGTCAGCAATCCCATACACTACATTTGGGTGCTGACGGCAGTTCCGTTCGATACATTTCCTTGCTTTTCAGTTCAAGTACAATTCGGTACAATATGGGATACATTGTAGTGCATTCAACAAACTGCAGAGCAGCAACACTTCAAAGCACTCAGCACTCCCTTTCAGGCAAAACAAGTTGGCCATCAGTCAGACAGCGCTCTCGCCTGCTCCCTCACACACAGGGCGGCCGCTACTTTCCGGTCACCTCGCTTCCCTTCCACGGTCTCGTGCTCTTCTCGGCTTCTTTCTTCGTTACTGTGGCTTCGCGTCCTGCTGTTGCTCGCTCGCTGCTGCTCCGCAATGTTGATTGGATACAAGGAGTGGGCCAGTTCTCTGATGGTCGTGGAGCAGCTTGGAGACGAGTGCGAAAAGGCGACTGAGAAGCAAATGAGGGAAACCTGCAAGAAGCTACTGGGGAATTAGCTCAAATGGTAGAGCGCTCGCTTAGCATGTGAGAGGTAGCGGGATCGATGCCTGCATTCTCCACTCTGCTTTTGGCTCAGAGCAATTCTCCAGAAAGAAATGTGGTCTCACGTGTCACTGAGTTCACGCCAGATGGGTCAAAGCACAGCAAACCTTTTTCTGCCATGTCATAAGCAAGACGTCTTGATTTTTGCAAAGATGGATATATGAGGCGAGAGAAGCCAAAAGAACGACTTGCGAGCATTGATTGCTTTTCTGAGCATTTGACTCAGGACCTTCGATTGAGCAGACTGATATGCTGCCTGCTGCGCGAAGAAGGCACTTGCCATGCAAGCGGCCAGGCAGCACGACCAAGTCGGGCAGCTTGCAAGGTCTTTAAATTCAGAATGCGCAGCTTGCAAAAAATCTGCGAGCCTGATAAGAAGTCAAAGCTACACTCTTGTGATTGTTAGTCACACGCGTTTTCCAGGCTGTAAAGAGTAGCTGGCGGTTGACAGTCCCACCGCGCTGCAGCATGGGCTGGTACTGAAGACGCACAGGCCACGCCACGAGTCCAGATGCGTCAACATGCTCACGGAAAACAATCATCGCACAGAAAAATCTTTGGCGCTTCCCTTCGATAGCTCAGTTGGTAGAGCGGAGGACTGTAGTGGAATACTCAGCAAAGTCATCCTTAGGTCGCTGGTTCAATTCCGGCTCGAAGGAGCTAGTGTACTTTTGGATTAAGCAGCAATTCGGTCAAACCAGTTCTCATCACTTTATGGTGCATCATGTTGCCACGAAGGAGCAGGACACCACTTTTCTCGTCTCAAACCTGAATGCACTCTGCATCCACCTTCACACAGCTGTTATGCTTGAGCATTTGTGTCTGCTCACCAGCACAGAGTTTTTTTAAATTTCAAAATTTGCATATAAAAATTTGTACAGTCCATTCAAAAGCAGTTCAGTACATTTAGCTGCGGTCAGCAATCCCATACACTACATTTGGGTGCTGACGGCAGTTCCGTTCGATACATTTCCTTGCTTTTCAGTTCAAGTACAATTCGGTACAATATGGGATACATTGTAGTGCATTCAACAAACTGCAGAGCAGCAACACTTCAAAGCACTCAGCACTCCCTTTCAGGCAAAACAAGTTGGCCATCAGTCAGACAGCGCTCTCGCCTGCTCCCTCACACACAGGGCGGCCGCTACTTTCCAGTCACCTCGCTTCCCTTCCACGGTCTCGTGCTCTTCTCGGCTTCTTTCTTCGTTACTGTGGCTTCGCGTCCTGCTGTTGCTCGCTCGCTGCTGCTCCGCAATGTCGATTGGATACAAGGAGTGGGCCAGTTCTCTGATGGTCGTGGAGCAGCTTGGAGACGAGTGCGAAAAGGCGACTGAGAAGCAAATGAGGGAAACCTGCAAGAAGCTACTGGGGAATTAGCTCAAATGGTAGAGCGCTCGCTTAGCATGTGAGAGGTAGCGGGATCGATGCCTGCATTTTCCACTCTGCTTTTGGCTCAGAGCAATTCTCCAGAAAGAAATGTGGTCTCACATGTCACTGAGATCACGCCAGATGGGTCAAAGCACAGCAAACCTTTTTCTGCCATGTCATAAGCAAGACGTCTTGATTTTTGCAAAGATGGATATATGAGGCGAGAGAAGCCAAAAGAACGACTTGCGAGCATTGATTGCTTTTCTGAGCATTTGACTCAGGACCTTCGATTGAGCAGACTGATATGCTGCCTGCTGCGCGAAGAAGGCACTTGCCATGCAAGCGGCCAGGCAGCACGACCAAGTCGGGCAGCTTGCAAGGTCTTTAAATTCAGAATGCGCAGCTTGCAAAAAATCTGCGAGCCTGATAAGAAGTCAAAGCTACACTCTTGTGATTGTTAGTCACACGCGTTTTCCAGGCTGTAAAGAGTAGCTGGCGGTTGACAGTCCCACCGCGCTGCAGCATGGGCTGGTACTGAAGACGCACAGGCCACGCCACGAGTCCAGATGCGTCAACATGCTCACGGAAAACAATCATCGCACAGAAAAATATTTGGTGCTTCCCTTCGATAGCTCAGTTGGTAGAGCGGAGGACTGTAGTGGAATATTCAGCAAAGTCATCCTTAGGTCGCTGGTTCAATTCCGGCTCGAAGGAGCTAGTGTATTTTTGGATTAAGCAGCAATTCGCTCAAACCAGTTCTCATCACTTTATGGTGCATCATGTTGCCACGAAGGAGCAGGACACCACTTTTCTCGTCTCAAACCTGAATGCACTCTGCATCCACCTTCACACAGCTGTTATGCTTGAGCATTTGTGTCTGCTCACCAGCACAGAGTTTTTTTAAATTTCAAAATTTGCATATAAAAATTTGTACAGTCCATTCAAAAGCAGTTCAGTACATTTAGCTGCGGTCAGCAATCCCATACACTACAATTGGGTGCTGACGGCAGTTCCGTTCGATACATTTCCTTGCTTTTCAGTTCAAGTACAATTCGGTACAATATGGGATACATTGTAGTGCATTCAACAAACTGCAGAGCAGCAACACTTCAAAGCACTCAGCACTCCCTTTCAGGCAAAACAAGTTGGCTATCAGTCAGACAGCGCTGTCGCCTGCTCCCTCACACACAGGGCGGCCGCTACTTTCCGGTCACCTCGCTTCCCTTCCACGGTCTCGTGCTCTTCTCGGCTTCTTTCTTCGTTACTGTGGCTTCGCGTCCTGCTGTTGCTCGCTCGCTGCTGCTCCGCAATGTCGATTGGATACAAGGAGTGGGCCAGTTCTCTGATGGTCGTGGAGCAGCTTGGAGACGAGTGCGAAAAGGCGACTGAGAAGCAAATGAGGGAAACCTGCAAGAAGCTACTGGGGAATTAGCTCAAATGGTAGAGAGCTCGCTTAGCATATGAGAGGTAGGGGGATCGATGCCTGCATTCTCCACTCTGCTTTTGGCTCAGAGCAATTCTCCAGAAAGAAATGTGGTCTCACGTGTCACTGAGTTCACGCCAGATGGGTCAAAGCACAGCAAACCTTTTTCTGCCATGTCATAAGCAAGACGTCTTGATTTTTGCAAAGATGGATATATGAGGCGAGAGAAGCCAAAAGAACGACTTGCGAGCATTGATTGCTTTTCTGAGCATTTGACTCAGGACCTTCGATTGAGCAGACTGATATGCTGCCTGCTGCGCGAAGAAGGCACTTGCCATGCAAGCGGCCAGGCAGCACGACCAAGTCGGGCAGCTTGCAAGGTCTTTAAATTCAGAATGCGCAGCTTGCAAAAAATCTGCGAGCCTGATAAGAAGTCAAAGCTACACTCTTGTGATTGTTAGTCACACGCGTTTTCCAGGCTGTAAAGAGTAGCTGGCGGTTGACAGTCCCACCGCGCTGCAGCATGGGCTGGTACTGAAGACGCACAGGCCACGCCACGAGTCCAGATGCGTCAACATGCTCACGGAAAACAATCATCGCACAGAAAAATATTTGGCGCTTCCCTTCGATAGCTCAGTTGGTAGAGCGGAGGACTGTAATGGAATACTCAGCAAAGTCATCCTTAGGTCGCTGGTTCAATTCCGGCTCGAAGGAGCTAGTGTACTTTTGGATTAAGCAGCAATTCGGTCAAACCAGTTCTCATCACTTTATGGTGCATCATGTTGCCACGAAGGAGCAGGACACCACTTTTCTCGTCTCAAACCTGAATGCACTCTGCATCCACCTTCACACAGCTGTTATGCTTGAGCATTTGTGTCTGCTCACCAGCACAGAGTTTTTTTAAATTTCAAAATTTGCATATAAAAATTTGGACAGTCCATTCAAAAGCAGTTCAGTACATTTAGCTGCGGTCAGCAATCCCATACACTACATTTGGGTGCTGACGGCAGTTCCGTTCGATACATTTCCTTGCTTTTCAGTTCAAGTACAATTCGGTACAATATGGGATACATTGTAGTGCATTCAACAAACTGCAGAGCAGCAACACTTCAAAGCACTCAGCACTCCCTTTCAGGCAAAACAAGTTGGCTATCAGTCAGACAGCGCTGTCGCCTGCTCCCTCACACACAGGGCGGCCGCTACTTTCCGGTCACCTCGCTTCCCTTCCACGGTCTCGTGCTCTTCTCGGCTTCTTTCTTCGTTACTGTGGCTTCGCGTCCTGCTGTTGCTCGCTCGCTGCTGCTCCGCAATGTCGATTGGATACAAGGAGTGGGCCAGTTCTCTGATGGTCGTGGAGCAGCTTGGAGACGAGTGCGAAAAGGCGACTGAGAAGCAAATGAGGGAAACCTGCAAGAAGCTACTGGGGAATTAGCTCAAATGGTCGAGCGCTCGCTCAGCATGTGAGAGGTAGCGGGATCGATGCCTGCATTCTCCACTCTGCTTTTGGCTCAGAGCAATTCTCCAGAAAGAAATGTGGTCTCACGTGTCACTGAGTTCACGCCAGATGGGTCAAAGCACAGCAAACCTTTTTCTGCCATGTCATAAGCAAGACGTCTTGATTTTTGCAAAGATGGATATATGAGGCGAGAGAAGCCAAAAGAACGACTTGCGAGCATTGATTGCTTTTCTGAGCATTTGACTCAGGACCTTCGATTGAGCAGACTGATGTGCTGCCTGCTGCGCGAAGAAGGCACTTGCCATGCAAGCGGCCAGGCAGCACGACCAAGTCGGGCAGCTTGCAAGGTCTTTAAATTCAGAATGCGCAGCTTGCAAAAAATCTGCGAGCCTGATAAGAAGTCAAAGCTACACTCTTGTGATTGTTAGTCACACGCGTTTTCCAGGCTGTAAAGAGTAGCTGGCGGTTGACAGTCCCACCGCGCTGCAGCATGGGCTGGTACTGAAGACGCACAGGCCACGCCACGAGTCCAGATGCGTCAACATGCTCACGGAAAACAATCATCGCACAGAAAAATCTTTGGCGCTTCCCTTCGATAGCTCAGTTGGTAGAGCGGAGGACTGTAGTGGAATACTCAGCAAAGTCATCCTTAGGTCGCTGGTTCAATTCCGGCTCGAAGGAGCTAGTGTACTTTTGGATTAAGCAGCAATTCGGTCAAACCAGTTCTCATCACTTTATGGTGCATCATGTTGCCACGAAGGAGCAGGACACCACTTTTCTCGTCTCAAACCTGAATGCACTCTGCATCCACCTTCACACAGCTGTTATGCTTGAGCATTTGTGTCTGCTCACCAGCACAGAGTTTTTTTAAATTTCAAAATTTGCATATAAAAATTTGTACAGTCCATTCAAAAGCAGTTCAGTACATTTAGCTGCGGTCAGCAATCCCATACACTACATTTGGGTGCTGACGGCAGTTCCGTTCGATACATTTCCTTGCTTTTCAGTTCAAGTACAATTCGGTACAATATGGGATACATTGTAGTGCATTCAACAAACTGCAGAGCAGCAACACTTCAAAGCACTCAGCACTCCCTTTCAGGCAAAACAAGTTGGCCATCAGTCAGACAGCGCTCTCGCCTGCTCCCTCACACACAGGGCGGCCGCTACTTTCCAGTCACCTCGCTTCCCTTCCACGGTCTCGTGCTCTTCTCGGCTTCTTTCTTCGTTACTGTGGCTTCGCGTCCTGCTGTTGCTCGCTCGCTGCTGCTCCGCAATGTCGATTGGATACAAGGAGTGGGCCAGTTCTCTGATGGTCGTGGAGCAGCTTGGAGACGAGTGCGAAAAGGCGACTGAGAAGCAAATGAGGGAAACCTGCAAGAAGCTACTGGGGAATTAGCTCAAATGGTAGAGCGCTCGCTTAGCATGTGAGAGGTAGCGGGATCGATGCCTGCATTTTCCACTCTGCTTTTGGCTCAGAGCAATTCTCCAGAAAGAAATGTGGTCTCACATGTCACTGAGATCACGCCAGATGGGTCAAAGCACAGCAAACCTTTTTCTGCCATGTCATAAGCAAGACGTCTTGATTTTTGCAAAGATGGATATATGAGGCGAGAGAAGCCAAAAGAACGACTTGCGAGCATTGATTGCTTTTCTGAGCATTTGACTCAGGACCTTCGATTGAGCAGACTGATATGCTGCCTGCTGCGCGAAGAAGGCACTTGCCATGCAAGCGGCCAGGCAGCACGACCAAGTCGGGCAGCTTGCAAGGTCTTTAAATTCAGAATGCGCAGCTTGCAAAAAATCTGCGAGCCTGATAAGAAGTCAAAGCTACACTCTTGTGATTGTTAGTCACACGCGTTTTCCAGGCTGTAAAGAGTAGCTGGCGGTTGACAGTCCCACCGCGCTGCAGCATGGGCTGGTACTGAAGACGCACAGGCCACGCCACGAGTCCAGATGCGTCAACATGCTCACGGAAAACAATCATCGCACAGAAAAATATTTGGTGCTTCCCTTCGATAGCTCAGTTGGTAGAGCGGAGGACTGTAGTGGAATATTCAGCAAAGTCATCCTTAGGTCGCTGGTTCAATTCCGGCTCGAAGGAGCTAGTGTATTTTTGGATTAAGCAGCAATTCGCTCAAACCAGTTCTCATCACTTTATGGTGCATCATGTTGCCACGAAGGAGCAGGACACCACTTTTCTCGTCTCAAACCTGAATGCACTCTGCATCCACCTTCACACAGCTGTTATGCTTGAGCATTTGTGTCTGCTCACCAGCACAGAGTTTTTTTAAATTTCAAAATTTGCATATAAAAATTTGTACAGTCCATTCAAAAGCAGTTCAGTACATTTAGCTGCGGTCAGCAATCCCATACACTACATTTGGGTGCTGACGGCAGTTCCGTTCGATACATTTCCTTGCTTTTCAGTTCAAGTACAATTCGGTACAATATGGGATACATTGTAGTGCATTCAACAAACTGCAGAGCAGCAACACTTCAAAGCACTCAGCACTCCCTTTCAGGCAAAACAAGTTGGCCATCAGTCAGACAGCGCTCTCGCCTGCTCCCTCACACACAGGGCGGCCGCTACTTTCCGGTCACCTCGCTTCCCTTCCACGGTCTCGTGCTCTTCTCGGCTTCTTTCTTCGTTACTGTGGCTTCGCGTCCTGCTGTTGCTCGCTCGCTGCTGCTCCGCAATGTCGATTGGATACAAGGAGTGGGCCAGTTCTCTGATGGTCGTGGAGCAGCTTGGAGACGAGTGCGAAAAGGCGACTGAGAAGCAAATGAGGGAAACCTGCAAGAAGCTACTGGGGAATTAGCTCAAATGGTAGAGCGCTCGCTTAGCATGTGAGAGGTAGCGGGATCGATGCCTGCATTCTCCACTCTGCTTTTGGCTCAGAGCAATTCTCCAGAAAGAAATGTGGTCTCACGTGTCACTCAGTTCACGCCAGATGGGTCAAAGCACAGCAAACCTTTTTCTGCCATGTCATAAGCAAGACGTCTTGATTTTTGCAAAGATGGATATATGAGGCGAGAGAAGCCAAAAGAACGACTTGCGAGCATTGATTGCTTTTCTGAGCATTTGACTCAGGACCTTCGATTGAGCAGACTGATGTGCTGCCTGCTGCGCGAAGAAGGCACTTGCCATGCAAGCGGCCAGGCAGCACGACCAAGTCGGGCAGCTTGCAAGGTCTTTAAATTCAGAATGCGCAGCTTGCAAAAAATCTGCGAGCCTGATAAGAAGTCAAAGCTACACTCTTGTGATTGTTAGTCACACGCGTTTTCCAGGCTGTAAAGAGTAGCTGGCGGTTGACAGTCCCACCGCGCTGCAGCATGGGCTGGTACTGAAGACGCACAGGCCACGCCACGAGTCCAGATGCGTCAACTTGCTCACGGAAAACAATCATCGCACAGAAAAATATTTGGCGCTTCCCTTCGATAGCTCAGTTGGTAGAGCGGAGGACTGTAGTGGAATACTCAGCAAAGTCATCCTTAGGTCGCTGGTTCAATTCCGGCTCGAAGGAGCTAGTGTATTTTTGGATTAAGCAGCAATTCGCTCAAACCAGTTCTCATCACTTTATGGTGCATCATGTTGCCACGAAGGAGCAGGACACCACTTTTCTCGTCTCAAACCTGAATGCACTCTGCATCCACCTTCACACAGCTGTTATGCTTGAGCATTTGTGTCTGCTCACCAGCACAGAGTTTTTTTAAATTTCAAAATTTGCATATAAAAATTTGTACAGTCCATTCAAAAGCAGTTCAGTACATTTAGCTGCGGTCAGCAATCCCATACACTACATTTGGGTGCTGACGGCAGTTCCGTTCGATACATTTCCTTGCTTTTCAGTTCAAGTACAATTCGGTACAATATGGGATACATTGTAGTGCATTCAACAAACTGCAGAGCAGCAACACTTCAAAGCACTCAGCACTCCCTTTCAGGCAAAACAAGTTGGCCATCAGTCAGACAGCGCTCTCGCCTGCTCCCTCACACACAGGGCGGCCGCTACTTTCCGGTCACCTCGCTTCCCTTCCACGGTCTCGTGCTCTTCTCGGCTTCTTTCTTCGTTACTGTGGCTTCGCGTCCTGCTGTTGCTCGCTCGCTGCTGCTCCGCAATGTTGATTGGATACAAGGAGTGGGCCAGTTCTCTGATGGTCGTGGAGCAGCTTGGAGACGAGTGCGAAAAGGCGACTGAGAAGCAAATGAGGGAAACCTGCAAGAAGCTACTGGGGAATTAGCTCAAATGGTAGAGCGCTCGCTTAGCATGTGAGAGGTAGCGGGATCGATGCCTGCATTCTCCACTCTGCTTTTGGCTCAGAGCAATTCTCCAGAAAGAAATGTGGTCTCACGTGTCACTGAGTTCACGCCAGATGGGTCAAAGCACAGCAAACCTTTTTCTGCCATGTCATAAGCAAGACGTCTTGATTTTTGCAAAGATGGATATATGAGGCGAGAGAAGCCAAAAGAACGACTTGCGAGCATTGATTGCTTTTCTGAGCATTTGACTCAGGACCTTCGATTGAGCAGACTGATATGCTGCCTGCTGCGCGAAGAAGGCACTTGCCATGCAAGCGGCCAGGCAGCACGACCAAGTCGGGCAGCTTGCAAGGTCTTTAAATTCAGAATGCGCAGCTTGCAAAAAATCTGCGAGCCTGATAAGAAGTCAAAGCTACACTCTTGTGATTGTTAGTCACACGCGTTTTCCAGGCTGTAAAGAGTAGCTGGCGGTTGACAGTCCCACCGCGCTGCAGCATGGGCTGGTACTGAAGACGCACAGGCCACGCCATGATTCCAGATGCGTCAACATGCTCACGGAAAACAATCATCGCACAGAAAAATATTTGGCGCTTCCCTTCGATAGCTCAGTTGGTAGAGCGGAGGACTGTAATGGAATACTCAGCAAAGTCATCCTTAGGTCGCTGGTTCAATTCCGGCTCGAAGGAGCTAGTGTACTTTTGGATTAAGCAGCAATTCGGTCAAACCAGTTCTCATCACTTTATGGTGCATCATGTTGCCACGAAGGAGCAGGACACCACTTTTCTCGTCTCAAACCTGAATGCACTCTGCATCCACCTTCACACAGCTGTTATGCTTGAGCATTTGTGTCTGCTCACCAGCACAGAGTTTTTTTAAATTTCAAAATTTGCATATAAAAATTTGTACAGTCCATTCAAAAGCAGTTCAGTACATTTAGCTGCGGTCAGCAATCCCATACACTACAATTGGGTGCTGACGGCAGTTCCGTTCGATACATTTCCTTGCTTTTCAGTTCAAGTACAATTCGGTACAATATGGGATACATTGTAGTGCATTCAACAAACTGCAGAGCAGCAACACTTCAAAGCACTCAGCACTCCCTTTCAGGCAAAACAAGTTGGCTATCAGTCAGACAGCGCTGTCGCCTGCTCCCTCACACACAGGGCGGCCGCTACTTTCCGGTCACCTCGCTTCCCTTCCACGGTCTCGTGCTCTTCTCGGCTTCTTTCTTCGTTACTGTGGCTTCGCGTCCTGCTGTTGCTCGCTCGCTGCTGCTCCGCAATGTCGATTGGATACAAGGAGTGGGCCAGTTCTCTGATGGTCGTGGAGCAGCTTGGAGACGAGTGCGAAAAGGCGACTGAGAAGCAAATGAGGGAAACCTGCAAGAAGCTACTGGGGAATTAGCTCAAATGGTAGAGAGCTCGCTTAGCATATGAGAGGTAGGGGGATCGATGCCTGCATTCTCCACTCTGCTTTTGGCTCAGAGCAATTCTCCAGAAAGAAATGTGGTCTCACGTGTCACTGAGTTCACGCCAGATGGGTCAAAGCACAGCAAACCTTTTTCTGCCATGTCATAAGCAAGACGTCTTGATTTTTGCAAAGATGGATATATGAGGCGAGAGAAGCCAAAAGAACGACTTGCGAGCATTGATTGCTTTTCTGAGCATTTGACTCAGGACCTTCGATTGAGCAGACTGATATGCTGCCTGCTGCGCGAAGAAGGCACTTGCCATGCAAGCGGCCAGGCAGCACGACCAAGTCGGGCAGCTTGCAAGGTCTTTAAATTCAGAATGCGCAGCTTGCAAAAAATCTGCGAGCCTGATAAGAAGTCAAAGCTACACTCTTGTGATTGTTAGTCACACGCGTTTTCCAGGCTGTAAAGAGTAGCTGGCGGTTGACAGTCCCACCGCGCTGCAGCATGGGCTGGTACTGAAGACGCACAGGCCACGCCACGAGTCCAGATGCGTCAACATGCTCACGGAAAACAATCATCGCACAGAAAAATATTTGGCGCTTCCCTTCGATAGCTCAGTTGGTAGAGCGGAGGACTGTAATGGAATACTCAGCAAAGTCATCCTTAGGTCGCTGGTTCAATTCCGGCTCGAAGGAGCTAGTGTACTTTTGGATTAAGCAGCAATTCGGTCAAACCAGTTCTCATCACTTTATGGTGCATCATGTTGCCACGAAGGAGCAGGACACCACTTTTCTCGTCTCAAACCTGAATGCACTCTGCATCCACCTTCACACAGCTGTTATGCTTGAGCATTTGTGTCTGCTCACCAGCACAGAGTTTTTTTAAATTTCAAAATTTGCATATAAAAATTTGGACAGTCCATTCAAAAGCAGTTCAGTACATTTAGCTGCGGTCAGCAATCCCATACACTACATTTGGGTGCTGACGGCAGTTCCGTTCGATACATTTCCTTGCTTTTCAGTTCAAGTACAATTCGGTACAATATGGGATACATTGTAGTGCATTCAACAAACTGCAGAGCAGCAACACTTCAAAGCACTCAGCACTCCCTTTCAGGCAAAACAAGTTGGCTATCAGTCAGACAGCGCTGTCGCCTGCTCCCTCACACACAGGGCGGCCGCTACTTTCCGGTCACCTCGCTTCCCTTCCACGGTCTCGTGCTCTTCTCGGCTTCTTTCTTCGTTACTGTGGCTTCGCGTCCTGCTGTTGCTCGCTCGCTGCTGCTCCGCAATGTCGATTGGATACAAGGAGTGGGCCAGTTCTCTGATGGTCGTGGAGCAGCTTGGAGACGAGTGCGAAAAGGCGACTGAGAAGCAAATGAGGGAAACCTGCAAGAAGCTACTGGGGAATTAGCTCAAATGGTCGAGCGCTCGCTCAGCATGTGAGAGGTAGCGGGATCGATGCCTGCATTCTCCACTCTGCTTTTGGCTCAGAGCAATTCTCCAGAAAGAAATGTGGTCTCACGTGTCACTGAGTTCACGCCAGATGGGTCAAAGCACAGCAAACCTTTTTCTGCCATGTCATAAGCAAGACGTCTTGATTTTTGCAAAGATGGATATATGAGGCGAGAGAAGCCAAAAGAACGACTTGCGAGCATTGATTGCTTTTCTGAGCATTTGACTCAGGACCTTCGATTGAGCAGACTGATGTGCTGCCTGCTGCGCGAAGAAGGCACTTGCCATGCAAGCGGCCAGGCAGCACGACCAAGTCGGGCAGCTTGCAAGGTCTTTAAATTCAGAATGCGCAGCTTGCAAAAAATCTGCGAGCCTGATAAGAAGTCAAAGCTACACTCTTGTGATTGTTAGTCACACGCGTTTTCCAGGCTGTAAAGAGTAGCTGGCGGTTGACAGTCCCACCGCGCTGCAGCATGGGCTGGTACTGAAGACGCACAGGCCACGCCACGAGTCCAGATGCGTCAACATGCTCACGGAAAACAATCATCGCACAGAAAAATCTTTGGCGCTTCCCTTCGATAGCTCAGTTGGTAGAGCGGAGGACTGTAGTGGAATACTCAGCAAAGTCATCCTTAGGTCGCTGGTTCAATTCCGGCTCGAAGGAGCTAGTGTACTTTTGGATTAAGCAGCAATTCGGTCAAACCAGTTCTCATCACTTTATGGTGCATCATGTTGCCACGAAGGAGCAGGACACCACTTTTCTCGTCTCAAACCTGAATGCACTCTGCATCCACCTTCACACAGCTGTTATGCTTGAGCATTTGTGTCTGCTCACCAGCACAGAGTTTTTTTAAATTTCAAAATTTGCATATAAAAATTTGGACAGTCCATTCAAAAGCAGTTCAGTACATTTAGCTGCGGTCAGCAATCCCATACACTACATTTGGGTGCTGACGGCAGTTCCGTTCGATACATTTCCTTGCTTTTCAGTTCAAGTACAATTCGGTACAATATGGGATACATTGTAGTGCATTCAACAAACTGCAGAGCAGCAACACTTCAAAGCACTCAGCACTCCCTTTCAGGCAAAACAAGTTGGCCATCAGTCAGACAGCGCTCTCGCCTGCTCCCTCACACACAGGGCGGCCGCTACTTTCCAGTCACCTCGCTTCCCTTCCACGGTCTCGTGCTCTTCTCGGCTTCTTTCTTCGTTACTGTGGCTTCGCGTCCTGCTGTTGCTCGCTCGCTGCTGCTCCGCAATGTCGATTGGATACAAGGAGTGGGCCAGTTCTCTGATGGTCGTGGAGCAGCTTGGAGACGAGTGCGAAAAGGCGACTGAGAAGCAAATGAGGGAAACCTGCAAGAAGCTACTGGGGAATTAGCTCAAATGGTAGAGCGCTCGCTTAGCATGTGAGAGGTAGCGGGATCGATGCCTGCATTTTCCACTCTGCTTTTGGCTCAGAGCAATTCTCCAGAAAGAAATGTGGTCTCACATGTCACTGAGATCACGCCAGATGGGTCAAAGCACAGCAAACCTTTTTCTGCCATGTCATAAGCAAGACGTCTTGATTTTTGCAAAGATGGATATATGAGGCGAGAGAAGCCAAAAGAACGACTTGCGAGCATTGATTGCTTTTCTGAGCATTTGACTCAGGACCTTCGATTGAGCAGACTGATATGCTGCCTGCTGCGCGAAGAAGGCACTTGCCATGCAAGCGGCCAGGCAGCACGACCAAGTCGGGCAGCTTGCAAGGTCTTTAAATTCAGAATGCGCAGCTTGCAAAAAATCTGCGAGCCTGATAAGAAGTCAAAGCTACACTCTTGTGATTGTTAGTCACACGCGTTTTCCAGGCTGTAAAGAGTAGCTGGCGGTTGACAGTCCCACCGCGCTGCAGCATGGGCTGGTACTGAAGACGCACAGGCCACGCCACGAGTCCAGATGCGTCAACATGCTCACGGAAAACAATCATCGCACAGAAAAATATTTGGTGCTTCCCTTCGATAGCTCAGTTGGTAGAGCGGAGGACTGTAATGGAATACTCAGCAAAGTCATCCTTAGGTCGCTGGTTCAATTCCGGCTCGAAGGAGCTAGTGCACTTTTGGATTAAGCAGCAATTCGGTCAAACCAGTTCTCATCACTTTATGGTGCATCATGTTGCCACGAAGGAGCAGGACACCACTTTTCTCGTCTCAAACCTGAATGCACTCTGCATCCACCTTCACACAGCTGTTATGCTTGAGCATTTGTGTCTGCTCACCAGCACAGAGTTTTTTTAAATTTCAAAATTTGCATATAAAAATTTGGACAGTCCATTCAAAAGCAGTTCAGTACATTTAGCTGCGGTCAGCAATCCCATACACTACATTTGGGTGCTGACGGCAGTTCCGTTCGATACATTTCCTTGCTTTTCAGTTCAAGTACAATTCGGTACAATATGGGATACATTGTAGTGCATTCAACAAACTGCAGAGCAGCAACACTTCAAAGCACTCAGCACTCCCTTTCAGGCAAAACAAGTTGGCCATCAGTCAGACAGCGCTCTCGCCTGCTCCCTCACACACAGGGCGGCCGCTACTTTCCGGTCACCTCGCTTCCCTTCCACGGTCTCGTGCTCTTCTCGGCTTCTTTCTTCGTTACTGTGGCTTCGCGTCCTGCTGTTGCTCGCTCGCTGCTGCTCCGCAATGTCGATTGGATACAAGGAGTGGGCCAGTTCTCTGATGGTCGTGGAGCAGCTTGGAGACGAGTGCGAAAAGGCGACTGAGAAGCAAATGAGGGAAACCTGCAAGAAGCTACTGGGGAATTAGCTCAAATGGTAGAGAGCTCGCTTAGCATATGAGAGGTAGGGGGATCGATGCCTGCATTCTCCACTCTGCTTTTGGCTCAGAGCAATTCTCCAGAAAGAAATGTGGTCTCACGTGTCACTGAGTTCACGCCAGATGGGTCAAAGCACAGCAAACCTTTTTCTGCCATGTCATAAGCAAGACGTCTTGATTTTTGCAAAGATGGATATATGAGGCGAGAGAAGCCAAAAGAACGACTTGCGAGCATTGATTGCTTTTCTGAGCATTTGACTCAGGACCTTCGATTGAGCAGACTGATATGCTGCCTGCTGCGCGAAGAAGGCACTTGCCATGCAAGCGGCCAGGCAGCACGACCAAGTCGGGCAGCTTGCAAGGTCTTTAAATTCAGAATGCGCAGCTTGCAAAAAATCTGCGAGCCTGATAAGAAGTCAAAGCTACACTCTTGTGATTGTTAGTCACACGCGTTTTCCAGGCTGTAAAGAGTAGCTGGCGGTTGACAGTCCCACCGCGCTGCAGCATGGGCTGGTACTGAAGACGCACAGGCCACGCCACGAGTCCAGATGCGTCAACATGCTCACGGAAAACAATCATCGCACAGAAAAATATTTGGCGCTTCCCTTCGATAGCTCAGTTGGTAGAGCGGAGGACTGTAATGGAATACTCAGCAAAGTCATCCTTAGGTCGCTGGTTCAATTCCGGCTCGAAGGAGCTAGTGTACTTTTGGATTAAGCAGCAATTCGGTCAAACCAGTTCTCATCACTTTATGGTGCATCATGTTGCCACGAAGGAGCAGGACACCACTTTTCTCGTCTCAAACCTGAATGCACTCTGCATCCACCTTCACACAGCTGTTATGCTTGAGCATTTGTGTCTGCTCACCAGCACAGAGTTTTTTTAAATTTCAAAATTTGCATATAAAAATTTGGACAGTCCATTCAAAAGCAGTTCAGTACATTTAGCTGCGGTCAGCAATCCCATACACTACATTTGGGTGCTGACGGCAGTTCCGTTCGATACATTTCCTTGCTTTTCAGTTCAAGTACAATTCGGTACAATATGGGATACATTGTAGTGCATTCAACAAACTGCAGAGCAGCAACACTTCAAAGCACTCAGCACTCCCTTTCAGGCAAAACAAGTTGGCTATCAGTCAGACAGCGCTGTCGCCTGCTCCCTCACACACAGGGCGGCCGCTACTTTCCGGTCACCTCGCTTCCCTTCCACGGTCTCGTGCTCTTCTCGGCTTCTTTCTTCGTTACTGTGGCTTCGCGTCCTGCTGTTGCTCGCTCGCTGCTGCTCCGCAATGTCGATTGGATACAAGGAGTGGGCCAGTTCTCTGATGGTCGTGGAGCAGCTTGGAGACGAGTGCGAAAAGGCGACTGAGAAGCAAATGAGGGAAACCTGCAAGAAGCTACTGGGGAATTAGCTCAAATGGTCGAGCGCTCGCTCAGCATGTGAGAGGTAGCGGGATCGATGCCTGCATTCTCCACTCTGCTTTTGGCTCAGAGCAATTCTCCAGAAAGAAATGTGGTCTCACGTGTCACTGAGTTCACGCCAGATGGGTCAAAGCACAGCAAACCTTTTTCTGCCATGTCATAAGCAAGACGTCTTGATTTTTGCAAAGATGGATATATGAGGCGAGAGAAGCCAAAAGAACGACTTGCGAGCATTGATTGCTTTTCTGAGCATTTGACTCAGGACCTTCGATTGAGCAGACTGATGTGCTGCCTGCTGCGCGAAGAAGGCACTTGCCATGCAAGCGGCCAGGCAGCACGACCAAGTCGGGCAGCTTGCAAGGTCTTTAAATTCAGAATGCGCAGCTTGCAAAAAATCTGCGAGCCTGATAAGAAGTCAAAGCTACACTCTTGTGATTGTTAGTCACACGCGTTTTCCAGGCTGTAAAGAGTAGCTGGCGGTTGACAGTCCCACCGCGCTGCAGCATGGGCTGGTACTGAAGACGCACAGGCCACGCCACGAGTCCAGATGCGTCAACATGCTCACGGAAAACAATCATCGCACAGAAAAATCTTTGGCGCTTCCCTTCGATAGCTCAGTTGGTAGAGCGGAGGACTGTAGTGGAATACTCAGCAAAGTCATCCTTAGGTCGCTGGTTCAATTCCGGCTCGAAGGAGCTAGTGTACTTTTGGATTAAGCAGCAATTCGGTCAAACCAGTTCTCATCACTTTATGGTGCATCATGTTGCCACGAAGGAGCAGGACACCACTTTTCTCGTCTCAAACCTGAATGCACTCTGCATCCACCTTCACACAGCTGTTATGCTTGAGCATTTGTGTCTGCTCACCAGCACAGAGTTTTTTTAAATTTCAAAATTTGCATATAAAAATTTGTACAGTCCATTCAAAAGCAGTTCAGTACATTTAGCTGCGGTCAGCAATCCCATACACTACATTTGGGTGCTGACGGCAGTTCCGTTCGATACATTTCCTTGCTTTTCAGTTCAAGTACAATTCGGTACAATATGGGATACATTGTAGTGCATTCAACAAACTGCAGAGCAGCAACACTTCAAAGCACTCAGCACTCCCTTTCAGGCAAAACAAGTTGGCCATCAGTCAGACAGCGCTCTCGCCTGCTCCCTCACACACAGGGCGGCCGCTACTTTCCAGTCACCTCGCTTCCCTTCCACGGTCTCGTGCTCTTCTCGGCTTCTTTCTTCGTTACTGTGGCTTCGCGTCCTGCTGTTGCTCGCTCGCTGCTGCTCCGCAATGTCGATTGGATACAAGGAGTGGGCCAGTTCTCTGATGGTCGTGGAGCAGCTTGGAGACGTGTGCGAAAAGGCGACTGAGAAGCAAATGAGGGAAACCTGCAAAAAGCTACTGGGGAATTAGCTCAAATGGTAGAGCGCTCGCTTCGCATGTGAGAGGTAGCGGGATCGATGCCTGCATTTTCCACTCTGCTTTTGGCTCAGAGCAATTCTCCAGAAAGAAATGTGGTCTCACATGTCACTGAGATCACGCCAGATGGGTCAAAGCACAGCAAACCTTTTTCTGCCATGTCATAAGCAAGACGTCTTGATTTTTGCAAAGATGGATATATGAGGCGAGAGAAGCCAAAAGAACGACTTGCGAGCATTGATTGCTTTTCTGAGCATTTGACTCAGGACCTTCGATTGAGCAGACTGATATGCTGCCTGCTGCGCGAAGAAGGCACTTGCCATGCAAGCGGCCAGGCAGCACGACCAAGTCGGGCAGCTTGCAAGGTCTTTAAATTCAGAATGCGCAGCTTGCAAAAAATCTGCGAGCCTGATAAGAAGTCAAAGCTACACTCTTGTGATTGTTAGTCACACGCGTTTTCCAGGCTGTAAAGAGTAGCTGGCGGTTGACAGTCCCACCGCGCTGCAGCATGGGCTGGTACTGAAGACGCACAGGCCACGCCACGAGTCCAGATGCGTCAACATGCTCACGGAAAACAATCATCGCACAGAAAAATATTTGGTGCTTCCCTTCGATAGCTCAGTTGGTAGAGCGGAGGACTGTAATGGAAATACTCAGCAAAGTCATCCTTAGGTCGCTGGTTCAATTCCGGCTCGAAGGAGCTAGTGTACTTTTGGATTAAGCAGCAATTCGGTCAAACCAGTTCTCATCACTTTATGGTGCATCATGTTGCCACGAAGGAGCAGGACACCACTTTTCTCGTCTCAAACCTGAATGCACTCTGCATCCACCTTCACACAGCTGTTATGCTTGAGCATTTGTGTCTGCTCACCAGCACAGAGTTTTTTTAAATTTCAAAATTTGCATATAAAAATTTGGACAGTCCATTCAAAAGCAGTTCAGTACATTTAGCTGCGGTCAGCAATCCCATACACTACATTTGGGTGCTGACGGCAGTTCCGTTCGATACATTTCCTTGCTTTTCAGTTCAAGTACAATTCGGTACAATATGGGATACATTGTAGTGCATTCAACAAACTGCAGAGCAGCAACACTTCAAAGCACTCAGCACTCCCTTTCAGGCAAAACAAGTTGGCTATCAGTCAGACAGCGCTGTCGCCTGCTCCCTCACACACAGGGCGGCCGCTACTTTCCGGTCACCTCGCTTCCCTTCCACGGTCTCGTGCTCTTCTCGGCTTCTTTCTTCGTTACTGTGGCTTCGCGTCCTGCTGTTGCTCGCTCGCTGCTGCTCCGCAATGTCGATTGGATACAAGGAGTGGGCCAGTTCTCTGATGGTCGTGGAGCAGCTTGGAGACGAGTGCGAAAAGGCGACTGAGAAGCAAATGAGGGAAACCTGCAAGAAGCTACTGGGGAATTAGCTCAAATGGTGGAGCGCTCACTTAGCATATGAGAGGTAGGGGGATCGATGCCTGCATTCTCCACTCTGCTTTTGGCTCTGAGCAATTCTCCAGAAAGAAATGTGGTCTCACGTGTCACTGAGTTCACGCCAGATGGGTCAAAGCACAGCAAACCTTTTTCTGCCATGTCATAAGCAAGACGTCTTGATTTTTGCAAAGATGGATATATGAGGCGAGAGAAGCCAAAAGAACGACTTGCGAGCATTGATTGCTTTTCTGAGCATTTGACTCAGGACCTTCGATTGAGCAGACTGATATGCTGCCTGCTGCGCGAAGAAGGCACTTGCCATGCAAGCGGCCAGGCAGCACGACCAAGTCGGGCAGCTTGCAAGGTCTTTAAATTCAGAATGCGCAGCTTGCAAAAAATCTGCGAGCCTGATAAGAAGTCAAAGCTACACTCTTGTGATTGTTAGTCACACGCGTTTTCCAGGCTGTAAAGAGTAGCTGGCGGTTGACAGTCCCACCGCGCTGCAGCATGGGCTGGTACTGAAGACGCACAGGCCACGCCACGAGTCCAGATGCGTCAACATGCTCACGGAAAACAATCATCGCACAGAAAAATATTTGGCGCTTCCCTTCGATAGCTCAGTTGGTAGAGCGGAGGACTGTAGTGGAATACTCAGCAAAGTCATCCTTAGGTCGCTGGTTCAATTCCGGCTCGAAGGAGCTAGTGTACTTTTGGATTAAGCAGCAATTCGCTCAAACCAGTTCTCATCACTTTATGGTGCATCATGTTGCCACGAAGGAGCAGGACACCACTTTTCTCGTCTCAAACCTGAATGCACTCTGCATCCACCTTCACACAGCTGTTATGCTTGAGCATTTGTGTCTGCTCACCAGCACAGAGTTTTTTTAAATTTCAAAATTTGCATATAAAAATTTGTACAGTCCATTCAAAAGCAGTTCAGTACATTTAGCTGCGGTCAGCAATCCCATACACTACATTTGGGTGCTGACGGCAGTTCCGTTCGATACATTTCCTTGCTTTTCAGTTCAAGTACAATTCGGTACAATATGGGATACATTGTAGTGCATTCAACAAACTGCAGAGCAGCAACACTTCAAAGCACTCAGCACTCCCTTTCAGGCAAAACAAGTTGGCCATCAGTCAGACAGCGCTCTCACCTGCTCCCTCACACACAGGGCGGCCGCTACTTTCCGGTCAACTCGCTTCCCTTCCACGGTCTCGTGCTCTTCTCGGCTTCTTTCTTCGTTACTGTGGCTTCGCGTCCTGCTGTTGCTCGCTCGCTGCTGCTCCGCAATGTCGATTGGATACAAGGAGTGGGCCAGTTCTCTGATGGTCGTGGAGCAGCTTGGAGACGAGTGCGAAAAGGCGACTGAGAAGCAAATGAGGGAAACCTGTAAGAAGCTACTGGGGAATTAGCTCAAATGGTAGAGCGCTTGCTTAGCATGTGAGAGGTAGCGGGATCGATGCCTGCATTCTCCACTCTGCTTTTGGCTCAGAGCAATTCTCCAGAAAGAAATGTGGTCTCACGTGTCACTGAGTTCACGCCAGATGGGTCAAAGCACAGCAAACCTTTTTCTGCCATGTCATAAGCAAGACGTCTTGATTTTTGCAAAGATGGATATATGAGGCGAGAGAAGCCAAAAGAACGACTTGCGAGCATTGATTGCTTTTCTGAGCATTTGACTCAGGACCTTCGATTGAGCAGACTGATATGCTGCCTGCTGCGCGAAGAAGGCACTTGCCATGCAAGCGGCCAGGCAGCACGACCAAGTCGGGCAGCTTGCAAGGTCTTTAAATTCAGAATGCGCAGCTTGCAAAAAATCTGCGAGCCTGATAAGAAGTCAAAGCTACACTCTTGTGATTGTTAGTCACACGCGTTTTCCAGGCTGTAAAGAGTAGCTGGCGGTTGACAGTCCCACCGCGCTGCAGCATGGGCTGGTACTGAAGACGCACAGGCCACGCCACGAGTCCAGATGCGTCAACATGCTCACGGAAAACAATCATCGCACAGAAAAATATTTGGCGCTTCCCTTCGATAGCTCAGTTGGTAGAGCGGAGGACTGTAGTGGAATACTCAGCAAAGTCATCCTTAGGTCGCTGGTTCAATTCTGGCTCGAAGGAGCTAGTGTACTTTTGGATTAAGCAGCAATTCGCTCAAACCAGTTCTTATCACTTTATGGTGCATCATGTTGCCACGAAGGAGCATGACACCACTTTTCTCGTCTCAAACCTGAATGCACTCTGCATCCACCTTCACACAGCTGTTATGCTTGAGCATTTGTGTCTGCTCACCAGCACAGAGTTTTTTTAAATTTCAAAATTTGCATATAAAAATTTGTACAGTCCATTCAAAAGCAGTTCAGTACATTTAGCTGCGGTCAGCAATCCCATACACTACATTTGGGTGCTGACGGCAGTTCCGTTCGATACATTTCCTTGCTTTTCAGTTCAAGTACAATTCGGTACAATATGCGATACATTGTAGTGCATTCAACAAACTGCAGAGCAGCAACACTTCAAAGCACTCAGCACTCCCTTTCAGGCAAAACAAGTTGGCCATCAGTCAGACAGCGCTCTCGCCTGCTCCCTCACACACAGGGCGGCCGCTACTTTCCGGTCACCTCGCTTCCCTTCCACGGTCTCGTGCTCTTCTCGGCTTCTTTCTTCGTTACTGTGGCTTCGCGTCCTGCTGTTGCTCGCTCGCTGCTGCTCCGCAATGTCGATTGGATACAAGGAGTGGGCCAGTTCTCTGATGGTCGTGGAGCAGCTTGGAGACGAGTGCGAAAAGGCGACTGAGAAGCAAATGAGGGAAACCTGCAAGAAGCTACTGGGGAATTAGCTCAAATGGTAGAGCACTCGCTTAGCATGTGAGAGGTAGCGGGATCGATGCCTGCATTCTCCACTCTGCTTTTGGCTCAGAGCAATTCTCCAGAAAGAAATGTGGTCTCACGTGTCACTGAGTTCACGCCAGATGGGTCAAAGCACAGCAAACCTTTTTCTGCCATGTCATAAGCAAGACGTCTTGATTTTTGCAAAGATGGATATATGAGGCGAGAGAAGCCAAAAGAACGACTTGCGAGCATTGATTGCTTTTCTGAGCATTTGACTCAGGACCTTCGATTGAGCAGACTGATATGCTGCCTGCTGCGCGAAGAAGGCACTTGCCATGCAAGCGGCCAGGCAGCACGACCAAGTCGGGCAGCTTGCAAGGTCTTTAAATTCAGAATGCGCAGCTTGTAAAAAATCTGCGAGCCTGATAAGAAGTCAAAGCTACACTCTTGTGATTGTTAGTCACACGCGTTTTCCAGGCTGTAAAGAGTAGCTGGCGGTTGACAGTCCCACCGCGCTGCAGCATGGGCTGGTACTGAAGACGCACAGGCCACGCCACGAGTCCAGATGCGTCAACATGCTCACGGAAAACAATCATCGCACAGAAAAATATTTGGCGCTTCCCTTCGATAGCTCAGTTGGTAGAGAGGAGGACTGTAGTGGAATACTCAGCAAAGTCATCCTTAGGTTGCTAGTTCAATTCTGGCTCGAAGGAGCTAGTGTACTTTTGGATTAAGCAGCAATTCGCTCAAACCAGTTCTCATCACTTTATGGTGCATCATGTTGCCACGAAGGAGCAGGACACCACTTTTCTCGTCTCAAACCTGAATGCACTCTGCATCCACCTTCACACAGCTGTTATGCTTGAGCATTTGTGTCTGCTCACCAGCACAGAGTTTTTTTAAATTTCAAAATTTGCATATAAAAATTTGTGCAGTCCATTCAAAAGCAGTTCAGTACATTTAGCTGCGGTCAGCAATCTCATACACTACATTTGGGTGCTGACGGCAGTTCCGTTCGATACATTTCCTTGCTTTTCAGTTCAAGTACAATTCGGTACAATATGGGATACATTGTAGTACATTCAACAAACTGCAGAGCAGCAACACTTCAAAGCACTCAGCACTCCCTTTCAGGCAAAACAAGTTGGCCATCAGTCAGACAGCGCTGTCGCCTGCTCCCTCACACACAGGGCGGCCGCTACTTTCCGGTCACCTCGCTTCCCTTCCACGGTCTCGTGCTCTTCTCGGCTTCTTTCTTCGTTACTGTGGCTTCGCGTCCTGCTGTTGCTCGCTCGCTGCTGCTCCGCAATGTCGATTGGATACAAGGAGTGGGCCAGTTCTCTGATGGTCGTGGAGCAGCTTGGAGACGAGTGCGAAAAGGCGACTGAGAAGCAAATGAGGGAAACCTGCAAGAAGCTACTGGGGAATTAGCTCAAATGGTTGAGCGCTTGCTTAGCATATGAGAGGTAGGGGGATCGATGCCTGCATTCTCCACTCTGCTTTTGGCTCAGAGCAATTCTCCAGAAAGAAATGTGGTCTCACGTGTCACTGAGTTCACGCCAGATGGGTCAAAGCACAGCAAACCTTTTTCTGCCATGTCATAAGCAAGACGTCTTGATTTTTGCAAAGATGGATATATGAGGCGAGAGAAGCCAAAAGAACGACTTGCGAGCATTGATTGCTTTTCTGAGCATTTGACTCAGGACCTTCGATTGAGCAGACTGATATGCTGCCTGCTGCGCGAAGAAGGCACTTGCCATGCAAGCGGCCAGGCAGCACGACCAAGTCGGGCAGCTTGCAAGGTCTTTAAATTCAGAATGCGCAGCTTGCAAAAAATCTGCGAGCCTGATAAGAAGTCAAAGCTACACTCTTGTGATTGTTAGTCACACGCGTTTTCCAGGCTGTAAAGAGTAGCTGGCGGTTGACAGTCCCACCGCGCTGCAGCATGGGCTGGTACTGAAGACGCACAGGCCACGCCACGAGTCCAGATGCGTCAACATGCTCACGGAAAACAATCATCGCACAGAAAAATATTTGGCGCTTCCCTTCGATAGCTCAGTTGGTAGAGCGGAGGACTGTAGTGGAATACTCAGCAAAGTCATCCTTAGGTCGCTGGTTCAATTCCGGCTCGAAGGAGCTAGTGTACTTTTGGATTAAGCAGCAATTCGCTCAAACCAGTTCTCATCACTTTATGGTGCATCATGTTGCCACGAAGGAGCAGGACACCACTTTTCTCATCTCAAACCTGAATGCACTCTGCATCCACCTTCACACAGCTGTTATGCTTGAGCATTTGTGTCTGCTCACCAGCACAGAGTTTTTTTAAATTTCAAAATTTGCATATAAAAATTTGGACAGTCCATTAAAAAGCAGTTCAGTACATTTAGCTGCGGTCAGCAATCCCATACACTACATTTGGGTGCTGACGGCAGTTCCGTTCGATACATTTCCTTGCTTTTCAGTTCAAGTACAATTCGGTACAATATGGGATACATTGTAGTGCATTCAACAAACTGCAGAGCAGCAACACTTCAAAGCACTCAGCACTCCCTTTCAGGCAAAACAAGTTGGCCATCAGTCAGACAGCGCTCTCGCCTGCTCCCTCACACACAGGGCGGCCGCTACTTTCCGGTCACCTCGCTTCCCTTCCACGGTCTCGTGCTCTTCTCGGCTTCTTTCTTCGTTACTGTGGCTTCGCGTCCTGCTGTTGCTCGCTCGCTGCTGCTCCGCAATGTCGATTGGATCCAAGGAGTGGGCCAGTTCTCTGATGGTCGTGGAGCAGCTTGGAGACGAGTGCGAAAAGGCGACTGAGAAGCAAATGAGGGAAACCTGCAAGAAGCTACTGGGGAATTAGCTCAAATGGTAGAGCGCTCGCTTAGCATGTGAGAGGTAGCGGGATCGATGCCTGCATTCTCCACTCTGCTTTTGGCTCAGAGCAATTCTCCAGAAAGAAATGTGGTCTCACGTGTCACTGAGTTCACGCCAGATGGGTCAAAGCACAGCAAACCTTTTTCTGCCATGTCATAAGCAAGATGTCTTGATTTTTGCAAAGATGGATATATGAGGCGAGAGAAGCCAAAAGAACGACTTGCGAGCATTGATTGCTTTTCTGAGCATTTGACTCAGGACCTTCGATTGAGCAGACTGATATGCTGCCTGCTGCGCGAAGAAGGCACTTGCCATGCAAGCGGCCAGGCAGCACGACCAAGTCGGACAGCTTGCAAGGTCTTTAAATTCAGAATGCGCAGCTTGCAAAAA
Source organism: Pristiophorus japonicus (assembly GCF_044704955.1). Taxonomy (NCBI): domain Eukaryota; kingdom Metazoa; phylum Chordata; class Chondrichthyes; family Pristiophoridae; genus Pristiophorus; species Pristiophorus japonicus. Next base: position 1,002,983 of record NW_027251767.1, on the reverse strand, counting down.
ATCTGCGAGCCTGATAAGAAGTCAAAGCTACACTCTTGTGATTGTTAGTCACACGCGTTTTCCAGGCTGTAAAGAGTAGCTGGCGGTTGACAGTCCCACCGCGCTGCAGCATGGGCTGGTACTGAAGACGCACAGGCCACGCCACGAGTCCAGATGCGTCAACATGCTCACGGAAAACAATCATCGCACAGAAAAATATTTGGCGCTTCCCTTCGATAGCTCAGTTGGTAGAGCGGAGGACTGTAGTGGAATACTCAGCAAAGTCATCCTTAGGTCGCTGGTTCAATTCCGGCTCGAAGGAGCTAGTGTACTTTTGGATTAAGCAGCAATTCGCTCAAACCAGTTCTCATCACTTTATGGTGCATCATGTTGCCACGAAGGAGCAGGACACCACTTTTCTCGTCTCAAACCTGAATGCACTCTGCATCCACCTTCACACAGCTGTTATGCTTGAGCATTTGTGTCTGCTCACCAGCACAGAGTTTTTTTAAATTTCAAAATTTGCATATAAAAATTTGGACAGTCCATTCAAAAGCAGTTCAGTACATTTAGCTGCGGTCAGCAATCCCATACACTACATTTGGGTGCTGACGGCAGTTCCGTTCGATACATTTCCTTGCTTTTCAGTTCAAGTACAATTCGGTACAATATGGGATACATTGTAGTACATTCAACAAACTGCAGAGCAGCAACACTTCAAAGCACTCAGCACTCCCTTTCAGGCAAAACAAGTTGGCCATCAGTCAGACAGCGCTGTCGCCTGCTCCCTCACACACAGGGCGGCCGCTACTTTCCGGTCACCTCGCTTCCCTTCCGCGGTCTCGTGCTCTTCTCGGCTTCTTTCTTCGTTACTGTGGCTTCGCGTCCTGCTGTTGCTCGCTCGCTGCTGCTCCGCAATGTCGATTGGATACAAGGAGTGGGCCAGTTCTCTGATGGTCGTGGAGCAGCTTGGAGACGAGTGCGAAAAGGCGACTGAGAAGCAAATGAGGGAAACCTTCAAGAAGCTACTGGGGAATTAGCTCAAATGGTTGAGCGCTCGCTTAGCATATGAGAGGTAGGGAGATCGATGCCTGCATTCTCCACTCTGCTTTTGGCTCAGAGCAATTCTCCAGAAAGAAATGTGGTCTCACGTGTCACTGAGTTCACGCCAGATGGGTCAAAGCACAGCAAACCTTTTTCTGCCATGTCATAAGCAAGACGTCTTGATTTTTGCAAAGATGGATATATGAGGCGAGAGAAGCCAAAAGAACGACTTGCGAGCATTGATTGCTTTTCTGAGCATTTGACTCAGGACCTTCGATTGAGCAGACTGATATGCTGCCTGCTGCGCGAAGAAGGCACTTGCCATGCAAGCGGCCAGGCAGCACGACCAAGTCGGGCAGCTTGCAAGGTCTTTAAATTCAGAATGCGCAGCTTGCAAAAAATCTGCGAGCCTGATAAGAAGTCAAAGCTACACTCTTGTGATTGTTAGTCACACGCGTTTTCCAGGCTGTAAAGAGTAGCTGGCGGTTGACAGTCCCACCGCGCTGCAGCATGGGCTGGTACTGAAGACGCACAGGCCACGCCACGAGTCCAGATGCGTCAACATGCTCATGGAAAACAATCATCGCACAGAAAAATCTTTGGCGCTTCCCTTCGATAGCTCAGTTGGTAGAGCGGAGGACTGTAGTGGAATACTCAGCAAAGTCATCCTTAGGTCGCTGGTTCAATTCCGGCTCGAAGGAGCTAGTGTACTTTTGGATTAAGCAGCAATTCGCTCAAACCAGTTCTCATCACTTTATGGTGCATCATGTTGCCACGAAGGAGCAGGACACCACTTTTCTCGTCTCAAACCTGAATGCACTCTGCATCCACCTTCACACAGCTGTTATGCTTGAGCATTTGTGTCTGCTCACCAGCACAGAGTTTTTTTAAATTTCAAAATTTGCATATAAAAATTTGTACAGTCCATTCAAAAGCAGTTCAGTACATTTAGCTGCGGTCAGCAATCCCATACACTACATTTGGGTGCTGACGGCAGTTCCGTTCGATACATTTCCTTGCTTTTCAGTTCAAGTACAATTCGGTACAATATGGGATACATTGTAGTGCATTCAACAAACTGCAGAGCAGCAACACTTCAAAGCACTCAGCACTCCCTTTCAGGCAAAACAAGTTGGGCATCAGTCAGACAGCGCTCTCGCCTGCTCCCTCACACACAGGGCGGCCGCTACTTTCCGGTCACCTCGCTTCCCTTCCACGGTCTCGTGCTCTTCTTGGCTTCTTTCTTCGTTACTGTGGCTTCGCGTCCTGCTGTTGCTCGCTCGCTGCTGCTCCGCAATGTCGATTGGATACAAGGAGTGGGCCAGTTCTCTGATGGTCGTGGAGCAGCTTGGAGACGAGTGCGAAAAGGCGACTGAGAAGCAAATGAGGGAAACCTGCAAGAAGCTACTGGGGAATTAGCTCAAATGGTTGAGCGCTCGCTTAGCATATGAGAGGTAGCGGGATCGATGCCTGCATTCTCCACTCTGCTTTTGGCTCAGAGCAATTCTCCAGAAAGAAATGTGGTCTCACGTGTCACTGAGTTCACGCCAGATGGGTCAAAGCACAGCAAACCTTTTTCTGCCATGTCATAAGCAAGACGTCTTGATTTTTGCAAAGATGGATATATGAGGCGAGAGAAGCCAAAAGAACGACTTGCGAGCATTGATTGCTTTTCTGAGCATTTGACTCAGGACCTTCGATTGAGCAGACTGATATGCTGCCTGCTGCGCGAAGAAGGCACTTGCCATGCAAGCGGCCAGGCAGCACGACCAAGTCGGGCAGCTTGCAAGGTCTTTAAATTCAGAATGCGCAGCTTGCAAAAAATCTGCGAGCCTGATAAGAAGTCAAAGCTACACTCTTGTGATTGTTAGTCACACGCGTTTTCCAGGCTGTAAAGAGTAGCTGGCGGTTGACAGTCCCACCGCGCTGCAGCATGGGCTGGTACTGAAGACGCACAGGCCACGCCACGAGTCCAGATGCGTCAACATGCTCACGGAAAACAATCATCGCACAGAAAAATCTTTGGCGCTTCCCTTCGATAGCTCAGTTGGTAGAGCGGAGGACTGTAGTGGAATACTCAGCAAAGTCATCCTTAGGTCGCTGGTTCAATTCCGGCTCGAAGGAGCTAGTGTACTTTTGGATTAAGCAGCAATTCGCTCAAACCAGTTCTCATCACTTTATGGTGCATCATGTTGCCACGAAGGAGCAGGACACCACTTTTCTCGTCTCAAACCTGAATGCACTCTGCATCCACCTTCACACAGCTGTTATGCTTGAGCATTTGTGTCTGCTCACCAGCACAGAGTTTTTTTAAATTTCAAAATTTGCATATAAAAATTTGTACAGTCCATTCAAAAGCAGTTCAGTACATTTAGCTGCGGTCAGCAATCCCATACACTACATTTGGGTGCTGACGGCAGTTCCGTTCGATACATTTCCTTGCTTTTCAGTTCAAGTACAATTCGGTACAATATGGGATACATTGTAGTGCATTCAACAAACTGCAGAGCAGCAACACTTCAAAGCACTCAGCACTCCCTTTCAGGCAAAACAAGTTGGCCATCAGTCAGACAGCGCTCTCGCCTGCTCCCTCACACACAGGGCGGCCGCTACTTTCCGGTCACCTCGCTTCCCTTCCACGGTCTCGTGCTCTTCTCGGCTTCTTTCTTCGTTACTGTGGCTTCGCGTCCTGCTGTTGCTCGCTCGCTGCTGCTCCGCAATGTCGATTGGATACAAGGAGTGGGCCAGTTCTCTGATGGTCGTGGAGCAGCTTGGAGACGAGTGCGAAAAGGCGACTGAGAAGCAAATGAGGGAAACCTGCAAGAAGCTACTGGGGAATTAGCTCAAATGGTAGAGCGCTCGCTTAGCATGTGAGAGGTAGGGGGATCGATGCCTGCATTCTCCACTCTGCTTTTGGCTCAGAGCAATTCTCCAGAAAGAAATGTGGTCTCATGTGTCACTGAGTTCACGCCAGATGGGTCAAAGCACAGCAAACCTTTTTCTGCCATGTCATAAGCAAGACGTCTTGATTTTTGCAAAGATGGATATATGAGGCGAGAGAAGCCAAAAGAACGACTTGCGAGCATTGATTGCTTTTCTGAGCATTTGACTCAGGACCTTCGATTGAGCAGACTGATATGCTGCCTGCTGCGCGAAGAAGGCACTTGCCATGCAAGCGGCCAGGCAGCACGACCAAGTCGGGCAGCTTGCAAGGTCTTTAAATTCAGAATGCGCAGCTTGCAAAAAATCTGCGAGCCTGATAAGAAGTCAAAGCTACACTCTTGTGATTGTTAGTCACACGCGTTTTCCAGGCTGTAAAGAGTAGCTGGCGGTTGACAGTCCCACCGCGCTGCAGCATGGGCTGGTACTGAAGACGCACAGGCCACGCCACGAGTCCAGATGCGTCAACATGCTCACGGAAAACAATCATCGCACAGAAAAATCTTTGGCGCTTCCCTTCGATAGCTCAGTTGGTAGAGCGGAGGACTGTAGTGGAATACTCAGCCAAAGTCATCCTTAGGTCGCTGGTTCAATTCCGGCTCGAAGGAGCTAGTGTACTTTTGGATTAAGCAGCAATTCGCTCAAACCAGTTCTCATCACTTTATGGTGCATCATGTTGCCACGAAGGAGCAGGGCACCACTTTCCTCGTCTCAAACCTGAATGCACTCTGCATCCACCTTCACACAGCTGTTATGCTTGAGCATTTGTGTCTGCTCACCAGCACAGAGTTTTTTTAAATTTCAAAATTTGCATATAAAAATTTGTACAGTCCATTCAAAAGCAGTTCAGTACATTTAGCTGCGGTCAGCAATCCCATACACTACATTTGGGTGCTGACGGCAGTTCCGTTTGATACATTTCCTTGCTTTTCAGTTCAAGTACAATTCGGTACAATATGGGATACATTGTAGTGCATTCAACAAACTGCAGAGCAGCAATACTTCAAAGCACTCAGCACTCCCTTTCAGGCAAAACAAGTTGGCCATCAGTCAGACAGCGCTCTCGCCTGCTCCCTCACACACAGGGCGGCCGCTACTTTCCGGTCACCTCGCTTCCCTTCCACGGTCTCGTGCTCTTCTCGGCTTCTTTCTTCGTTACTGTGGCTTCGCGTCCTGCTGTTGCTCGCTCGCTGCTGCTCCGCAATGTCGATTGGATACAAGGAGTGGGCCAGTTCTCTGATGGTCGTGGAGCAGCTTGGAGACGAGTGCGAAAAGGCGACTGAGAAGCAAATGAGGGAAACCTTCAAGAAGCTACTGGGGAATTAGCTCAAATGGTAGAGCGCTCGCTTAGCATATGAGAGGTAGGGGGATCGATGCCTGCATTCTCCACTCTGCTTTTGGCTCAGAGCAATTCTCCAGAAAGAAATGTGGTCTCACGTGTCACTGAGTTCACGCCAGATGGGTCAAAGCACAGCAAACCTTTTTCTGCCATGTCATAAGCAAGACGTCTTGATTTTTGCAAAGATGGATATATGAGGCGAGAGAAGCCAAAAGAACGACTTGCGAGCATTGATTGCTTTTCTGAGCATTTGACTCAGGACCTTCGATTGAGCAGACTGATATGCTGCCTGCTGCGCGAAGAAGGCACTTGCCATGCAAGCGGCCAGGCAGCACGACCAAGTCGGGCAGCTTGCAAGGTCTTTAAATTCAGAATGCGCAGCTTGCAAAAAATCTGCGAGCCTGATAAGAAGTCAAAGCTACACTCTTGTGATTGTTAGTCACACGCGTTTTCCAGGCTGTAAAGAGTAGCTGGCGATTGACAGTCCCACCGCGCTGCAGCATGGGCTGGTACTGAAGACGCACAGGCCACGCCATGAGTCCAGATGCGTCAACATGCTCACGGAAAACAATCATCGCACAGAAAAATATTTGGCGCTTCCCTTCGATAGCTCAGTTGGTAGAGCGGAGGACTGTAGTGGAATACTCAGCAAAGTCATCCTTAGGTCGCTGGTTCAATTCCGGCTCGAAGGAGCTAGTGTACTTTTGGATTAAGCAGCAATTCGCTCAAACCAGTTCTCATCACTTTATGGTGCATCATGTTGCCACGAAGGAGCAGGACACCACTTTTCTCGTCTCAAACCTGAATGCACTCTGCATCCACCTTCACACAGCTGTTATGCTTGAGCATTTGTGTCTGCTCACCAGCACAGAGTTTTTTTAAATTTCAAAATTTGCATATAAAAATTTGTACAGTCCATTCAAAAGCAGTTCAGCACATTTAGCTGCGGTCAGCAATCCCATACACTACATTTGGGTGCTGACGGCAGTTCCGTTCGATACATTTCCTTGCTTTTCAGTTCAAGTACAATTCGGTACAATATGGGATACATTGTCGTGCATTCAACAAACTGCAGAGCAGCAACACTTCAAAGCACTCAGCACTCCCTTTCAGGCAAAACAAGTTGGCCATCAGTCAGACAGCGCTGTCGCCTGCTCCCTCACACACAGGGCGGCCGCTACTTTCCGGTCACCTCGCTTCCCTTCCACGGTCTCGTGCTCTTCTCGGCTTCTTTCTTCGTTACTGTGGCTTCGCGTCCTGCTGTTGCTCGCTCGCTGCTGCTCCGCAATGTCGATTGGATACAAGGAGTGGGCCAGTTCTCTGATGGTCGTGGAGCAGCTTGGAGACGAGTGCGAAAAGGCGACTGTGAAGCAAATGAGGGCAAACTGCAAGAAGCTACTGGGGAATTAGCTCAAATGGTCGAGCGCTCGCTTAGCATATGAGAGGTAGCGGGATCGATGCCTGCATTCTCCACTCTGCTTTTGGCTCAGAGCAATTCTCCAGAAAGAAATGTGGTCTCACGTGTCACTGAGTTCACGCCAGATGGGTCAAAGCACAGCAAACCTTTTTCTGCCATGTCATAAGCAAGACGTCTTGATTTTTGCAAAGATGGATATATGAGGCGAGAGAAGCCAAAAGAACGACTTGCGAGCATTGATTGCTTTTCTGAGCATTTGACTCAGGACCTTCGATTGAGCAGACTGATATGCTGCCTGCTGCGCGAAGAAGGCACTTGCCATGCAAGCGGCCAGGCAGCACGACCAAGTCGGGCAGCTTGCAAGGTCTTTAAATTCAGAATGCGCAGCTTGCAAAAAATCTGCGAGCCTGATAAGAAGTCAAAGCTACACTCTTGTGATTGTTAGTCACACGCGTTTTCCAGGCTGTAAAGAGTAGCTGGCGATTGACAGTCCCACCGCGCTGCAGCATGGGCTGGTACTGAAGACGCACAGGCCACGCCATGAGTCCAGATGCGTCAACATGCTCACGGAAAACAATCATCGCACAGAAAAATCTTTGGCGCTTCCCTTCGATAGCTCAGTTGGTAGAGCGGAGGACTGTAGTGGAATACTCAGCAAAGTCATCCTTAGGTCGCTAGTTCAATTCCGGCTCGAAGGAGCTAGTGTACTTTTGGATTAAGCAGCAATTCGCTCAAACCAGTTCTCATCACTTTATGGTGCATCATGTTGCCACGAAGGAGCAGGACACCACTTTTCTCGTCTCAAACCTGAATGCACTCTGCATCCACCTTCACACAGCTGTTATGCTTGAGCATTTGTGTCTGCTCACCAGCACAGAGTTTTTTTAAATTTCAAAATTTGCATATAAAAATTTGTACAGTCCATTCAAAAGCAGTTCAGTACATTTAGCTGCGGTCAGCAATCCCATACACTACATTTGGGTGCTGACGGCAGTTCCGTTCGATACATTTCCTTGCTTTTCAGTTCAAGTACAATTCGGTACAATATGGGATACATTGTAGTGCATTCAACAAACTGCAGAGCAGCAACACTTCAAAGCACTCAGCACTCCCTTTCAGGCAAAACAAGTTGGCCATCAGTCAGACAGCGCTCTCGCCTGCTCCCTCACACACAGGGCGGCCGCTACTTTCCGGTCACCTCGCTTCCCTTCCACGGTCTCGTGCTCTTCTCGGCTTCTTTCTTCGTTACTGTGGCTTCGCGTCCTGCTGTTGCTCGCTCGCTGCTGCTCCGCAATGTCGATTGGATACAAGGAGTGGGCCAGTTCTCTGATGGTCGTGGAGCAGCTTGGAGACGAGTGCGAAAAGGCGACTGAGAAGCAAATGAGGGAAACCTGCAAGAAGCTACTGGGGAATTAGCTCAAATGGTAGAGCGCTCGCTTAGCATATGAGAGGTAGGGGGATCGATGCCTGCATTCTCCGCTCTGCTTTTGGCTCAGAGCAATTCTCCAGAAAGAAATGTGGTCTCACGTGTCACTGAGTTCACGCCAGATGGGTCAAAGCACAGCAAACCTTTTTCTGCCATGTCATAAGCAAGACGTCTTGATTTTTGCAAAGATGGATATATGAGGCGAGAGAAGCCAAAAGAACGACTTGCGAGCATTGATTGTTTTTCTGAGCATTTGACTCAGGACCTTCGATTGAGCAGACTGATATGCTGCCTGCTGCGCGAAGAAGGCACTTGCCATGCAAGCGGCCAGGCAGCACGACCAAGTCGGGCAGCTTGCAAGGTCTTTAAATTCAGAATGCGCAGCTTGCAAAAAATCTGCGAGCCTGATAAGAAGTCAAAGCTACACTCTTGTGATTGTTAGTCACACGCGTTTTCCAGGCTGTAAAGAGTAGCTGGCGGTTGACAGTCCCACCGCGCTGCAGCATGGGCTGGTACTGAAGACGCACAGGCCACGCCATGAGTCCAGATGCGTCAACATGCTCACGGAAAACAATCATCGCACAGAAAAATCTTCGGTGCTTCCTTTCGATAGCTCAGTTGGTAGAGCGGAGGACTGTAGTGGAATACTCAGCAAAGTCATCCTTAGGTCGCTGGTTCAATTCCGGATCCAAGGAGCTAGTGTACTTTTGGATTAAGCAGCAATTCGCTCAAACCAGTTCTCATCACTTTATGGTGCATCATGTTGCCACGAAGGAGCAGGACACCACTTTTCTCGTCTCAAACCTGAATGCACTCTGCATCCACCTTCACACAGCTGTTATGCTTGAGCATTTGTGTCTGCTCACCAGCACAGAGTTTTTTTAAATTTCAAAATTTGCATATAAAAATTTGTACAGTCCATTCAAAAGCAGTTCAGTACATTTAGCTGCGGTCAGCAATCCCATACACTACATTTGGGTGCTGACGGCAGTTCCGTTCGATACATTTCCTTGCTTTTCAGTTCAAGTACAATTCGGTACAATATGGGATACATTGTAGTACTGCAGAGCAGCAACACTTCAAAGCACTCAGCACTCCCTTTCAGGCAAAACAAGTTGGCTATCAGTCAGACAGCGCTGTCGCCTGCTCCCTCACACACAGGGCGGCCGCTACTTTCCGGTCACCTCGCTTCCCTTCCACGGTCTCGTGCTCTTCTCGGCTTCTTTCTTCGTTACTGTGGCTTCGCGTCCTGCTGTTGCTCGCTCGCTGCTGCTCCGCAATGTCGATTGGATACAAGGAGTGGGCCAGTTCTCTGATGGTCGTGGAGCAGCTTGGAGACGAGTGCGAAAAGGCGACTGTGAAGCAAATGAGGGCAACCTGCAAGAAGCTACTGGGGAATTAGCTCAAATGGTCGAGCGCTCGCTTAGCATGTGAGAGGTAGCGGGATCGATGCCTGCATTCTCCACTCTGCTTTTGGCTCAGAGCAATTCTCCAGAAAGAAATGTGGTCTCACGTGTCACTGAGTTCACGCCAGATGGGTCAAAGCACAGCAAACCTTTTTCTGCCATGTCATAAGCAAGACGTCTTGATTTTTGCAAAGATGGATATATGAGGCGAGAGAAGCCAAAAGAACGACTTGCGAGCATTGATTGCTTTTCTGAGCATTTGACTCAGGACCTTTGATTGAGCAGACTGATATGCTGCCTGCTGCGCGAAGAAGGCACTTGCCATGCAAGCGGCCAGGCAGCACGACCAAGTCGGGCAGCTTGCAAGGTCTTTAAATTCAGAATGCGCAGCTTGCAAAAAATCTGCGAGCCTGATAAGAAGTCAAAGCTACACTCTTGTGATTGTTAGTCACACGCGTTTTCCAGGCTGTAAAGAGTAGCTGGCGGTTGACAGTCCCACCGCGCTGCAGCATGGGCTGGTACTGAAGACGCACAGGCCACGCCATGAGTCCAGATGCGTCAACATGCTCACGGAAAACAATCATCGCACAGAAAAATCTTTGGCGCTTCCCTTCGATAGCTCAGTTGGTAGAGCGGAGGACTGTAGTGGAATACTCAGCAAAGTCATCCTTAGGTCGCTGGTTCAATTCCGGCTCGAAGGAGCTAGTGTACTTTTGGATTAAGCAGCAATTCGCTCAAACCAGTTCTCATCACTTTATGGTGCATCATGTTGCCACGAAGGAGCAGGACACCACTTTTCTCGTCTCAAACCTGAATGCACTCTGCATCCACCTTCACACAGCTGTTATGCTTGAGCATTTGTGTCTGCTCACCAGCACAGAGTTTTTTTAAATTTCAAAATTTGCATATAAAAATTTGTACAGTCCATTCAAAAGCAGTTCAGTACATTTAGCTGCGGTCAGCAATCCCATACACTACATTTGGGTGCTGACGGCAGTTCCGTTCGATACATTTCCTTGCTTTTCAGTTCAAGTACAATTCGGTACAATATGGGATACATTGTAGTGCATTCAACAAACTGCAGAGCAGCAACACTTCAAAGCACTCAGCACTCCCTTTCAGGCAAAACAAGTTGGCCATCAGTCAGACAGCGCTGTCGCCTGCTCCCTCACACACAGGGCGGCCGCTACTTTCCGGTCACCTCGCTTCCCTTCCACGGTCTCGTGCTCTTCTCGGCTTCTTTCTTCGTTACTGTGGCTTCGCGTCCTGCTGTTGCTCGCTTGCTGCTGCTCCGCAATGTCGATTGGATACAAGGAGTGGGCCAGTTCTCTGATGGTCGTGGAGCAGCTTGGAGACGAGTGCGAAAAGGCGACTGAGAAGCAAATGAGGGCAACCTTCCAGAAGCTACTGGGGAATTAGCTCAAATGGTAGAGCGCTCGCTTAGCATATGAGAGGTAGGGGGATCGATGCCTGCATTCTCCACTCTGCTTTTGGCTCAGAGCAATTCTCCAGAAAGAAATGTGGTCTCACGTGTCACTGAGTTCACGCCAGATGGGTCAAAGCACAGCAAACCTTTTTCTGCCATGTCATAAGCAAGACGTCTTGATTTTTGCAAAGATGGATATATGAGGCGAGAGAAGCCAAAAGAACGACTTGCGAGCATTGATTGCTTTTCTGAGCATTTGACTCAGGACCTTCGATTGAGCAGACTGATATGCTGCCTGCTGCGCGAAGAAGGCACTTGCCATGCAAGCGGCCAGGCAGCACGACCAAGTCGGGCAGCTTGCAAGGTCTTTAAATTCAGAATGCGCAGCTTGCAAAAAATCTGCGAGCCTGATAAGAAGTCAAAGCTACACTCTTGTGATTGTTAGTCACACGCGTTTTCCAGGCTGTAAAGAGTAGCTGGCGATTGACAGTCCCACCGCGCTGCAGCATGGGCTGGTACTGAAGACGCACAGGCCACGCCATGAGTCCAGATGCGTCAACATGCTCACGGAAAACAATCATCGCACAGAAAAATCTTTGGCGCTTCCCTTCGATAGCTCAGTTGGTAGAGCGGAGGACTGTAGTGGAATACTCAGCAAAGTCATCCTTAGGTCGCTAGTTCAATTCCGGCTCGAAGGAGCTAGTGTACTTTTGGATTAAGCAGCAATTCGCTCAAACCAGTTCTCATCACTTTATGGTGCATCATGTTGCCACGAAGGAGCAGGACACCACTTTTCTCGTCTCAAACCTGAATGCACTCTGCATCCACCTTCACACAGCTGTTATGCTTGAGCATTTGTGTCTGCTCACCAGCACAGAGTTTTTTTAAATTTCAAAATTTGCATATAAAAATTTGTACAGTCCATTCAAAAGCAGTTCAGTACATTTAGCTGCGGTCAGCAATCCCATACACTACATTTGGGTGCTGACGGCAGTTCCGTTCGATACATTTCCTTGCTTTTCAGTTCAAGTACAATTCGGTACAATATGGGATACATTGTAGTGCATTCAACAAACTGCAGAGCAGCAACACTTCAAAGCACTCAGCACTCCCTTTCAGGCAAAACAAGTTGGCCATCAGTCAGACAGCGCTCTCGCCTGCTCCCTCACACACAGGGCGGCCGCTACTTTCCGGTCACCTCGCTTCCCTTCCACGGTCTCGTGCTCTTCTCGGCTTCTTTCTTCGTTACTGTGGCTTCGCGTCCTGCTGTTGCTCGCTCGCTGCTGCTCCGCAATGTCGATTGGATACAAGGAGTGGGCCAGTTCTCTGATGGTCGTGGAGCAGCTTGGAGACGAGTGCGAAAAGGCGACTGAGAAGCAAATGAGGGCAACCTTCCAGAAGCTACTGGGGAATTAGCTCAAATGGTAGAGCGCTCGCTTAGCATATGAGAGGTAGGGGGATCGATGCCTGCATTCTCCGCTCTGCTTTTGGCTCAGAGCAATTCTCCAGAAAGAAATGTGGTCTCACGTGTCACTGAGTTCACGCCAGATGGGTCAAAGCACAGCAAACCTTTTTCTGCCATGTCATAAGCAAGACGTCTTGATTTTTGCAAAGATGGATATATGAGGCGAGAGAAGCCAAAAGAACGACTTGCGAGCATTGATTGTTTTTCTGAGCATTTGACTCAGGACCTTCGATTGAGCAGACTGATATGCTGCCTGCTGCGCGAAGAAGGCACTTGCCATGCAAGCGGCCAGGCAGCACGACCAAGTCGGGCAGCTTGCAAGGTCTTTAAATTCAGAATGCGCAGCTTGCAAAAAATCTGCGAGCCTGATAAGAAGTCAAAGCTACACTCTTGTGATTGTTAGTCACACGCGTTTTCCAGGCTGTAAAGAGTAGCTGGCGATTGACAGTCCCACCGCGCTGCAGCATGGGCTGGTACTGAAGACGCACAGGCCACGCCATGAGTCCAGATGCGTCAACATGCTCACGGAAAACAATCATCGCACAGAAAAATCTTTGGTGCTTCCTTTCGATAGCTCAGTTGGTAGAGCGGAGGACTGTAGTGGAATACTCAGCAAAGTCATCCTTAGGTCGCTGGTTCAATTCCGGCTCGAAGGAGCTAGTGTACTTTTGGATTAAGCAGCAATTCGCTCAAACCAGTTCTCATCACTTTATGGTGCATCATGTTGCCACGAAGGAGCAGGACACCACTTTTCTCATCTCAAACCTGAATGCACTCTGCATCCACCTTCACACAGCTGTTATGCTTGAGCATTTGTGTCTGCTCACCAGCACAGAGTTTTTTTAAATTTCAAAATTTGCATATAAAAATTTGTACAGTCCATTCAAAAGCAGTTCAGTACATTTAGCTGCGGTCAGCAATCCCATACACTACATTTGGGTGCTGACGGCAGTTCCGTTCGATACATTTCCTTGCTTTTCAGTTCAAGTACAATTCGGTACAATATGGGATACATTGTAGTGCATTCAACAAACTGCAGAGCAGCAACACTTCAAAGCACTCAGCACTCCCTTTCAGGCAAAACAAGTTGGCCATCAGTCAGACAGCGCTCTCGCCTGCTCCCTCACACACAGGGCGGCCGCTACTTTCCGGTCACCTCGCTTCCCTTCCACGGTCTCGTGCTCTTCTCGGCTTCTTTCTTCGTTACTGTGGCTTCGCGTCCTGCTGTTGCTCGCTCGCTGCTGCTCCGCAATGTCGATTGGATACAAGGAGTGGGCCAGTTCTCTGATGGTCGTGGAGCAGCTTGGAGACGAGTGCGAAAAGGCGACTGAGAAGCAAATGAGGGAAACCTGCAACAAGCTACTGGGGAATTAGCTCAAATGGTAGAGCGCTCGCTTAGCATATGAGAGGTAGGGGGATCGATGCCTGCATTCTCCACTCTGCTTTTGGCTCAGAGCAATTCTCCAGAAAGAAATGTGGTCTCACGTGTCACTGAGTTCACGCCAGATGGGTCAAAGCACAGCAAACCTTTTTCTGCCATGTCATAAGCAAGACGTCTTGATTTTTGCAAAGATGGATATATGAGGCGAGAGAAGCCAAAAGAACGACTTGCGAGCATTGATTGCTTTTCTGAGCATTTGACTCAGGACCTTCGATTGAGCAGACTGATATGCTGCCTGCTGCGCGAAGAAGGCACTTGCCATGCAAGCGGCCAGGCAGCACGACCAAGTCGGGCAGCTTGCAAGGTCTTTAAATTCAGAATGCGCAGCTTGCAAAAAATCTGCGAGCCTGATAAGAAGTCAAAGCTACACTCTTGTGATTGTTAGTCAAACGCGTTTTCCAGGCTGTAAAGAGTAGCTGGCGATTGACAGTCCCACCGCGCTGCAGCATGGGCTGGTACTGAAGACGCACAGGCCACGCCATGAGTCCAGATGCGTCAACATGCTCACGGAAAACAATCATCGCACAGAAAAATCTTTGGCGCTTCCCTTCGATAGCTCAGTTGGTAGAGCGGAGGACTGTAGTGGAATACTCAGCAAAGTCATCCTTAGGTCGCTAGTTCAATTCCGGCTCGAAGGAGCTAGTGTACTTTTGGATTAAGCAGCAATTCGCTCAAACCAGTTCTCATCACTTTATGGTGCATCATGTTGCCACGAAGGAGCAGGACACCACTTTTCTCGTCTCAAACCTGAATGCACTCTGCATCCACCTTCACACAGCTGTTATGCTTGAGCATTTGTGTCTGCTCACCAGCACAGAGTTTTTTTAAATTTCAAAATTTGCATATAAAAATTTGTACAGTCCATTCAAAAGCAGTTCAGTACATTTAGCTGCGGTCAGCAATCCCATACACTACATTTGGGTGCTGACGGCAGTTCCGTTCGATACATTTCCTTGCTTTTCAGTTCAAGTACAATTCGGTACAATATGGGATACATTGTAGTGCATTCAACAAACTGCAGAGCAGCAACACTTCAAAGCACTCAGCACTCCCTTTCAGGCAAAACAAGTTGGCCATCAGTCAGACAGCGCTCTCGCCTGCTCCCTCACACACAGGGCGGCCGCTACTTTCCGGTCACCTCGCTTCCCTTCCACGGTCTCGTGCTCTTCTCGGCTTCTTTCTTCGTTACTGTGGCTTCGCGTCCTGCTGTTGCTCGCTCGCTGCTGCTCCGCAATGTCGATTGGATACAAGGAGTGGGCCAGTTCTCTGATGGTCGTGGAGCAGCTTGGAGACGAGTGCGAAAAGGCGACTGAGAAGCAAATGAGGGCAACCTTCCAGAAGCTACTGGGGAATTAGCTCAAATGGTAGAGCGCTCGCTTAGCATATGAGAGGTAGGGGGATCGATGCCTGCATTCTCCGCTCTGCTTTTGGCTCAGAGCAATTCTCCAGAAAGAAATGTGGTCTCACGTGTCACTGAGTTCACGCCAGATGGGTCAAAGCACAGCAAACCTTTTTCTGCCATGTCATAAGCAAGACGTCTTGATTTTTGCAAAGATGGATATATGAGGCGAGAGAAGCCAAAAGAACGACTTGCGAGCATTGATTGTTTTTCTGAGCATTTGACTCAGGACCTTCGATTGAGCAGACTGATATGCTGCCTGCTGCGCGAAGAAGGCACTTGCCATGCAAGCGGCCAGGCAGCACGACCAAGTCGGGCAGCTTGCAAGGTCTTTAAATTCAGAATGCGCAGCTTGCAAAAAATCTGCGAGCCTGATAAGAAGTCAAAGCTACACTCTTGTGATTGTTAGTCACACGCGTTTTCCAGGCTGTAAAGAGTAGCTGGCGATTGACAGTCCCACCGCGCTGCAGCATGGGCTGGTACTGAAGACGCACAGGCCACGCCATGAGTCCAGATGCGTCAACATGCTCACGGAAAACAATCATCGCACAGAAAAATCTTTGGTGCTTCCTTTCGATAGCTCAGTTGGTAGAGCGGAGGACTGTAGTGGAATACTCAGCAAAGTCATCCTTAGGTCGCTGGTTCAATTCCGGCTCGAAGGAGCTAGTGTACTTTTGGATTAAGCAGCAATTCGCTCAAACCAGTTCTCATCACTTTATGGTGCATCATGTTGCCACGAAGGAGCAGGACACCACTTTTCTCATCTCAAACCTGAATGCACTCTGCATCCACCTTCACACAGCTGTTATGCTTGAGCATTTGTGTCTGCTCACCAGCACAGAGTTTTTTTAAATTTCAAAATTTGCATATAAAAATTTGTACAGTCCATTCAAAAGCAGTTCAGTACATTTAGCTGCGGTCAGCAATCCCATACACTACATTTGGGTGCTGACGGCAGTTCCGTTCGATACATTTCCTTGCTTTTCAGTTCAAGTACAATTCGGTACAATATGGGATACATTGTAGTACATTCAACAAACTGCAGAGCAGCAACACTTCAAAGCACTCAGCACTCCCTTTCAGGCAAAACAAGTTGGCTATCAGTCAGACAGCGCTGTCGCCTGCTCCCTCACACACAGGGCGGCCGCTACTTTCCGGTCACCTCGCTTCCCTTCCACGGTCTCGTGCTCTTCTCGGCTTCTTTCTTCGTTACTGTGGCTTCGCGTCCTGCTGTTGCTCGCTCGCTGCTGCTCCGCAATGTCGATTGGATACAAGGAGTGGGCCAGTTCTCTGATGGTCGTGGAGCAGCTTGGAGACGAGTGCGAAAAGGCGACTGAGAAGCAAATGAGGGAAACCTGCAAGAAGCTGCTGGGGAATTAGCTCAAATGGTAGAGCGCTAGCTTAGCATATGAGAGGTAGTGGGATCGATGCCTGCATTCTCCACTCTGCTTTTGGCTCAGAGCAATTCTCCAGAAAGAAATGTGGTCTCACGTGTCACTGAGTTCACGCCAGATGGGTCAAAGCACAGCAAACCTTTTTCTGCCATGTCATAAGCAAGACGTCTTGATTTTTGCAAAGATGGATATATCAGGCGAGAGAAGCCAAAAGAACGACTTGCGAGCATTGATTGCTTTTCTGAGCATTTGACTCAGGACCTTCGATTGAGCAGACTGATATGCTGCCTGCTGCGCGAAGAAGGCATTTGCCATGCAAGCGGCCAGGCAGCACGACCAAGTCGGGCAGCTTGCAAGGTCTTTAAATTCAGAATGCGCAGCTTGCAAAAAATCTGCGAGCCTGATAAGAAGTCAAAGCTACACTCTTGTGATTGTTAGTCACGCGCGTTTTCCAGGCTGTAAAGAGTAGCTGGCGGTTGACAGTCCCACCGCGCTACAGCATGGGCTGGTACTGAAGACGCACAGGCCACGCCATGAGTCCAGATGCGTCAACATGCTCACGGAAAACAATCATCGCACAGAAAAATCTTTGGTGCTTCCTTTCGATAGCTCAGTTGGTAGAGCGGAGGACTGTAGTGGAATACTCAGCAAAGTCATCCTTCGGTCGCTGGTTCAATTCCGGCTCGAAGGAGCTAGTGTACTTTTGGATTAAGCAGCAATTCGCTCAAACCAGTTCTCATCACTTTATGGTGCATCATGTTGCCACGAAGGAGCAGGACACCACTTTTCTCGTCTCAAACCTGAATGCACTCTGCATCCACCTTCACACAGCTGTTATGCTTGAGCATTTGTGTCTGCTCACCAGCACAGAGTTTTTTTAAATTTCAAAATTTGCATATAAAAATTTGTACAGTCCATTCAAAAGCAGTTCAGTACATTTAGCTGCGGTCAGCAATCCCATACACTACATTTGGGTGCTGACGGCAGTTCCGTTCGATACATTTCCTTGCTTTTCAGTTCAAGTACAATTCGGTACAATATGGGATACATTGTAGTACTGCAGAGCAGCAACACTTCAAAGCACTCAGCACTCCCTTTCAGGCAAAACAAGTTGGCTATCAGTCAGACAGCGCTGTCGCCTGCTCCCTCACACACAGGGCGGCCGCTACTTTCCGGTCACCTCGCTTCCCTTCCACGGTCTCGTGCTCTTCTCGGCTTCTTTCTTCGTTACTGTGGCTTCGCGTCCTGCTGTTGCTCGCTCGCTGCTGCTCCGCAATGTCGATTGGATACAAGGAGTGGGCCAGTTCTCTGATGGTCGTGGAGCAGCTTGGAGACGAGTGCGAAAAGGCGACTGTGAAGCAAATGAGGGCAACCTGCAAGAAGCTACTGGGGAATTAGCTCAAATGGTCGAGCGCTCGCTTAGCATGTGAGAGGTAGCGGGATCGATGCCTGCATTCTCCACTCTGCTTTTGGCTCAGAGCATTTCTCCAGAAAGAAATGTGGTCTCACGTGTCACTGAGTTCACGTCAGATGGGTCAAAGCACAGCAAACCTTTTTCTGCCATGTCATAAGCAAGACGTCTTGATTTTTGCAAAGATGGATATATGAGGCGAGAGAAGCCAAAAGAACGACTTGCGAGCATTGATTGCTTTTCTGAGCATTTGACTCAGGACCTTTGATTGAGCAGACTGATATGCTGCCTGCTGCGCGAAGAAGGCACTTGCCATGCAAGCGGCCAGGCAGCACGACCAAGTCGGGCAGCTTGCAAGGTCTTTAAATTCAGAATGCGCAGCTTGCAAAAAATCTGCGAGCCTGATAAGAAGTCAAAGCTACACTCTTGTGATTGTTAGTCACACGCGTTTTCCAGGCTGTAAAGAGTAGCTGGCGGTTGACAGTCCCACCGCGCTGCAGCATGGGCTGGTACTGAAGACGCACAGGCCACGCCATGAGTCCAGATGCGTCAACATGCTCACGGAAAACAATCATCGCACAGAAAACTCTTTGGCGCTTCCCTTCGATAGCTCAGTTGGTAGAGCGGAGGACTGTAGTAGAATACTCAGCAAAGTCATCCTTAGGTAGCTGGTTCAATTCCGGCTCGAAGGAGCTAGTGTACTTTTGGATTAAGCAGCAATTCGCTCAAACCAGTTCTCATCACTTTATGGTGCATCATGTTGCCACGAAGGAGCAGGACACCACTTTTCTCGTCTCAAACCTGAATGCACTCTGCATCCACCTTCACACAGCTGTTATGCTTGAGCATTTGTGTCTGCTCACCAGCACAGAGTTTTTTTAAATTTCAAAATTTGCATATAAAAATTTGTACAGTCCATTCAAAAGCAGTTCAGTACATTTAGCTGCGGTCAGCAATCCCATACACTACATTTGGGTGCTGACGGCAGTTCCGTTCGATACATTTCCTTGCTTTTCAGTTCAAGTACAATTCGGTACAATATGGGATACATTGTAGTGCATTCAACAAACTGCAGAGCAGCAACACTTCAAAGCACTCAGCACTCCCTTTCAGGCAAAACAAGTTGGCCATCAGTCAGACAGCGCTCTCGCCTGCTCCCTCACACACAGGGCGGCCGCTACTTTCCGGTCACCTCGCTTCCCTTCCACGGTCTCGTGCTCTTCTCGGCTTCTTTCTTCGTTACTGTGGCTTCGCGTCCTGCTGTTGCTCGCTCGCTGCTGCTCCGCAATGTCGATTGGATACAAGGAGTGGGCCAGTTCTCTGATGGTCGTGGAGCAGCTTGGAGACGAGTGCGAAAAGGCGACTGAGAAGCAAATGAGGGAAACCTTCAAGAAGCTACTGGGGAATTAGCTCAAATGGTAGAGCGCTCGCTTAGCATATGAGAGGTAGGGGGATCGATGCCTGCATTCTCCACTCTGCTTTTGGCTCAGAGCAATTCTCCAGAAAGAAATGTGGTCTCACGTGTCACTGAGTTCACGCCAGATGGGTCAAAGCACAGCAAACCTTTTTCTGCCATGTCATAAGCAAGACGTCTTGATTTTTGCAAAGATGGATATATGAGGCGAGAGAAGCCAAAAGAACGACTTGCGAGCATTGATTGCTTTTCTGAGCATTTGACTCAGGACCTTCGATTGAGCAGACTGATATGCTGCCTGCTGCGCGAAGAAGGCACTTGCCATGCAAGCGGCCAGGCAGCACGACCAAGTCGGGCAGCTTGCAAGGTCTTTAAATTCAGAATGCGCAGCTTGCAAAAAATCTGCGAGCCTGATAAGAAGTCAAAGCTACACTCTTGTGATTGTTAGTCACACGCGTTTTCCAGGCTGTAAAGAGTAGCTGGCGATTGACAGTCCCACCGCGCTGCAGCATGGGCTGGTACTGAAGACGCACAGGCCACGCCATGAGTCCAGATGCGTCAACATGCTCACGGAAAACAATCATCGCACAGAAAAATCTTTGGCGCTTCCCTTCGATAGCTCAGTTGATAGAGCGGAGGACTGTAGTAGAATACTCAGCAAAGTCATCCTTAGGTCGCTGGTTCAATTCCGGCTCGAAGGAGCTAGTGTACTTTTGGATTAAGCAGCAATTCGCTCAAACCAGTTCTCATCACTTTATGGTGCATCATGTTGCCACGAAGGAGCAGGACACCACTTTTCTCGTCTCAAACCTGAATGCACTCTGCATCCACCTTCACACAGCTGTTATGCTTGAGCATTTGTGTCTGCTCACCAGCACAGAGTTTTTTTAAATTTCAAAATTTGCATATAAAAATTTGTACAGTCCATTCAAAAGCAGTTCAGTACATTTAGCTGCGGTCAGCAATCCCATACACTACATTTGGGTGCTGACGGCAGTTCCGTTCGATACATTTCCTTGCTTTTCAGTTCAAGTACAATTCGGTACAATATGGGATACATTGTAGTGCATTCAACAAACTGCAGAGCAGCAACACTTCAAAGCACTCAGCACTCCCTTTCAGGCAAAACAAGTTGGCCATCAGTCAGACAGCGCTCTCGCCTGCTCCCTCACACACAGGGCGGCCGCTACTTTCCGGTCACCTCGCTTCCCTTCCACGGTCTCGTGCTCTTCTCGGCTTCTTTCTTCGTTACTGTGGCTTCGCGTCCTGCTGTTGCTCGCTCGCTGCTGCTCCGCAATGTCGATTGGATACAAGGAGTGGGCCAGTTCTCTGATGGTCGTGGAGCAGCTTGGAGACGAGTGCGAAAAGGCGACTGAGAAGCAAATGAGGGAAACCTTCAAGAAGCTACTGGGGAATTAGCTCAAATGGTAGAGCGCTCGCTTAGCATATGAGAGGTAGGGGGATCGATGCCTGCATTCTCCACTCTGCTTTTGGCTCAGAGCAATTCTCCAGAAAGAAATGTGGTCTCACGTGTCACTGAGTTCACGCCAGATGGGTCAAAGCACAGCAAACCTTTTTCTGCCATGTCATAAGCAAGACGTCTTGATTTTTGCAAAGATGGATATATGAGGCGAGAGAAGCCAAAAGAACGACTTGCGAGCATTGATTGCTTTTCTGAGCATTTGACTCAGGACCTTCGATTGAGCAGACTGATATGCTGCCTGCTGCGCGAAGAAGGCACTTGCCATGCAAGCGGCCAGGCAGCACGACCAAGTCGGGCAGCTTGCAAGGTCTTTAAATTCAGAATGCGCAGCTTGCAAAAAATCTGCGAGCCTGATAAGAAGTCAAAGCTACACTCTTGTGATTGTTAGTCACACGCGTTTTCCAGGCTGTAAAGAGTAGCTGGCGATTGACAGTCCCACCGCGCTGCAGCATGGGCTGGTACTGAAGACGCACAGGCCACGCCATGAGTCCAGATGCGTCAACATGCTCACGGAAAACAATCATCGCACAGAAAAATCTTTGGCGCTTCCCTTTGATAGCTCAGTTGGTAGAGCGGAGAACTGTAGTGGAATACTCAGCAAAGTCATCCTTAGGTCGCTGGTTCAATTCCGGCTCGAAGGAGCTAGTGTACTTTTGGATTAAGCAGCAATTCGCTCAAACCAGTTCTCATCACTTTATGGTGCATCATGTTGCCACGAAGGAGCAGGACACCACTTTTCTCGTCTCAAACCTGAATGCACTCTGCATCCACCTTCACACAGCTGTTATGCTTGAGCATTTGTGTCTGCTCACCAGCACAGAGTTTTTTTAAATTTCAAAATTTGCATATAAAAATTTGTACAGTCCATTCAAAAGCAGTTCAGTACATTTAGCTGCGGTCAGCAATCCCATACACTACATTTGGGTGCTGATGGCAGTTCCGTTCGATACATTTCCTTGCTTTTCAGTTCAAGTACAATTCGGTACAATATGGGATACATTGTCGTGCATTCAACAAACTGCAGAGCAGCAACACTTCAAAGCACTCAGCACTCCCTTTCAGGCAAAACAAGTTGGCCATCAGTCAGACAGCGCTCTCGCCTGCTCCCTCACACACAGGGCGGCCGCTACTTTCCGGTCACCTCGCTTCCATTCCACGGTCTCGTGCTCTTCTCGGCTCTTTCTTCGTTACTGTGGCTTCGTGTCCTGCTGTTGCTCGCTCGCTGCTGCTCCGCAATGTCGATTGGATACAAGGAGTGGGCCAGTTCTCTGATGGTCGTGGAGCAGCTTGGAGACGAGTGCGAAAAGGCGACTGAGAAGCAAATGAGGGAAACCTGCAAGAAGCTACTGGGGAATTAGCTCAAATGGTAGAGCGCTCGCTTAGCATATGAGAGGTAGGGGGATCGATGCCTGCATTCTCCACTCTGCTTTTGGCTCAGAGCAATTCTCCAGAAAGAAATGTGGTCTCACGTGTCACTGAGTTCACGCCAGATGGGTCAAAACACAGCAAACCTTTTTCTGCCATGTCATAAGCAAGACGTCTTGATTTTTGCAAAGATGGATATATGAGGCGAGAGAAGCCAAAAGAACGACTTGCGAGCATTGATTGCTTTTCTGAGCATTTGACTCAGGACCTTCGATTGAGCAGACTGATATGCTGCCTGCTGCGCGAAGAAGGCACTTGCCATGCAAGCGGCCAGGCAGCACGACCAAGTCGGGCAGCTTGCAAGGTCTTTAAATTCAGAATGCGCAGCTTGCAAAAAATCTGCGAGCCTGATAAGAAGTCAAAGCTACACTCTTGTGATTGTTATTCACACGCGTTTTCCAGGCTGTAAAGAGTAGCTGGCGGTTGACAGTCCCACCGCGCTGCAGCATGGGCTGGTACTGAAGACGCACAGGCCACGCCATGAGTCCAGATGCGTCAACATGCTCACGGAAAACAATCATTGCACAGAAAAATCTTTGGTGCTTCCTTTCGATAGCTCAGTTGGTAGAGCGGAGGACTGTAGTGGAATACTCAGCAAAGTCATCCTTAGGTCGCTGGTTCAATTCCGGCTCGAAGGAGCTAGTGTACTTTTGGATTAAGCAGCAATTCGCTCAAACCAGTTCTCATCACTTTATGGTGCATCATGTTGCCACGAAGGAGCAGGACACCACTTTTCTCGTCTCAAACCTGAATGCACTCTGCATCCACCTTCACACAGCTGTTATGCTTGAGCATTTGTGTCTGCTCACCAGCACAGAGTTTTTTTAAATTTCAAAATTTGCATATAAAAATTTGTACAGTCCATTCAAAAGCAGTTCAGTACATTTAGCTGCGGTCAGCAATCCCATACACTACATTTGGGTGCTGACGGCAGTTCCGTTCGATACATTTCCTTGCTTTTCAGTTCAAGTACAATTCGGTACAATATGGGATACATTGTAGTACTGCAGAGCAGCAACACTTCAAAGCACTCAGCACTCCCTTTCAGGCAAAACAAGTTGGCTATCAGTCAGACAGCGCTGTCGCCTGCTCCCTCACACACAGGGCGGCCGCTACTTTCCGGTCACCTCGCTTCCCTTCCACGGTCTCGTGCTCTTCTCGGCTTCTTTCTTCGTTACTGTGGCTTCGCGTCCTGCTGTTGCTCGCTCGCTGCTGCTCCGCAATGTCGATTGGATACAAGGAGTGGGCCAGTTCTCTGATGGTCGTGGAGCAGCTTGGAGACGAGTGCGAAAAGGCGACTGTGAAGCAAATGAGGGCAACCTGCAAGAAGCTACTGGGGAATTAGCTCAAATGGTCGAGCGCTCGCTTAGCATGTGAGAGGTAGCGGGATCGATGCCTGCATTCTCCACTCTGCTTTTGGCTCAGAGCATTTCTCCAGAAAGAAATGTGGTCTCACGTGTCACTGAGTTCATGCCAGATGGGTCAAAGCACAGCAAACCTTTTTCTGCCATGTCATAAGCAAGACGTCTTGATTTTTGCAAAGATGGATATATGAGGCGAGAGAAGCCAAAAGAACGACTTGCGAGCATTGATTGCTTTTCTGAGCATTTGACTCAGGACCTTTGATTGAGCAGACTGATATGCTGCCTGCTGCGCGAAGAAGGCACTTGCCATGCAAGCGGCCAGGCAGCACGACCAAGTCGGGCAGCTTGCAAGGTGTTTAAATTCAGAATGCGCAGCTTGCAAAAAATCTGCGAGCCTGATAAGAAGTCAAAGCTACACTCTTGTGATTGTTAGTCACACGCGTTTTCCAGGCTGTAAAGAGTAGCTGGCGGTTGACAGTCCCACCGCGCTGCAGCATGGGCTGGTACTGAAGACGCACAGGCCACGCCATGAGTCCAGATGCGTCAACATGCTCACGGAAAACAATCATCGCACAGAAAACTCTTTGGCGCTTCCCTTCGATAGCTCAGTTGGTAGAGCGGAGGACTGTAGTAGAATACTCAGCAAAGTCATCCTTAGGTCGCTGGTTCAATTCCGGCTCGAAGGAGCTAGTGTACTTTTGGATTAAGCAGCAATTCGCTCAAACCAGTTCTCATCACTTTATGGTGCATCATGTTGCCACGAAGGAGCAGGACACCACTTTTCTCGTCTCAAACCTGAATGCACTCTGCATCCACCTTCACACAGCTGTTATGCTTGAGCATTTGTGTCTGCTCACCAGCACAGAGTTTTTTTAAATTTCAAAATTTGCATATAAAAATTTGTACAGTCCATTCAAAAGCAGTTCAGTACATTGAGCTGCGGTCAGCAATCCCATACACTACATTTGGGTGCTGACGGCAGTTCCGTTCGATACATTTCCTTGCTTTTCAGTTCAAGTACAATTCGGTACAATATGGGATACATTGTAGTGCATTCAACAAACTGCAGAGCAGCAACACTTCAAAGCACTCAGCACTCCCTTTCAGGCAAAACAAGTTGGCCATCAGTCAGACAGCGCTCTCGCCTGCTCCCTCACACACAGGGCGGCCGCTACTTTCCGGTCACCTCGCTTCCCTTCCACGGTCTCGTGCTCTTCTCGGCTTCTTTCTTCGTTACTGTGGCTTCGCGTCCTGCTGTTGCTCGCTCGCTGCTGCTCCGCAATGTCGATTGGATACAAGGAGTGGGCCAGTTCTCTGATGGTCGTGGAGCAGCTTGGAGACGAGTGCGAAAAGGCGACTGAGAAGCAAATGAGGGAAACCTTCAAGAAGCTACTGGGGAATTAGCTCAAATGGTAGAGCGCTCGCTTAGCATATGAGAGGTAGGGGGATCGATGCCTGCATTCTCCACTCTGCTTTTGGCTCAGAGCAATTCTCCAGAAAGAAATGTGGTCTCACGTGTCACTGAGTTCACGCCAGATGGGTCAAAGCACAGCAAACCTTTTTCTGCCATGTCATAAGCAAGACGTCTTGATTTTTGCAAAGATATGAGGCGAGAGAAGCCAAAAGAACGACTTGCGAGCATTGATTGCTTTTCTGAGCATTTGACTCAGGACCTTCGATTGAGCAGACTGATATGCTGCCTGCTGCGCGAAGAAGGCACTTGCCATGCAAGCGGCCAGGCAGCACGACCAAGTCGGGCAGCTTGCAAGGTCTTTAAATTCAGAATGCGCAGCTTGCAAAAAATCTGCGAGCCTGATAAGAAGTCAAAGCTACACTCTTGTGATTGTTAGTCACACGCGTTTTCCAGGCTGTAAAGAGTAGCTGGCGATTGACAGTCCCACCGCGCTGCAGCATGGGCTGGTACTGAAGACGCACAGGCCACGCCATGAGTCCAGATGCGTCAACATGCTCACGGAAAACAATCATCGCACAGAAAAATCTTTGGCGCTTCCCTTTGATAGCTCAGTTGGTAGAGCGGAGAACTGTAGTGGAATACTCAGCAAAGTCATCCTTAGGTCGCTGGTTCAATTCCGGCTCGAAGGAGCTAGTGTACTTTTGGATTAAGCAGCAATTCGCTCAAACCAGTTCTCATCACTTTATGGTGCATCATGTTGCCACGAAGGAGCAGGACACCACTTTTCTCGTCTCAAACCTGAATGCACTCTGCATCCACCTTCACACAGCTGTTATGCTTGAGCATTTGTGTCTGCTCACCAGCACAGAGTTTTTTTAAATTTCAAAATTTGCATATAAAAATTTGTACAGTCCATTCAAAAGCAGTTCAGTACATTTAGCTGCGGTCAGCAATCCCATACACTACATTTGGGTGCTGATGGCAGTTCCGTTCGATACATTTCCTTGCTTTTCAGTTCAAGTACAATTCGGTACAATATGGGATACATTGTCGTGCATTCAACAAACTGCAGAGCAGCAACACTTCAAAGCACTCAGCACTCCCTTTCAGGCAAAACAAGTTGGCCATCAGTCAGACAGCGCTCTCGCCTGCTCCCTCACACACAGGGCGGCCGCTACTTTCCGGTCACCTCGCTTCCCTTCCACGGTCTCGTGCTCTTCTCGGCTCTTTCTTCGTTACTGTGGCTTCGTGTCCTGCTGTTGCTCGCTCGCTGCTGCTCCGCAATGTCGATTGGATACAAGGAGTGGGCCAGTTCTCTGATGGTCGTGGAGCAGCTTGGAGACGAGTGCGAAAAGGCGACTGAGAAGCAAATGAGGGAAACCTGCAAGAAGCTACTGGGGAATTAGCTCAAATGGTAGAGCGCTCGCTTAGCATATGAGAGGTAGGGGGATCGATGCCTGCATTCTCCACTCTGCTTTTGGCTCAGAGCAATTCTCCAGAAAGAAATGTGGTCTCACGTGTCACTGAGTTCACGCCAGATGGGTCAAAACACAGCAAACCTTTTTCTGCCATGTCATAAGCAAGACGTCTTGATTTTTGCAAAGATGGATATATGAGGCGAGAGAAGCCAAAAGAACGACTTGCGAGCATTGATTGCTTTTCTGAGCATTTGACTCAGGACCTTCGATTGAGCAGACTGATATGCTGCCTGCTGCGCGAAGAAGGCACTTGCCATGCAAGCGGCCAGGCAGCACGACCAAGTCGGGCAGCTTGCAAGGTCTTTAAATTCAGAATGCGCAGCTTGCAAAAAATCTGTGAGCCTGATAAGAAGTCAAAGCTACACTCTTGTGATTGTTATTCACACGCGTTTTCCAGGCTGTAAAGAGTAGCTGGCGGTTGACAGTCCCACCGCGCTGCAGCATGGGCTGGTACTGAAGACGCACAGGCCACGCCATGAGTCCAGATGCGTCAACATGCTCACGGAAAACAATCATCGCACAGAAAAATCTTTGGTGCTTCCTTTCGATAGCTCAGTTGGTAGAGCGGAGGACTGTAGTGGAATACTCAGCAAAGTCATCCTAAGGTCGCTGGTTCAATTCCGGCTCGAAGGAGCTAGTGTACTTTTGGATTAAGCAGCAATTCGCTCAAACCAGTTCTCATCACTTTATGGTGCATCATGTTGCCACGAAGGAGCAGGACACCACTTTTCTCGTCTCAAACCTGAATGCACTCTGCATCCACCTTCACACAGCTGTTATGCTTGAGCATTTGTGTCTGCTCACCAGCACAGAGTTTTTTTAAATTTCAAAATTTGCATATAAAAATTTGTACAGTCCATTCAAAAGCAGTTCAGTACATTTAGCTGCGGTCAGCAATCCCATACACTACATTTGGGTGCTGACGGCAGTTCCGTTCGATACATTTCCTTGCTTTTCAGTTCAAGTACAATTCGGTACAATATGGGATACATTGTAGTACTGCAGAGCAGCAACACTTCAAAGCACTCAGCACTCCCTTTCAGGCAAAACAAGTTGGCTATCAGTCAGACAGCGCTGTCGCCTGCTCCCTCACACACAGGGCGGCCGCTACTTTCCGGTCACCTCGCTTCCCTTCCACGGTCTCGTGCTCTTCTCGGCTTCTTTCTTCGTTACTGTGGCTTCGCGTCCTGCTGTTGCTCGCTCGCTGCTGCTCCGCAATGTCGATTGGATACAAGGAGTGGGCCAGTTCTCTGATGGTCGTGGAGCAGCTTGGAGACGAGTGCGAAAAGGCGACTGTGAAGCAAATGAGGGCAACCTGCAAGAAGCTACTGGGGAATTAGCTCAAATGGTCGAGCGCTCGCTTAGCATGTGAGAGGTAGCGGGATCGATGCCTGCATTCTCCACTCTGCTTTTGGCTCAGAGCAATTCTCCAGAAAGAAATGTGGTCTCACGTGTCACTGAGTTCACGCCAGATGGGTCAAAGCACAGCAAACCTTTTTCTGCCATGTCATAAGCAAGACGTCTTGATTTTTGCAAAGATGGATATATGAGGCGAGAGAAGCCAAAAGAACGACTTGCGAGCATTGATTGCTTTTCTGAGCATTTGACTCAGGACCTTTGATTGAGCAGACTGATATGCTGCCTGCTGCGCGAAGAAGGCACTTGCCATGCAAGCGGCCAGGCAGCACGACCAAGTCGGGCAGCTTGCAAGGTCTTTAAATTCAGAATGCGCAGCTTGCAAAAAATCTGCGAGCCTGATAAGAAGTCAAAGCTACACTCTTGTGATTG
This sequence comes from Pristiophorus japonicus, assembly GCF_044704955.1. Lineage (NCBI taxonomy): Eukaryota > Metazoa > Chordata > Chondrichthyes > Pristiophoridae > Pristiophorus > Pristiophorus japonicus. The sequence goes on along the minus strand of NW_027251767.1, from coordinate 974,530 downwards.
TTAGTCACACGCGTTTTCCAGGCTGTAAAGAGTAGCTGGCGGTTGACAGTCCCACCGCGCTGCAGCATGGGCTGGTACTGAAGACGCACAGGCCACGCCATGAGTCCAGATGCGTCAACATGCTCACGGAAAACAATCATCGCACAGAAAAATCTTTGGCGCTTCCCTTCGATAGCTCAGTTGGTAGAGCGGAGCACTGTAGTGGAATACTCATCAAAGTCATCCTTAGGTCGCTGGTTCAATTCCGGCTCGAAGGAGCTAGTGTACTTTTGGATTAAGCAGCAATTCGCTCAAACCAGTTCTCATCACTTTATGGTGCATCATGTTGCCACGAAGGAGCAGGACACCACTTTTCTCGTCTCAAACCTGAATGCACTCTGCATCCACCTTCACACAGCTGTTATGCTTGAGCATTTGTGTCTGCTCACCAGCACAGAGTTTTTTTAAATTTCAAAATTTGCATATAAAAATTTGTACAGTCCATTCAAAAGCAGTTCAGTACATTTAGCTGCGGTCAGCAATCCCATACACTACATTTGGGTGCTGACGGCAGTTCCGTTCGATACATTTCCTTGCTTTTCAGTTCAAGTACAATTCGGTACAATATGGGATACATTGTAGTGCATTCAACAAACTGCAGAGCAGCAACACTTCAAAGCACTCAGCACTCCCTTTCAGGCAAAACAAGTTGGCCATCAGTCAGACAGCGCTCTCGCCTGCTCCCTCACACACAGGGCGGCCGCTACTTTCCGGTCACCTCGCTTCCCTTCCATGGTCTCGTGCTCTTCTCGGCTTCTTTCTTCGTTACTGTGGCTTCGCGTCCTGCTGTTGCTCGCTCGCTGCTGCTCCGCAATGTCGATTGGATACAAGGAGTGGGCCAGTTCTCTGATGGTCGTGGAGCAGCTTGGAGACGAGTGCGAAAAGGCGACTGAGAAGCAAATGAGGGAAACCTTCCAGAAGCTACTGGGGAATTAGCTCAAATGGTAGAGCGCTCGCTTAGCATATGAGAGGTAGGGGGATCGATGCCTGCATTCTCCGCTCTGCTTTTGGCTCAGAGCAATTCTCCAGAAAGAAATGTGGTCTCACGTGTCACTGAGTTCACGCCAGATGGGTCAAAGCACAGCAAACCTTTTTCTGCCATGTCATAAGCAAGACGTCTTGATATTTGCAAAGATGGATATATGAGGCGAGAGAAGCCAAAAGAACGACTTGCGAGCATTGATTGTTTTTCTGAGCATTTGACTCAGGACCTTCGATTGAGCAGACTGATATGCTGCCTGCTGCGCGAAGAAGGCACTTGCCATGCAAGCGGCCAGGCAGCACGACCAAGTCGGGCAGCTTGCAAGGTCTTTAAATTCAGAATGCGCAGCTTGCAAAAAATCTGCGAGCCTGATAAGAAGTCAAAGCTACACTCTTGTGATTGTTAGTCACACGCGTTTTCCAGGCTGTAAAGAGTAGCTGGCGATTGACAGTCCCACCGCGCTGCAGCATGGGCTGGTACTGAAGACGCACAGGCCACGCCATGAGTCCAGATGCGTCAACATGCTCACGGAAAACAATCATCGCACAGAAAAATCTTTGGCGCTTCCCTTCGATAGCTCAGTTGGTAGAGCGGAGGACTGTAGTGGAATACTCAGCAAAGTCATCCTTAGGTCGCTGGTTCAATTCCGGCTCGAAGGAGCTAGTGTACTTTTGGATTAAGCAGCAATTCGCTCAAACCAGTTCTCATCACTTTATGGTGCATCATGTTGCCACGAAGGAGCAGGACACCACTTTTCTCATCTCAAACCTGAATGCACTCTGCATCCACCTTCACACAGCTGTTATGCTTGAGCATTTGTGTCTGCTCACCAGCACAGAGTTTTTTTAAATTTCAAAATTTGCATATAAAAATTTGTACAGTCCATTCAAAAGCAGTTCAGTACATTTAGCTGCGGTCAGCAATCCCATACACTACATTTGGGTGCTGACGGCAGTTCCGTTCGATACATTTCCTTGCTTTTCAGTTCAAGTACAATTCGGTACAATATGGGATACATTGTAGTACATTCAACAAACTGCAAAGCAGCAACACTTCAAAGCACTCAGCACTCCCTTTCAGGCAAAACAAGTTGGCTATCAGTCAGACAGCGCTGTCGCCTGCTCCCTCACACACAGGGCGGCCGCTACTTTCCGGTCACCTCGCTTCCCTTCCACGGTCTCGTGCTCTTCTCGGCTTCTTTCTTCGTTACTGTGGCTTCGCGTCCTGCTGTTGCTCGCTCGCTGCTGCTCCGCAATGTCGATTGGATACAAGGAGTGGGCCAGTTCTCTGATGGTCGTGGAGCAGCTTGGAGACGAGTGCGAAAAGGCGACTGAGAAGCAAATGAGGGAAACCTGCAAGAAGCTGCTGGGGAATTAGCTCAAATGGTAGAGCGCTCGCTTAGCATGTGAGTGATAGGGGGATCGATGCCAGCATTCTCCACTCTGCTTTTGGCTCAGGGCAATTCTCCAGAAAGAAATGTGGTCTCACGTGTCACTGAGTTCACGCCAGATGGGTCAAAGCACAGCAAACCTTTTTCTGCCATGTCATAACAAGACGTCTTGATTTTTGCAAAGATGGATATATGAGGCGAGAGAAGCCAAAAGAACGACTTGCGAGCATTGATTGCTTTTCTGAGCATTTGACTCAGGACCTTCGATTGAGCAGACTGATATGCTGCCTGCTGCGCGAAGAAGGCACTTGCCATGCAAGCGGCCAGGCAGCACGACCAAGTCGGGCAGCTTGCAAGGTCTTTAAATTCAGAATGCGCAGCTTGCAAAAAATCTGCGAGCCTGATAAGAAGTCAAAGCTACACTCTAGTGATTGTTAGTCACACGCGTTTTCCAGGCTGTAAAGAGTAGCTGGCGATTGACAGTCCCACCGCGCTGCAGCATGGGCTGGTACTGAAGACGCACAGGCCACGCCACGAGTCCAGATGCGTCAACATGCTCACGGAAAACAATCATCGCACAGAAAAATATTTGGCGCTTCCCTTCGATAGCTCAGTTGGTAGAGCGGAGGACTGTAGTGGAATACTCAGCAAAGTCATCCTTAGGTCGCTGGTTCAATTCCGGCTCGAAGGAGCTAGTGTACTTTTGGATTAAGCAGCAATTCGCTCAAACCAGTTCTCATCACTTTATGGTGCATCATGTTGCCACGAAGGAGCAGGACACCACTTTTCTCATCTCAAACCTGAATGCACTCTGCATCCACCTTCACACAGCTGTTATGCTTGAGCATTTGTGTCTGCTCACCAGCACAGAGTTTTTTTAAATTTCAAAATTTGCATATAAAAATTTGTACAGTCCATTCAAAAGCAGTTCAGTACATTTAGCTGCGGTCAGCAATCCCATACACTACATTTGGGTGCTGACGGCAGTTCCGTTCGATACATTTCCTTGCTTTTCAGTTCAAGTACAATTCGGTACAATATGGGATACATTGTAGTACATTCAACAAACTGCAAAGCAGCAACACTTCAAAGCACTCAGCACTCCCTTTCAGGCAAAACAAGTTGGCTATCAGTCAGACAGCGCTGTCGCCTGCTCCCTCACACACAGGGCGGCCGCTACTTTCCGGTCACCTCGCTTCCCTTCCACGGTCTCGTGCTCTTCTCGGCTTCTTTCTTCGTTACTGTGGCTTCGCGTCCTGCTGTTGCTCGCTCGCTGCTGCTCCGCAATGTCGATTGGATACAAGGAGTGGGCCAGTTCTCTGATGGTCGTGGAGCAGCTTGGAGACGAGTGCGAAAAGGCGACTGAGAAGCAAATGAGGGAAACCTGCAAGAAGCTGCTGGGGAATTAGCTCAAATGGTAGAGCGCTCGCTTAGCATGTGAGTGATAGGGGGATCGATGCCAGCATTCTCCACTCTGCTTTTGGCTCAGGGCAATTCTCCAGAAAGAAATGTGGTCTCACGTGTCACTGAGTTCACGCCAGATGGGTCAAAGCACAGCAAACCTTTTTCTGCCATGTCATAACAAGACGTCTTGATTTTTGCAAAGATGGATATATGAGGCGAGAGAAGCCAAAAGAACGACTTGCGAGCATTGATTGCTTTTCTGAGCATTTGACTCAGGACCTTCGATTGAGCAGACTGATATGCTGCCTGCTGCGCGAAGAAGGCACTTGCCATGCAAGCGGCCAGGCAGCACGACCAAGTCGGGCAGCTTGCAAGGTCTTTAAATTCAGAATGCGCAGCTTGCAAAAAATCTGCGAGCCTGATAAGAAGTCAAAGCTACACTCTAGTGATTGTTAGTCACACGCGTTTTCCAGGCTGTAAAGAGTAGCTGGCGATTGACAGTCCCACCGCGCTGCAGCATGGGCTGGTACTGAAGACGCACAGGCCACGCCACGAGTCCAGATGCGTCAACATGCTCACGGAAAACAATCATCGCACAGAAAAATATTTGGCACTTCCCTTCGATAGCTCAATTGGTAGAGCGGAGGACTGTAGTGGAATACTCAGCAAAGTCATCCTTAGGTCGCTGGTTCAATTCCGGCTCGAAGGAGCTAGTGTACTTTTGGATTAAGCAGCAATTCGCTCAAACCAGTTCTCATCACTTTGTGGTGCATCATGTTGCCACGAAGGAGCAGGACACCACTTTTCTCGTCTCAAACCTGAATGCACTCTGCATCCACCTTCACACAGCTGTTATGCTTGAGCATTTGTGTCTGCTCACCAGCACAGAGTTTTTTTAAATTTCAAAATTTGCATATAAAAATTTGTACAGTCCATTCAAAAGCAGTTCAGTACATTTAGCTGCGGTCAGCAATCCCATACACTACATTTGGGTGCTGACGGCAGTTCCGTTCGATACATTTCCTTGCTTTTCAGTTCAAGTACAATTCGGTACAATATGGGATACATTGTAGTACATTCAACAAACTGCAGAGCAGCAACACTTCAAAGCACTAAGCACTCCCTTTCAGGCAAAACAAGTTGGCTATCAGTCAGACAGCGCTGTCGCCTGCTCCCTCACACACAGGGCGGCCGCTACTTTCCGGTCACCTCGCTTCCCTTCCACGGTCTCGTGCTCTTCTCGGCTTCTTTCTTCGTTACTGTGGCTTCGCGTCCTGTGTTGCTCACTCGCTGCTGCTCCGCAATGTCGATTGGATACAAGGAATGGGCCAGTTCTCTGATGGTCGTGGAGCAGCTTGGAGATGAGTGCGAAAAGGCGACTGTGAAGCAAATGAGGGCAACCTGCAAGCAGCTACTGGGGAATTAGCTCAAATGGTAGAGCGCTCGCTTAGCATGTGAGAGGGAGTGGGATCGATGCCTGCATTCTCCACTCTGCTTTTGGCTCAGAGCAATTCTCCAGAAAGAAATGTGGTCTCACGTGTCACTGAGTTCACGCCAGATGGGTCAAAGCACAGCAAACCTTTTTCTGCCATGTCATAAGCAAGACGTCTTGATTTTTGCAAAGATGGATATATGAGGCGAGAGAAGCCAAAAGAACGACTTGCGAGCATTGATTGCTTTTCTGAGCATTTGACTCAGGACCTTCGATTGAGCAGACTGATATGCTGCCTGCTGCGCGAAGAAGGCACTTGCCATGCAAGCGGCCAGGCAGCACGACCAAGTCGGGCAGCTTGCAAGGTCTTTAAATTCAGAATGCGCAGCTTGCAAAAAATCTGCGAGCCTGATAAGAAGTCAAAGCTACACTCTTGTGATTGTTAGTCACACGCGTTTTCCAGGCTGTAAAGAGTCGCTGGCGGTTGACAGTCCCACTGCGCTGCAGCATGGGCTGGTACTGAAGACGCACAGGCCACGCCACGAGTCCAGATGCGTCAACATGCTCACGGAAAACAATCATCGCACAGAAAAATATTTGGCGCTTCCCTTCGATAGCTCAGTTGGTAGAGCGGAGGACTGTAGTGGAATACTCATCAAAGTCATCCTTAGGTCGCTGGTTCAATTCCGGCTCGAAGGAGCTAGTGTACTTTTGGATTAAGCAGCAATTCGCTCAAACCAGTTCTCATCACTTTATGGTGCATCATGTTGCCACGAAGGAGCAGGACACCACTTTTCTCGTCTCAAACCTGAATGCACTCTGCATCCACCTTCACACAGCTGTTATGCTTGAGCATTTGTGTCTGCTCACCAGCACAGAGTTTTTTTAAATTTCAAAATTTGCATATAAAAATTTGTACAGTCCATTCAAAAGCAGTTCAGTACATTTAGCTGCGGTCAGCAATCCCATACACTACATTTGGGTGCTGACGGCAGTTCCGTTCGATACATTTCCTTGCTTTTCAGTTCAAGTACAATTCGGTACAATATGGGATACATTGTAGTACATTCAACAAACTGCAGAGCAGCAACACTTCAAAGCACTCAGCACTCCCTTTCAGGCAAAACAAGTTGGCTATCGCCTGCTCCCTCACACACAGGGCGGCCGCTACTTTCCGGTCACCTCGCTTCCCTTCCACGGTCTCGTGCTCTTCTCGGCTTCTTTCTTCGTTACTGTGGCTTCGCGTCCTGCTGTTGCTCGCTCGCTGCTGCTCCGCAATGTCGATTGGATACAAGGAGTGGGCCAGTTCTCTGATGGTCGTGGAGCAGCTTGGAGACGAGTGCGAAAAGGCGACTGAGAAGCAAATGAGGGCAACCTGCAAGAAGCTACTGGGGAATTAGCTCAAATGGTAGAGCGCTCGCTTAGCATGTGAGAGGTAGCGGGATCGATGCCTGCATTCTCCACTCTGCTTTTGGCTCAGAGCAATTCTCCAGAAAGAAATGTGGTCTCACGTGTCACTGAGTTCACGCCAGATGGGTCAAAGCACAGCAAACCTTTTTCTGCCATGTCATAAGCAAGACGTCTTGATTTTTGCAAAGATGGATATATGAGGCGAGAGAAGCCAAAAGAACGACTTGCGAGCATTGATTGCTTTTCTGAGCATTTGACTCAGGACCTTCGATTGAGCAGACTGATATGCTGCCTGCTGCGCGAAGAAGGCACTTGCCATGCAAGCGGCCAGGCAGCACGACCAAGTCGGGCAGCTTGCAAGGTCTTTAAATTCAGAATGCGCAGCTTGCAAAAAATCTGCGAGCCTGATAAGAAGTCAAAGCTACACTCTTGTGATTGTTAGTCACACGCGTTTTCCAGGCTGTAAAGAGTAGCTGGCGGTTGACAGTCCCACCGCGCTGCAGCATGGGCTGGTACTGAAGACGCACAGGCCACGCCATGAGTCCAGATGCGTCAACATGCTCACGGAAAACAATCATCGCACAGAAATATATTTGGCGCTTCCCTTCGATAGCTCAGTTGGTAGAGCGGAGGACTGTAGTGGAATACTCAGCAAAGTCATCCTTAGGTCGCTGGTTCAATTCCGGCTCGAAGGAACTAATGTACTTTTGGATTAAGCAGCAATTCGCTCAAACCAGTTCTCATCACTTTATGGTGCATCATGTTGCCACGAAGGAGCAGGACACCACTTTTCTCGTCTCAAACCTGAATGCACTCTGCATCCACCTTCACACAGCTGTTATGCTTGAGCATTTGTGTCTGCTCACCAGCACAGAGTTTTTTTAAATTTCAAAATTTGCATATAAAAATTTGTACAGTCCATTCAAAAGCAGTTCAGTACATTTAGCTGCGGTCAGCAATCCCATACACTACATTTGGGTGCTGACGGCAGTTCCGTTCGATACATTTCCTTGCTTTTCAGTTCAAGTACAATTCGGTACAATATGGGATACATTGTAGTACATTCAACAAACTGCAGAGCAGCAACACTTCAAAGCACTCAGCACTCCCTTTCAGGCAAAACAAGTTGGCTATCAGTCAGACAGCGCTGTCGCCTGCTCCCTCACACACAGGGCGGCCGCTACTTTCCGGTCACCTCGCTTCCATTCCACAGTCTCGTGCTCTTCTCGGCTTCTTTCTTCGTTACTGTGGCTTCGCGTCCTGCTGTTGCTCGCTCGCTGCTGCTCCGCAATGTCGATTGGATACAAGGAATGGGCCAGTTCTCTGATGGTCGTGGAGCAGCTTGGAGATGAGTGCGAAAAGGCGACTGTGAAGCAAATGAGGGCAACCTGCAAGCAGCTACTGGGGAATTAGCTCAAATGGTAGAGCGCTCGCTTAGCATGTGAGAGGGAGTGGGATCGATGCCTGCATTCTCCACTCTGCTTTTGGCTCAGAGCAATTCTCCAGAAAGAAATGTGGTCTCACGTGTCACTGAGTTCACGCCAGATGGGTCAAAGCACAGCAAACCTTTTTCTGCCATGTCATAAGCAAGACGTCTTGATTTTTGCAAAGATGGATATATGAGGCGAGAGAAGCCAAAAGAACGACTTGCGAGCATTGATTGCTTTTCTGAGCATTTGACTCAGGACCTTCGATTGAGCAGACTGATATGCTGCCTGCTGCGCGAAGAAGGCACTTGCCATGCAAGCGGCCAGGCAGCACGACCAAGTCGGGCAGCTTGCAAGGTCTTTAAATTCAGAATGCGCAGCTTGCAAAAAATCTGCGAGCCTGATAAGAAGTCAAAGCTACACTCTTGTGATTGTTATTCACACGCGTTTTCCAGGCTGTAAAGAGTAGCTGGCGGTTGACAGTCCCACCGCGCTGCAGCATGGGCTGGTACTGAAGACGCACAGGCCACGCCACGAGTCCAGATGCGTCAACATGCTCACGGAAAACAATCATCGCACAGAAAAATCTTTGGCGCTTCCCTTCGATAGCTCAGTTGGTAGAGCGGAGGACTGTAGTGGAATACTCAGCAAAGTCATCCTTAGGTCGCTGGTTCAATTCCGGCTCGAAGGAGCTAGTGTACTTTTGGATTAAGCAGCAATTCGCTCAAACCAGTTCTCATCACTTTATGGTGCATCATGTTGCCACGAAGGAGCAGGACACCACTTTTCTCGTCTCAAACCTGAATGCACTCTGCATCCACCTTCACACAGCTGTTATGCTTGAGCATTTGTGTCTGCTCACCAGCACAGAGTTTTTTTAAATTTCAAAATTTGCATATAAAAATTTGTACAGTCCATTCAAAAGCAGTTCAGTACATTTAGCTGCGGTCAGCAATCCCATACACTACATTTGGGTGCTGACGGCAGTTCCGTTCGATACATTTCCTTGCTTTTCAGTTCAAGTACAATTCGGTACAATATGGGATACATTGTAGTGCATTCAACAAACTGCAGAGCAGCAACACTTCAAAGCACTCAGCACTCCCTTTCAGGCAAAACAAGTTGGCCATCAGTCAGACAGCGCTGTCGCCTGCTCCCTCACACACAGGGCGGCCGCTACTTTCCGGTCACCTCGCTTCCCTTCCACGGTCTCGTGCTCTTCTCGGCTTCTTTCTTCGTTACTGTGGCTTCGCGTCCTGCTGTTGCTCGCTCGCTGCTGCTCCGCAATGTCGATTGGATACAAGGAGTGGGCCAGTTCTCTGATGGTCGTGGAGCAGCTTGGAGACGAGTGCGAAAAGGCGACTGAGAAGCAAATGAGGGAAACCTGCAAGAAGCTACTGGGGAATTAGCTCAAATGGTAGAGCGCTCGCTTAGCATGTGAGAGGTAGCGGGCTCGATGCCCGCATTCTCCACTCTGCTTTTGGCTCAGAGCAATTTTCCAGAAAGAAATGTGGTCTCACGTGTCACTGAGTTCACGCCAGATGGGTCAAAGCACAGCAAACCTTTTTCTGCCATGTCATAAGCAAGACGTCTTGATTTTTGCAAAGATGGATATATGAGGCGAGAGAAGCCAAAAGAACGACTTGCGAGCATTGATTGCTTTTCTGAGCATTTGACTCAGGACCTTCGATTGAGCAGACTGATATGCTGCCTGCTGCGCGAAGAAGGCACTTGCCATGCAAGCGGCCAGGCAGCACGACCAAGTCGGGCAGCTTGCAAGGTCTTTAAATTCAGAATGCGCAGCTTGCAAAAAATCTGCGAGCCTGATAAGAAGTCAAAGCTACACTCTTGTGATTGTTAGTCACACGCGTTTTCCAGGCTGTAAAGAGTCGCTGGCGGTTGACAGTCCCACCGCGCTGCAGCATGGGCTGGTACTGAAGACGCACAGGCCACGCCACGAGTCCAGATGCGTCAACATGCTCACGGAAAACAATCATCGCACAGAAAAATATTTGGCGCTTCCCTTCGATAGCTCAGTTGGTAGAGCGGAGGACTGTAGTCGAATACTCAGCAAAGTCATCCTTAGGTCGCTGGTTCAATTCCGGCTCGAAGGAGCTAGTGTACTTTTGGATTAAGCAGCAATTCGCTCAAACCAGTTCTCATCACTTTATGGTGCATCATGTTGCCACGAAGGAGCAGGACACCACTTTTCTCGTCTCAAACCTGAATGCACTCTGCATCCACCTTCACACAGCTGTTATGCTTGAGCATTTGTGTCTGCTCACCAGCACAGAGTTTTTTTAAATTTCAAAATTTGCATATAAAAATTTGTACAGTCCATTCAAAAGCAGTTCAGTACATTTAGCTGCGGTCAGCAATCCCATACACTACATTTGGGTGCTGACGGCAGTTCCGTTCGATACATTTCCTTGCTTTTCAGTTCAAGTACAATTCGGTACAATATGGGATACATTGTAGTACATTCAACAAACTGCAGAGCAGCAACACTTCAAAGCACTCAGCACTCCCTTTCAGGCAAAACAAGTTGGCTATCAGTCAGACAGCGCTGTCGCCTGCTCCCTCACACACAGGGCGGCCGCTACTTTCCGGTCACCTCGCTTCCCTTCCACGGTCTCGTGCTCTTCTCGGCTTCTTTCTTCGTCACTGTGGCTTCGCGTCCTGTGTTGCTCGCTCGCTGCTGCTCCGCAATGTCGATTGGATACAAGGAGTGGGCCAGTTCTCTGATGGTCGTGGAGCAGCTTGGAGACGAGTGCGAAAAGGCGATTGAGAAGCAAATGAGAGCAACCTGCAAGAAGCTACTCGGGAATTAGCTCAAATGGTAGAGCGCTCGCTTGGCATATGAGAGGGAGTGGGATCGATGCCTGCATTCTCCACTCTGCTTTTGGCTCAGAGCAATTCTCCAGAAAGAAATGTGGTCTCACGTGTCACTGAGTTCACGCCAGATGGGTCAAAGCACAGCAAACCTTTTTCTGCCATGTCATAAGCAAGACGTCTTGATTTTTGCAAAGATGGATATATGAGGCGAGAGAAGCCAAAAGAACGACTTGCGAGCATTGATTGCTTTTCTGAGCATTTGACTCAGGACCTTCGATTGAGCAGACTGATATGCTGCCTGCTGCGCGAAGAAGGCACTTGCCATGCAAGCGGCCAGGCAGCACGACCAAGTCGGGCAGCTTGCAAGGTCTTTAAATTCAGAATGCGCAGCTTGCAAAAAATCTGCGAGCCTGATAAGAAGTCAAAGCTACACTCTTGTGATTGTTATTCACACGCGTTTTCCAGGCTGTAAAGAGTAGCTGGCGGTTGACAGTCCCACCGCGCTGCAGCATGGGCTGGTACTGAAGACGCACAGGCCACGCCACGAGTCCAGATGCGTCAACATGCTCACGGAAAACAATCATCGCACAGAAAAATCTTTGGCGCTTCCCTTCGATAGCTCAGTTGGTAGAGCGGAGGACTGTAGTGGAATACTCAGCAAAGTCATCCTTAGGTCGCTGGTTCAATTCCGGCTCGAAGGAGCTAGTGTACTTTTGGATTAAGCAGCAATTCGCTCAAACCAGTTCTCATCACTTTATGGTGCATCATGTTGCCACGAAGGAGCAGGACACCACTTTTCTCGTCTCAAACCTGAATGCACTCTGCATCCACCTTCACACAGCTGTTATGCTTGAGCATTTGTGTCTGCTCACCAGCACAGAGTTTTTTTAAATTTCAAAATTTGCATATAAAAATTTGTACAGTCCATTCAAAAGCAGTTCAGTACATTTAGCTGCGGTCAGCAATCCCATACACTACATTTGGGTGCTGACGGCAGTTCCGTTCGATACATTTCCTTGCTTTTCAGTTCAAGTACAATTCGGTACAATATGGGATACATTGTAGTGCATTCAACAAACTGCAGAGCAGCAACACTTCAAAGCACTCAGCACTCCCTTTCAGGCAAAACAAGTTGGCCATCAGTCAGACAGCGCTGTCGCCTGCTCCCTCACACACAGGGCGGCCGCTACTTTCCGGTCACCTCGCTTCCCTTCCACGGTCTCGTGCTCTTCTCGGCTTCTTTCTTCGTTACTGTGGCTTCGCGTCCTGCTGTTGCTCGCTCGCTGCTGCTCCGCAATGTCGATTGGATACAAGGAGTGGGCCAGTTCTCTGATGGTCGTGGAGCAGCTTGGAGACGAGTGCGAAAAGGCGACTGAGAAGCAAATGAGGGAAACCTGCAAGAAGCTACTGGGGAATTAGCTCAAATGGTAGAGCGCTCGCTTAGCATGTGAGAGGTAGCGGGCTCGATGCCCGCATTCTCCACTCTGCTTTTGGCTCAGAGCAATTTTCCAGAAAGAAATGTGGTCTCACGTGTCACTGAGTTCACGCCAGATGGGTCAAAGCACAGCAAACCTTTTTCTGCCATGTCATAAGCAAGACGTCTTGATTTTTGCAAAGATGGATATATGAGGCGAGAGAAGCCAAAAGAACGACTTGCGAGCATTGATTGCTTTTCTGAGCATTTGACTCAGGACCTTCGATTGAGCAGACTGATATGCTGCCTGCTGCGCGAAGAAGGCACTTGCCATGCAAGCGGCCAGGCAGCACGACCAAGTCGGGCAGCTTGCAAGGTCTTTAAATTCAGAATGCGCAGCTTGCAAAAAATCTGCGAGCCTGATAAGAAGTCAAAGCTACACTCTTGTGATTGTTAGTCACACGCGTTTTCCAGGCTGTAAAGAGTCGCTGGCGGTTGACAGTCCCACCGCGCTGCAGCATGGGCTGGTACTGAAGACGCACAGGCCACGCCACGAGTCCAGATGCGTCAACATGCTCACGGAAAACAATCATCGCACAGAAAAATATTTGGCGCTTCCCTTCGATAGCTCAGTTGGTAGAGCGGAGGACTGTAGTGGAATACTCAGCAAAGTCATCCTTAGGTCGCTGGTTCAATTCCGGCTCGAAGGAGCTAGTGTACTTTTGGATTAAGCAGCAATTCGCTCAAACCAGTTCTCATCACTTTATGGTGCATCATGTTGCCACGAAGGAGCAGGACACCACTTTTCTCGTCTCAAACCTGAATGCACTCTGCATCCACCTTCACACAGCTGTTATGCTTGAGCATTTGTGTCTGCTCACCAGCACAGAGTTTTTTTAAATTTCAAAATTTGCATATAAAAATTTGTACAGTCCATTCAAAAGCAGTTCAGTACATTTAGCTGCGGTCAGCAATCCCATACACTACATTTGGGTGCTGACGGCAGTTCCGTTCGATACATTTCCTTGCTTTTCAGTTCAAGTACAATTCGGTACAATATGGGATACATTGTAGTACATTCAACAAACTGCAGAGCAGCAACACTTCAAAGCACTCAGCACTCCCTTTCAGGCAAAACAAGTTGGCTATCAGTCAGACAGCGCTGTCGCCTGCTCCCTCACACACAGGGCGGCCGCTACTTTCCGGTCACCTCGCTTCCCTTCCACGGTCTCGTGCTCTTCTCGGCTTCTTTCTTCGTCACTGTGGCTTCGCGTCCTGTGTTGCTCGCTCGCTGCTGCTCCGCAATGTCGATTGGATACAAGGAGTGGGCCAGTTCTCTGATGGTCGTGGAGCAGCTTGGAGACGAGTGCGAAAAGGCGATTGAGAAGCAAATGAGAGCAACCTGCAAGAAGCTACTCGGGAATTAGCTCAAATGGTAGAGCGCTCGCTTGGCATATGAGAGGGAGTGGGATCGATGCCTGCATTCTCCACTCTGCTTTTGGCTCAGAGCAATTCTCCAGAAAGAAATGTGGTCTCACGTGTCACTGAGTTCACGCCAGATGGGTCAAAGCACAGCAAACCTTTTTCTGCCATGTCATAAGCAAGACGTCTTGATTTTTGCAAAGATGGATATATGAGGCGAGAGAAGCCAAAAGAACGACTTGCGAGCATTGATTGCTTTTCTGAGCATTTGACTCAGGACCTTCGATTGAGCAGACTGATATGCTGCCTGCTGCGCGAAGAAGGCACTTGCCATGCAAGCGGCCAGGCAGCACGACCAAGTCGGGCAGCTTGCAAGGTCTTTAAATTCAGAATGCGCAGCTTGCAAAAAATCTGCGAGCCTGATAAGAAGTCAAAGCTACACTCTTGTGATTGTTATTCACACGCGTTTTCCAGGCTGTAAAGAGTAGCTGGCGGTTGACAGTCCCACCGCGCTGCAGCATGGGCTGGTACTGAAGACGCACAGGCCATGCCACGAGTCCAGATGCGTCAACATGCTCACGGAAAACAATCATCGCACAGAAAAATATTTGGCGCTTCCCTTCGATAGCTCAGTTGGTAGAGCGGAGGACTGTAGTGGAATACTCAGCAAAGTCATCCTTAGGTCGCTGGTTCAATTCCGGCTCGAAGGAGCTAGTGTACTTTTGGATTAAGCAGCAATTCGCTCAAACCAGTTCTCATCACTTTGTGGTGCATCATGTTGCCACGAAGGAGCAGGACACCACTTTTCTCGTCTCAAACCTGAATGCACTCTGCATCCACCTTCACACAGCTGTTATGCTTGAGCATTTGTGTCTGCTCACCAGCACAGAGTTTTTTTAAATTTCAAAATTTGCATATAAAAATTTGTACAGTCCATTCAAAAGCAGTTCAGTACATTTAGCTGCGGTCAGCAATCCCATACACTACATTTGGGTGCTGACGGCAGTTCCGTTCGATACATTTCCTTGCTTTTCAGTTCAAGTACAATTCGGTACAATATGGGATACATTGTAGTGCATTCAACAAACTGCAGAGCAGCAACACTTCAAAGCACTCAGCACTCCCTTTCAGGCAAAACAAGTTGGCCATCAGTCAGACAGCGCTGTCGCCTGCTCCCTCACACACAGGGCGGCCACTACTTTCCGGTCACCTCACTTCCCTTCCACGGTCTCGTGCTCTTCTCGGCTTCTTTCTTCGTTACTGTGGCTTCGCGTCCTGCTGTTGCTCGCTCGCTGCTGCTCCGCAATGTCGATTGGATACAAGGAGTGGGCCAGTTCTCTGATGGTCGTGGAGCAGCTTGGAGACGAGTGCGAAAAGGCGACTGAGAAGCAAATGAGGGAAACCTGCAAGAAGCTACTGGGGAATTAGCTCAAATGGTAGAGCGCTCGCTTAGCATGTGAGAGGTAGCGGGCTCGATGCCCGCATTCTCCACTCTGCTTTTGGCTCAGAGCAATTCTCCAGAAAGAAATGTGGTCTCACGTGTCACTGAGTTCACGCCAGATGGGTCAAAGCACAGCAAACCTTTTTCTGCCATGTCATAAGCAAGACGTCTTGATTTTTGCAAAGATGGATATATGAGGCGAGAGAAGCCAAAAGAACGACTTGCGAGCATTGATTGCTTTTCTGAGCATTTGACTCAGGACCTTCGATTGAGCAGACTGATATGCTGCCTGCTGCGCGAAGAAGGCACTTGCCATGCAAGCGGCCAGGCAGCACGACCAAGTCGGGCAGCTTGCAAGGTCTTTAAATTCAGAATGCGCAGCTTGCAAAAAATCTGCGAGCCTGATAAGAAGTCAAAGCTACACTCTTGTGATTGTTATTCACACGCATTTTCCAGGCTGTAAAGAGTAGCTGGCGGTTGACAGTCCCACCGCGCTGCAGCATGGGCTGGTACTGAAGACGCACAGGCCACGCCACGAGTCCAGATGCGTCAACATGCTCACGGAAAACAATCATCGCACAGAAAAATCTTTGGCGCTTCCCTTCGATAGCTCAGTTGGTAGAGCGGAGGACTGTAGTGGAATACTCAGCAAAGTCATCCTTAGGTCGCTGGTTCAATTCCGGCTCGAAGGAGCTAGTGTACTTTTGGATTAAGCAGCAATTCGCTCAAACCAGTTCTCATCACTTTATGGTGCATCATGTTGCCACGAAGGAGCAGGACACCACTTTTCTCGTCTCAAACCTGAATGCACTCTGCATCCACCTTCACACAGCTGTTATGCTTGAGCATTTGTGTCTGCTCACCAGCACAGAGTTTTTTTAAATTTCAAAATTTGCATATAAAAATTTGTACAGTCCATTCAAAAGCAGTTCAGTACATTTAGCTGCGGTCAGCAATCCCATACACTACATTTGGGTGCTGACGGCAGTTCCGTTCGATACATTTCCTTGCTTTTCAGTTCAAGTACAATTCGGTACAATATGGGATACATTGTAGTGCATTCAACAAACTGCAGAGCAGCAACACTTCAAAGCACTCAGCACTCCCTTTCAGGCAAAACAAGTTGGCCATCAGTCAGACAGCGCTGTCGCCTGCTCCCTCACACACAGGGCGGCCGCTACTTTCCGGTCACCTCGCTTCCCTTCCACGGTCTCGTGCTCTTCTCGGCTTCTTTCTTCGTTACTGTGGCTTCGCGTCCTGCTGTTGCTCGCTCGCTGCTGCTCCGCAATGTCGATTGGATACAAGGAGTGGGCCAGTTCTCTGATGGTCGTGGAGCAGCTTGGAGACGAGTGCGAAAAGGCGACTGAGAAGCAAATGAGGGAAACCTGCAAGAAGCTACTGGGGAATTAGCTCAAATGGTAGAGCGCTCGCTTAGCATGTGAGAGATAGCGGGCTCGATGCCCGCATTCTCCACTCTGCTTTTGGCTCAGAGCAATTTTCCAGAAAGAAATGTGGTCTCACGTGTCACTGAGTTCACGCCAGATGGGTCAAAGCACAGCAAACCTTTTTCTGCCATGTCATAAGCAAGACGTCTTGATTTTTGCAAAGATGGATATATGAGGCGAGAGAAGCCAAAAGAACGACTTGCGAGCATTGATTGCTTTTCTGAGCATTTGACTCAGGACCTTCGATTGAGCAGACTGATATGCTGCCTGCTGCGCGAAGAAGGCACTTGCCATGCAAGCGGCCAGGCAGCACGACCAAGTCGGGCAGCTTGCAAGGTCTTTAAATTCAGAATGCGCAGCTTGCAAAAAATCTGCGAGCCTGATAAGAAGTCAAAGCTACACTCTTGTGATTGTTAGTCACACGCGTTTTCCAGGCTGTAAAGAGTAGCTGGCGGTTGACAGTCCCACCGCGCTGCAGCATGGGCTGGTACTGAAGACGCACAGGCCACGCCACGAGTCCAGATGCGTCAACATGCTCACGGAAAACAATCATCGAACAGAAAAATCTTTGGCGCTTCCCTTCGATAGCTCAGTTGGTAGAGCGGAGGACTGTAGTGGAATACTCCGCAAAGTCATCCTTAGGTCACTGGTTCAATTCCGGCTCGAAGGAGCTAGTGTATTTTTGGATTGAGCAGCAATTCGCTCAAACCAGTTCTCATCACTTTATGGTGCATCATGTTGCCACGAAGGAGCATGACACCACTTTTCTCGTCTCAAACCTGAATGCACTCTGCATCCACCTTCACACAGCTGTTATGCTTGAGCATTTGTGTCTGCTCACCAGCACAGAGTTTTTTTAAATTTCAAAATTTGCATATAAAAATTTGTACAGTCCATTCAAAAGCAGTTCAGTACATTTAGCTGCGGTCAGCAATCCCATACACTACATTTGGGTGCTGACGGCAGTTCCGTTCGATACATTTCCTTGCTTTTCAGTTCAAGTACAATTCGGTACAATATGGGATACATTGTAGTACATTCAACAAACTGCAGAGCAGCAACACTTCAAAGCACTCAGCACTCCCTTTCAGGCAAAACAAGTTGGCCATCAGTCAGACAGCGCTGTCGCCTGCTCCCTCACACACAGGGCGGCCGCTACTTTCCGGTCACCTCGCTTCCCTTCCACGGTCTCGTGCTCTTCTCGGCTTCTTTCTTCGTTACTGTGGCTTCGCGTCCTGCTGTTGCTCGCTCGCTGCTGCTCCGCAATGTCGATTGGATACAAGGAGTGGGCCAGTTCTCTGATGGTCGTGGAGCAGCTTGGAGACGAGTGCGAAAAGGCGACTGAGAAGCAAATGAGGGAAACCTGCAAGAAGCTACTGGGGAATTAGTTCAAATGGTAGAGCGCTCGCTTAGCATGCGAGAGGTAGGGGGATTGATGCCTGCATTCTCCACTCTGCTTTTGGCTCAGAGCAATTCTCCAGAAAGAAATGTGGTCTCACGTGTCACTGAGTTCACGCCAGATGGGTCAAAGCACAGCAAACCTTTTTCTGCCATGTCATAAGCAAGACGTCTTGATTTTTGCAAAGATGGATATATGAGGCGAGAGAAGCCAAAAGAACGACTTGCGAGCATTGATTGCTTTTCTGAGCATTTGACTCAGGACCTTCGATTGAGCAGACTGATATGCTGCCTGCTGCGCGAAGAAGGCACTTGCCATGCAAGCGGCCAGGCAGCACGACCAAGTCGGGCAGCTTGCAAGGTCTTTAAATTCAGAATGCGCAGCTTGCAAAAAATCTGCGAGCCTGATAAGAAGTCAAAGCTACACTCTTGTGATTGTTAGTCACACGCGTTTTCCAGGCTGTAAAGAGTAGCTGGCGGTTGACAGTCCCACCGCGCTGCAGCATGGGCTGGTACTGAAGACGCACAGGCCACGCCACGAGTCCAGATGCGTCAACATGCTCACGGAAAACAATCATCGCACAGTAAAATCTTTGGCGGTTCCCTTCGATAGCTCAGTTGGTAGAACGGAGGACTCAGCAAAGTCATCCTTAGGTAGCTGGTTCAATTCCGGCTCGAAGGAGCTAGTGTACTTTTGGATTAAGCAGCAATTCGCTCAAACCAGTTCTCATCACTTTATGGTGCATCATGTTGCCACGAAGGAGCAGGACACCACTTTTCTCGTCTCAAACCTGAATGCACTCTGCATCCACCTTCACACAGCTGTTATGCTTGAGCATTTGTGTCTGCTCACCAGCACAGAGTTTTTTTAAATTTCAAAATTTGCATATAAAAATTTGTACAGTCCATTCAAAAGCAGTTCAGTACATTTAGCTGCGGTCAGCAATCCCATACACTACATTTGGGTGCTGACGGCAGTTCCGTTCGATACATTTCCTTGCTTTTCAGTTCAAGTACAATTCGGTACAATATGGGATACATTGTAGTACATTCAACAAACTGCAGAGCAGCAACACTTCAAAGCACTCAGCACTCCCTTTCAGGCAAAACAAGTTGGCCATCAGTCAGACAGCGCTGTCGCCTGCTCCCTCACACACAGGGCGGCCGCTACTTTCCGGTCACCTCGCTTCCCTTCCACGGTCTCGTGCTCTTCTCGGCTTCTTTCTTCGTTACTGTGGCTTCGCGTCCTGCTGTTGCTCGCTCGCTGCTGCTCCGCAATGTCGATTGGATACAAGGAGTGGGCCAGTTCTCTGATGGTCGTGGAGCAGCTTGGAGACGAGTGCGAAAAGGCGACTGAGAAGCAAATGAGGGAAACCTGCAAGAAGCTACTGGGGAATTAGCTCAAATGGTAGAGCGCTCGCTTAGCATGTGAGTGATAGGGGGATCGATGCCTGCATTCTCCACTCTGCTTTTGGCTCAGAGCAATTCTCCAGAAAGAAATGTGGTCTCACGTGTCACTGAGTTCACGCCAGATGGGTCAAAGCACAGCAAACCTTTTTCTGCCATGTCATAAGCAAGACGTCTTGATTTTTGCAAAGATGGATATATGAGGCGAGAGAAGCCAAAAGAACGACTTGCGAGCATTGATTGCTTTTCTGAGCATTTGACTCAGGACCTTCGATTGAGCAGACTGATATGCTGCCTGCTGCGCGAAGAAGGCACTTGCCATGCAAGCGGCCAGGCAGCACGACCAAGTCGGGCAGCTTGCAAGGTCTTTAAATTCAGAATGCGCAGCTTGCAAAAAATCTGCGAGCCTGATAAGAAGTCAAAGCTACACTCTTGTGATTGTTAGTCACACGCGTTTTCCAGGCTGTAAAGAGTAGCTGGCGGTTGACAGTCCCACCGCGCTGCAGCATGGGCTGGTACTGAAGACGCACAGGCCACGCCACGAGTCCAGATGCGTCAACATGCTCACGGAAAACAATCATCGCACAGAAAAATCTTTGGCGCTTCCCTTCGATAGCTCAGTTGGTAGAGCGGAGGACTGTATTGTAATAGTCAGCAAAGTCATCCTTAGGTCGCTGGTTCAATTCCGGCTCGAAGAAGCTAGTGTACTTTTGGATTAAGCAGCAATTCGCTCAAACCAGTTCTCATCACTTTATGGTGCATCATGTTGCCACGAAGGAGCAGGACACCACTTTTCTCGTCTCAAACCTGAATGCACTCTGCATCCACCTTCACACAGCTGTTATGCTTGAGCATTTGTGTCTGCTCACCAGCACAGAGTTTTTTTAAATTTCAAAATTTGCATATAAAAATTTGTACAGTCCATTCAAAAGCAGTTCAGTACATTTAGCTGCGGTCAGCAATCCCATACACTACATTTGGGGGCTGACGGCAGTTCCGTTCGATACATTTCCTTGCTTTTCAGTTCAAGTACAATTCGGTACAATATGGGATACATTGTAGTACATTCAACAAACTGCAGAGCAGCAACACTTCAAAGCACTCAGCACTCCCTTTCAGGCAAAACAAGTTGGCCATCAGTCAGACAGCGCTGTCGCCTGCTCCCTCACACACAGGGCGGCCGCTACTTTCCGGTCACCTCGCTTCCCTTCCACGGTCTCGTGCTCTTCTCGGCTTCTTTCTTCGTTACTGTGGCTTCGCGTCCTGCTGTTGCTCGCTCGCTGCTGCTCCGCAATGTCGATTGGATACAAGGAGTGGGCCAGTTCTCTGATGGTCGTGGAGCAGCTTGGAGACGAGTGCGAAAAGGCGACTGAGAAGCAAATGAGGGAAACCTGCAAGAAGCTACTGGGGAATTAGCTCAAATGGTAGAGCGCTCGCTTAGCATGTGAGTGATAGGGGGATCGATGCCTGCATTCTCCACTCTGCTTTTGGCTCAGAGCAATTCTCCAGAAAGAAATGTGGTCTCACGTGTCACTGAGTTCACGCCAGATGGGTCAAAGCACAGCAAACCTTTTTCTGCCATGTCATAAGCAAGACGTCTTGATTTTTGCAAAGATGGATATATGAGGCGAGAGAAGCCAAAAGAACGACTTGCGAGCATTGATTGCTTTTCTGAGCATTTGACTCAGGACCTTCGATTGAGCAGACTGATATGCTGCCTGCTGCGCGAAGAAGGCACTTGCCATGCAAGCGGCCAGGCAGCACGACCAAGTCGGGCAGCTTGCAAGGTCTTTAAATTCAGAATGCGCAGCTTGCAAAAAATCTGCGAGCCTGATAAGAAGTCAAAGCTACACTCTTGTGATTGTTAGTCACACGCGTTTTCCAGGCTGTAAAGAGTCGCTGGCGGTTGACAGTCCCACCGCGCTGCAGCATGGGCTGGTACTGAAGACGCACAGGCCACGCCACGAGTCCAGATGCGTCAACATGCTCACGGAAAACAATCATCGCACAGAAAAATCTTTGGCGCTTCCCTTCGATAGCTCAGTTGGTAGAGCGGAGGACTGTAGTGGAATACTCAGCAAAGTCATCCTTCGGTCGCTGGTTCAATTCCGGCTCGAAGGAGCTAGTGTACTTTTGGATTAAGCAGCAATTCGCTCAAACCAGTTCTCATCACTTTATGGTGCATCATGTTGCCACGAAGGAGCAGGACACCACTTTTCTCGTCTCAAACCTGAATGCACTCTGCATCCACCTTCACACAGCTGTTATGCTTGAGCATTTGTGTCTGCTCACCAGCACAGAGTTTTTTTAAATTTCAAAATTTGCATATAAAAATTTGTACAGTCCATTCAAAAGCAGTTCAGTACATTTAGCTGCGGTCAGCAATCCCATACACTACATTTGGGTGCTGACGGCAGTTCCGTTCGATACATTTCCTTGCTTTTCAGTTCAAGTACAATTCGGTACAATATGGGATACATTGTAGTACATTCAACAAACTGCAGAGCAGCAACACTTCAAAGCACTCAGCACTCCCTTTCAGGCAAAACAAGTTGGCCATCAGTCAGACAGCGCTGTCGCCTGCTCCCTCACACACAGGGCGGCCGCTACTTTCCGGTCACCTCGCTTCCCTTCCACGGTCTCGTGCTCTTCTCGGCTTCTTTCTTCGTTACTGTGGCTTCGCGTCCTGCTGTTGCTCGCTCGCTGCTGCTCCGCAATGTCGATTGGATACAAGGAGTGGGCCAGTTCTCTGATGGTCGTGGAGCAGCTTGGAGACGAGTGCGAAAAGGCGACTGAGAAGCAAATGAGGGAAACCTGCAAGAAGCTACTGGGGAATTAGCTCAAATGGTAGAGCGCTCGCTTAGCATGTGAGTGATAGGGGGATCGATGCCTGCATTCTCCACTCTGCTTTTGGCTCAGAGCAATTCTCCAGAAAGAAATGTGGTCTCACGTGTCACTGAGTTCACGCCAGATGGGTCAAAGCACAGCAAACCTTTTTCTGCCATGTCATAAGCAAGACGTCTTGATTTTTGCAAAGATGGATATATGAGGCGAGAGAAGCCAAAAGAACGACTTGCGAGCATTGATTGCTTTTCTGAGCATTTGACTCAGGACCTTCGATTGAGCAGACTGATATGCTGCCTGCTGCGCGAAGAAGGCACTTGCCATGCAAGCGGCCAGGCAGCACGACCAAGTCGGGCAGCTTGCAAGGTCTTTAAATTCAGAATGCGCAGCTTGCAAAAAATGTGCGAGCCTGATAAGAAGTCAAAGCTACACTCTTGTGATTGTTAGTCACACGCGTTTTCCAGGCTGTAAAGAGTAGCTGGCGGTTGACAGTCCCACCGCGCTGCAGCATGGGCTGGTACTGAAGACGCACAGGCCACGCCACGAGTCCAGATGCGTCAACATGCTCACGGAAAACAATCATCGCACAGAAAAATCTTTGGTGCTTCCCTTCGATAGCTCAGTTGGTAGAGCGGAGGACTGTAGTGGAATACTCAGCAAAGTCATCCTTAGGTCGCTGGTTCAATTCCGGCTCGAAGGAGCTAGTGTCCTTTTGGATTAAGCAGCAATTCGCTCAAACCAGTTCTCATCACTTTATGGTGCATCATGTTGCCACGAAGGAGCAGGACACCACTTTTCTCGTCTCAAACCTGAATGCACTCTGCATCCACCTTCACACAGCTGTTATGCTTGAGCATTTGTGTCTGCTCACCAGCACAGAGTTTTTTTAAATTTCAAAATTTGCATATAAAAATTTGTACAGTCCATTCAAAAGCAGTTCAGTACATTTAGCTGCAGTCAGCAATCCCATACACTACATTTGGGTGCTGACGGCAGTTCCGTTCGATACATTTCCTTGCTTTTCAGTTCAAGTACAATTCGGTACAATATGGGATACATTGTAGTACATTCAACAAACTGCAGAGCAGCAACACTTCAAAGCACTCAGCACTCCCTTTCAGGCAAAACAAGTTGGCTATCAGTCAGACAGCGCTGTCGCCTGCTCCCTCACACACAGGGCGGCCGCTACTTTCCGGTCACCTCGCTTCCCTTCCACGGTCTCGTGCTCTTCTCGGCTTCTTTCTTCGTTACTGTGGCTTCGCGTCCTGCTGTTGCTCGCTCGCTGCTGCTCCGCAATGTCGATTGGATACAAGGAGTGGGCCAGTTCTCTGATGGTCGTGGAGCAGCTTGGAGACGAGTGCGAAAAGGCGACTGAGAAGCAAATGAGGGAAACCTGCAAGAAGCTACTGGGGAATTAGCTCAAATGGTAGAGCGCTCGCTTAGCATGTGAGTGATAGGGGGATCGATGCCTGCATTCTCCACTCTGCTTTTGGCTCAGAGCAATTCTCCAGAAAGAAATGTGGTCTCACGTGTCACTGAGTTCACGCCAGATGGGTCAAAGCACAGCAAACCTTTTTCTGCCATGTCATAAGCAAGACGTCTTGATTTTTGCAAAGATGGATATATGAGGCGAGAGAAGCCAAAAGAACGACTTGCGAGCATTGATTGCTTTTCTGAGCATTTGACTCAGGACCTTCGATTGAGCAGACTGATATGCTGCCTGCTGCGCGAAGAAGGCACTTGCCATGCAAGCGGCCAGGCAGCACGACCAAGTCGGGCAGCTTGCAAGGTCTTTAAATTCAGAATGCGCAGCTTGCAAAAAATCTGCGAGCCTGATAAGAAGTCAAAGCTACACTCTTGTGATTGTTAGTCACACGCGTTTTCCAGGCTGTAAAGAGTAGCTGGCGGTTGACAGTCCCACCACGCTGCAGCATGGGCTGGTACTGAAGACGCACAGGCCACGCCACGAGTCCAGATGCGTCAACATGCTCACGGAAAACAATCATCGCACAGAAAAATCTTTGGCGCTTCCCTTCGATAGCTCAGTTGGTAGAGCGGAGGACTGTATTGTAATAGTCAGCAAAGTCATCCTTAGGTCGCTGGTTCAATTCCGGCTCGAAGAAGCTAGTGTACTTTTGGATTAAGCAGCAATTCGCTCAAACCAGTTCTCATCACTTTATGGTGCATCATGTTGCCACGAAGGAGCAGGACACCACTTTTCTCGTCTCAAACCTGAATGCACTCTGCATCCACCTTCACACAGCTGTTATGCTTGAGCATTTGTGTCTGCTCACCAGCACAGAGTTTTTTTAAATTTCAAAATTTGCATATAAAAATTTGTACAGTCCATTCAAAAGCAGTTCAGTACATTTAGCTGCGGTCAGCAATCCCATACACTACATTTGGGTGCTGACGGCAGTTCCGTTCGATACATTTCCTTGCTTTTCAGTTCAAGTACAATTCGGTACAATATGGGATACATTGTAGTACATTCAACAAACTGCAGAGCAGCAACACTTCAAAGCACTCAGCACTCCCTTTCAGGCAAAACAAGTTGGCTATCAGTCAGACAGCGCTGTCGCCTGCTCCCTCACACACAGGGCGGCCGCTACTTTCCGGTCACCTCGCTTCCCTTCCACGGTCTCGTGCTCTTCTCGGCTTCTTTCTTCGTTACTGTGGCTTCGCGTCCTGCTGTTGCTCGCTCGCTGCTGCTCCGCAATGTCGATTGGATACAAGGAGTGGGCCAGTTCTCTGATGGTCGTGGAGCAGCTTGGAGACGAGTGCGAAAAGGCGACTGAGAAGCAAATGAGGGAAACCTGCAAGAAGCTACTGGGGAATTAGCTCAAATGGTAGAGCGCTCGCTTAGCATGTGAGTGATAGGGGGATCGATGCCTGCATTCTCCACTCTGCTTTTGGCTCAGAGCAATTCTCCAGAAAGAAATGTGGTCTCACGTGTCACTGAGTTCACGCCAGATGGGTCAAAGCACAGCAAACCTTTTTCTGCCATGTCATAAGCAAGACGTCTTGATTTTTGCAAAGATGGATATATGAGGCGAGAGAAGCCAAAAGAACGACTTGCGAGCATTGATTGCTTTTCTGAGCATTTGACTCAGGACCTTCGATTGAGCAGACTGATATGCTGCCTGCTGCGCGAAGAAGGCACTTGCCATGCAAGCGGCCAGGCAGCACGACCAAGTCGGGCAGCTTGCAAGGTCTTTAAATTCAGAATGCGCAGCTTGCAAAAAATCTGCGAGCCTGATAAGAAGTCAAAGCTACACTCTTGTGATTGTTAGTCACACGCGTTTTCCAGGCTGTAAAGAGTAGCTGGCGGTTGACAGTCCCACCGCGCTGCAGCATGGGCTGGTACTGAAGACGCACAGGCCACGCCACGAGTCCAGATGCGTCAACATGCTCACGGAAAACAATCATCGCACAGAAAAATCTTTGGCGCTTCCCTTCGATAGCTCAGTTGGTAGAGCGGAGGACTGTATTGTAATAGTCAGCAAAGTCATCCTTAGGTCGCTGGTTCAATTCCGGCTCGAAGAAGCTAGTGTACTTTTGGATTAAGCAGCAATTCGCTCAAACCAGTTCTCATCACTTTATGGTGCATCATGTTGCCACGAAGGAGCAGGACACCACTTTTCTCGTCTCAAACCTGAATGCACTCTGCATCCACCTTCACACAGCTGTTATGCTTGAGCATTTGTGTCTGCTCACCAGCACAGAGTTTTTTTAAATTTCAAAATTTGCATATAAAAATTTGTACAGTCCATTCAAAAGCAGTTCAGTACATTTAGCTGCGGTCAGCAATCCCATACACTACATTTGGGTGCTGACGGCAGTTCCGTTCGATACATTTCCTTGCTTTTCAGTTCAAGTACAATTCGGTACAATATGGGATACATTGTAGTACATTCAACAAACTGCAGAGCAGCAACACTTCAAAGCACTCAGCACTCCCTTTCAGGCAAAACAAGTTGGCCATCAGTCAGACAGCGCTGTCGCCTGCTCCCTCACACACAGGGCGGCCGCTACTTTCCGGTCACCTCGCTTCCCTTCCACGGTCTCGTGCTCTTCTCGGCTTCTTTCTTCGTTACTGTGGCTTCGCGTCCTGCTGTTGCTCGCTCGCTGCTGCTCCGCAATGTCGATTGGATACAAGGAGTGGGCCAGTTCTCTGATGGTCGTGGAGCAGCTTGGAGACGAGTGCGAAAAGGCGACTGAGAAGCAAATGAGGGAAACCTGCAAGAAGCTACTGGGGAATTAGCTCAAATGGTAGAGCGCTCGCTTAGCATGTGAGTGATAGGGGGATCGATGCCTGCATTCTCCACTCTGCTTTTGGCTCAGAGCAATTCTCCAGAAAGAAATGTGGTCTCACGTGTCACTGAGTTCACGCCAGATGGGTCAAAGCACAGCAAACCTTTTTCTGCCATGTCATAAGCAAGACGTCTTGATTTTTGCAAAGATGGATATATGAGGCGAGAGAAGCCAAAAGAACGACTTGCGAGCATTGATTGCTTTTCTGAGCATTTGACTCAGGACCTTCGATTGAGCAGACTGATATGCTGCCTGCTGCGCGAAGAAGGCACTTGCCATGCAAGCGGCCAGGCAGCACGACCAAGTCGGGCAGCTTGCAAGGTCTTTAAATTCAGAATGCGCAGCTTGCAAAAAATCTGCGAGCCTGATAAGAAGTCAAAGCTACACTCTTGTGATTGTTAGTCACACGCGTTTTCCAGGCTGTAAAGAGTCGCTGGCGGTTGACAGTCCCACCGCGCTGCAGCATGGGCTGGTACTGAAGACGCACAGGCCACGCCACGAGTCCAGATGCGTCAACATGCTCACGGAAAACAATCATCGCACAGAAAAATCTTTGGCGCTTCCCTTCGATAGCTCAGTTGGTAGAGCGGAGGACTGTAGTGGAATACTCAGCAAAGTCATCCTTCGGTCGCTGGTTCAATTCCGGCTCGAAGGAGCTAGTGTACTTTTGGATTAAGCAGCAATTCGCTCAAACCAGTTCTCATCACTTTATGGTGCATCATGTTGCCACGAAGGAGCAGGACACCACTTTTCTCGTCTCAAACCTGAATGCACTCTGCATCCACCTTCACACAGCTGTTATGCTTGAGCATTTGTGTCTGCTCACCAGCACAGAGTTTTTTTAAATTTCAAAATTTGCATATAAAAATTTGTACAGTCCATTCAAAAGCAGTTCAGTACATTTAGCTGCGGTCAGCAATCCCATACACTACATTTGGGTGCTGACGGCAGTTCCGTTCGATACATTTCCTTGCTTTTCAGTTCAAGTACAATTCGGTACAATATGGGATACATTGTAGTACATTCAACAAACTGCAGAGCAGCAACACTTCAAAGCACTCAGCACTCCCTTTCAGGCAAAACAAGTTGGCCATCAGTCAGACAGCGCTGTCGCCTGCTCCCTCACACACAGGGCGGCCGCTACTTTCCGGTCACCTCGCTTCCCTTCCACGGTCTCGTGCTCTTCTCGGCTTCTTTCTTCGTTACTGTGGCTTCGCGTCCTGCTGTTGCTCGCTCGCTGCTGCTCCGCAATGTCGATTGGATACAAGGAGTGGGCCAGTTCTCTGATGGTCGTGGAGCAGCTTGGAGACGAGTGCGAAAAGGCGACTGAGAAGCAAATGAGGGAAACCTGCAAGAAGCTACTGGGGAATTAGCTCAAATGGTAGAGCGCTCGCTTAGCATGTGAGTGATAGGGGGATCGATGCCTGCATTCTCCACTCTGCTTTTGGCTCAGAGCAATTCTCCAGAAAGAAATGTGGTCTCACGTGTCACTGAGTTCACGCCAGATGGGTCAAAGCACAGCAAACCTTTTTCTGCCATGTCATAAGCAAGACGTCTTGATTTTTGCAAAGATGGATATATGAGGCGAGAGAAGCCAAAAGAACGACTTGCGAGCATTGATTGCTTTTCTGAGCATTTGACTCAGGACCTTCGATTGAGCAGACTGATATGCTGCCTGCTGCGCGAAGAAGGCACTTGCCATGCAAGCGGCCAGGCAGCACGACCAAGTCGGGCAGCTTGCAAGGTCTTTAAATTCAGAATGCGCAGCTTGCAAAAAATGTGCGAGCCTGATAAGAAGTCAAAGCTACACTCTTGTGATTGTTAGTCACACGCGTTTTCCAGGCTGTAAAGAGTAGCTGGCGGTTGACAGTCCCACCGCGCTGCAGCATGGGCTGGTACTGAAGACGCACAGGCCACGCCACGAGTCCAGATGCGTCAACATGCTCACGGAAAACAATCATCGCACAGAAAAATCTTTGGCGCTTCCCTTCGATAGCTCAGTTGGTAGAGCGGAGGACTGTAGTGGAATACTCAGCAAAGTCATCCTTAGGTCGCTGGTTCAATTCCGGCTCGAAGGAGCTAGTGTACTTTTGGATTAAGCAGCAATTCGCTCAAACCAGTTCTCATCACTTTATGGTGCATCATGTTGCCACGAAGGAGCAGGACACCACTTTTCTCGTCTCAAACCTGAATGCACTCTGCATCCACCTTCACACAGCTGTTATGCTTGAGCATTTGTGTCTGCTCACCAGCACAGAGTTTTTTTAAATTTCAAAATTTGCATATAAAAATTTGTACAGTCCATTCAAAAGCAGTTCAGTACATTTAGCTGCGGTCAGCAATCCCATACACTACATTTGGGTGCTGACGGCAGTTCCGTTCGATACATTTCCTTGCTTTTCAGTTCAAGTACAATTCGGTACAATATGGGATACATTGTAGTGCATTCAACAAACTGCAGAGCAGCAACACTTCAAAGCACTCAGCACTCCCTTTCAGGCAAAACAAGTTGGCCATCAGTCAGACAGCGCTGTCGCCTG